>NC_079533.1:3098065-3423898 GCF_003711565.1 Takifugu flavidus
TGAACAAATACAGAAAATGGCCAAATGTTAGTCTGACACCAATATGGTAGAAGAAAGATGCCATTTTTGCATCACGGTCCAACGTTTTGAGATTTAAAATGGTTATTTGGCCGCTTTTTAAAATTTCGTTTTAAAAAAAACCACAGCTTCACTGAAAACAGCATTTTCCTCTTTGAAATGTTAATTTGGGTATTTTTCTGTCGCTGACTTTAACTAAGCATGTTCATGGGGTCTGTAGAGTCAGGCAGGCGTGAAGAATAGTGGCACAGGCTTGGTTTGGAGTTTGTCAACTTTAATCTCCAGGACCATCTTCTGCCTTCCTTTTTCTCTTTGATTTCTCACTGGAATCCTGTCAGGAGATAATAGACAATAACCAGAGGAGCAGAGTTGACCAGATGTTATCACACCGTATCTTCATACCACATTTTTACAGCAGGGTCAGTCAAACCGTGAACAGTTCTGAAATGTCCATAATTACAAACCGTTCACATTTATGATCTCCTGTGTTGGTGCCTTTATTTTCCTTTGTGTGACACATGCTCGTTCTCATTATTTATTTATGTGTGTGTGTGTGCAAGGCTGATTTGAAAATGCCAGCTCAGTACAGTTGTTCCCACAGGTCCACCTGGGGCTGAATACTCATTAAGCATAGTCTCTGTCATGGTCATTTTCAAAGAAACTCAAGTTTTCTTTTCTGTAACTCTCATTCATGATGTGCGCATTCAAACGTCTGTCTCGATTTCATTGGTGCTGATTAACCAGATAAGAGATGTTTTGATTCTCTCGTAACTGACATTTAGACTCCAAGGTTCTGAGGAAAAATAAAACTAATTTCCATCTTATCATAACTGCCATTCGTTTTCTGATATCTGAGGGGGGGATCTTCCTGTGACTCAAAACGGCTTTCAAAAACCTTTTTCACCTGTTTATTTGCACTTTTGTCTTGCTGTCTTTGCTTCTCAGGGGCCATGCATTGCATCACTGACACTGGTAGCTTATGAATGTGCCCAGTGGATTTCCCTCAACCGTCCTATCCAGGCCAAATCTGGCCCCAGCGAGTGATACCAGCAACAGGCCTCGCAGATGAGCGTAGACGCCGTGAGGAAAAACGAAAGCATCTCCATGTGGACCAATGCATCCAAAGTCCCACCAGAAGCTTTTTTGTAGGTGAGTGTCCCACGTTGTTATCACTGCAGACCAGAACAACAGAAACTGTCTTGTTTCTGGGATAACCACCACGCTTTTGTGAATTTATCCAATGGATTTTGAAGTCTTTTCTGCTCCCAATCACTCAACTCCAACCAGCTGTAAATATGTGTTTTAATGGAGTGCTGCAGAATTAAAAGCTGAACGTGGTCATGATCATTTTTGTCATCCGGAGACAAAAGAAAAGGTCAAAGCAATATAACGTTGGTGGTTGAAGCTACACGTTTTTGTTTGCGCGCTGTTGTCTTTTTCACTGTGTAGAACAGCACTGCCTTTGAAAATGGATACTTCGGGTTTTCCACAGGAGCATCAAATGACATGTTGAAGAAAATTAGGTGCTTGGGTCTTTTCACATTCTTGCTTGCTGCGCCACCAGTAAAATCTGAAAGAGAGAATGAAACAAATGTGCGATGAACTCGATGGCGCATTCACTGGTAGCGCACTTGCTCGGGAAACCCCAACTTCTTTACGTGAATTTCCCCATGCAGTGTTGGTGGTTTCACACCTTTAAACCCTTTGGTTTCCTGGTAAGATGAAAGTTTAGACTTAAAATAGAAGGGAACGTACAGCTTAAGTGTGAAATAAAATAACTTCTACAGGGTTCATACTGAACTAGTGACTCTCAAAAGTCTGTAAATAAACCATTAACAATAGCTCATAACAGGTTCATTTCCCTTCATGAGAAAGGGAGAACTATGTTGTTCATGTTGTTTCTTTATTAATTTCCCTGTTTTGTATAATGAGGAAGCTAAATGACGATGAGGGGAACTTATTTGAACCTTTGCTGGAATTAGACTCTAGTCAACCTTCACGTTTCCTCATCGTTTATAACACTTTAACTATGCACGCAAAGACAAAATATTGCACCCATGCATGAATCACCTGATTTGTTGGTTACATGTTTTTACTACTTATTAACGTCTATCTGCACCATTATGAGAGACAACCCTGACAGAAAAAAAGAAATTGTACACTCTTCTGTACAATCGTCAGATATCAAGATGGACTCCTAGTTTTCAGTGTGTCCCCACTTATTCAGCCACACCTTCTTAAACGTCTCCAGCTCGTCTGCTCTCCAGTCAGACACCTGTTGTGCCCACGGTTTCAGATATGGAAAAGAATTCCCCCTCCTGCTCACCTTCTTTCTTCAGTTTCTCAACAGCACTGATGCCTCTTCCCCTGCTCTCATCTCCTTTTTTCCCTCCTTCATCTGCTTTATCCTTTTTGCTCCCCTTTGACGCCCCTCTGTCCACTACTGCAGCTCCCTTAATTGCCCCACTTCAAACAGCACCACAGTGCAAGTGGACATAGCCCCTGTGTTCCCTTTGCACAGGCGCATATGGACCTGCACGCTCACAAACAGAGGCAGGGTTGCTGAATGGAGCAGCTGCTGAGGAGATTAGCGCACGTCTCCATCATTATTTCATCAAAGACCGCAGTGTTAAAGAGAAAACAGGGTGTCCAGATTAAAGACTAAGTCTGCCAGGATTTTTGGAAGAGCGCCGCCTTCTGTGAAGACTGTTTGGGCTTGTTGTCACTGTCGTGTTTCCTTACCCCACTAATCATTTTCTGGCTTTACCATCCAGTCTTCTCCTGTGAGTGCTCCTATAACGCTCCTAAAGACCTGAACATCAGTTCAAACACTCCATTTATACTGTGGGATGTTTAGGCTATGTTGGGACTTGAACTCATCTATTTGACATGTATAATTATAACCTACGCAAGCAGCATCCTTTAAAATGCTCCTTCATTCGCCTTTCAACTCTTCTGCCCCCACCTGCCTGTAAACATGGAGGTAATGAGTTGTGAGCTACTCTGAGAGCTGCCTTTCTTGGCAGCTGTTTTCATTGTCATAATTAAGTCCATAACTCTCATGAAGCTCTCACCCTCTAACCCCTCACTCCCCCTGGCCTCTGTTTTGGCAGGATGAACTTAGTGAACTTATTTTTCTTAAATTGCTTCCACTTATATCCCGCCTCCCCCCCCCACACACACACACACACACCATTCCAACTGCAGTGGAGGGCCTTTTGGTTGTTAGGTCTCTGGGTTAGTTGGGCAGTGGTCATGACTGTTTCCTCACAGCAAGAAGGTCTCCATTGACATTAGGTGCAAATGTGAAGGTGATTTTTTTTTTTTTTTTTTGCCGAAGGCAACTTCAAAAGTCACCAACACTCCATATGAAGCTATTTTTTCCCCCACACGTGCAAATCCACATGCAAATTCAGCCTGGAGCAGTATTAACCCTTGTGTAATGGAGCCACCATTGTTCTGCATGTGTGTTTGTTTCTCTGTGTGAAGGCTGCTGGTTCAGCTATAGGAGAACTTCCTCCCTACTTCATGGCTGGAGTGGTGCGGCTGTCTGGGGCTGATCCTGACGATGCAGAGTATCAACCCAGGACCAGAGGTAATTCAGGTAATTCACACGCAACCTATGATCATAGTGACAGATGAGCAGTAGCTGCCGTTGGAGTGCAGAGGGATATGTGTTTATGTGTTCTTTTCAAAAAGGTTGATCTCTCACAAGAGTCCTAAAATTGATTAAATTTGCTTTTGCCAATCAGGTTAATTGAATGGAATGTGGCTATTGCACAGGTGCAATAACTGTTTTATTCTGGAAACAAACCAATCATAAAAAGTGCAATCAGGAGCAACACATCTGCTTGCTGCTGTGGATGCCAAAACCCACAAATATTGAAATGGCCAACATCTTCATTCATCTAATAATGATGTTTTAACATTTTTTTTTCTGTAATTGTGCACTCTGTTAGCTTCCATTTATAGGCAGCTCTATAAAAAGGAGAAATTGAAGGTGACATTTCATTTTCTTCTGATCAGACCTGTTGCATTGAAGCCATTATGGCTCATAATATGGCTCAGCTTTCCAAGCTTGTCGTGCTGGTTGAGAGAGAGATGAAATCTGTGAATACCTCATTTATAATATTCATTCGTAACTTACTTATATTCATTGGGAAGTGAGGATTTTTGTGATTACAACGTGTTTAACATTTAAATCCCTTAAATAGTGGGCAGGCTGAAGCATTTGGCAACTGAAAAAACACAAATCTGTCAAAAAGGACGACTTGACACTTGCAATATCACTTTGCTGCTTCGATTAAATGTGTTCCTTTGCAAAAAAAATCCCCCTGGATCTCTTTATCTTTCCACTAGGAAGAGGGCTCATTTTCATTGCGGTGCTAGTCATCAGCCCTCTGCTCCCTCCCTCCTTCAGGGGTGCAAGATTAACAGATTCAATATTGGGGGTACAAAAGAAAGAATCCATCTTTGTCAGACTCGGAAAGACCATCCCTGAGCAGAGGAGGAGGCCTAAGGCACAACCTTTCAGCAGCTTACATCACAGTCCTCGGTTCCATCTCCAGACACCTCAGCAGCCATTCACACCTGGCAGCATGTGACCCAGGTGACTCACGTGACAAGGACAATAGTCCTCTAATGATCCCAATAACTCATGTTCCACAGAATCCCAGGGCCTGACCCTCAATAAGGAAAAGTTCCACTTTAACAGGAAGAAACCTTGAGCACGACCAAGATCATATGAGGGGACCCTCCTCCTGGTGGCCGGCTGGGTAGAGAGGGGGGAGAAGTGGGGAGGACAGGTAGAAAAGAGAGAAATCATGCAAAAACCTTAAAATGGCTGCTGGGATTAAACTCTACCTCCATATGACAGCAAATTGTCCTTTTCAAAAAGGAATAAAATTATGTTAAGTTATTACCTCCCTAATGGTTTTTGAACTTTATAACACAAGATATATATTTTCCCGTCCCAGGCAGTGGATCGGTCAGTTGTGCATTTCAGAGTAGCTGGAAAATACTGTCATTTAAATTTCAAATAGTGCTTAGAGGATGTCTTTGATAATTTGGTAACAAAACCCCACCAAATGCATATGTCGAAACAGAATTAATTAATGGCAACTCATCACCATAATGATTTATTACTTTAACAGTCCTCTCAAGTTTTATTCACAGCGACTAGAAAAGAGAAAGTGCAAAAGTCCAATCTTGATATTTTTATGGGTATAGAACTGTCATACAGGTAGTCAGTTTGTTCTTTAGAGGAGTGCTTTGGCTTTCTGTAGTAATGTTTTTGCAGGAACAAACTTGACTTATGAAAAAAAAAATAGCAAGGAAACATTTTAAGATGAAAATAACAGCAATTTTTACAGCACTATTTTAAATTATTATTTCTAAAACAACTATCTCGTGGCATGTGGTAGTAAACAGGACATAATTGAATAACGTTTCTGCAAACCGCTGTTTGGTTCTATATAATATGCAGTCAAAGTGTCTTTGACTAAAGTTAATTTAATTTCCTCAAGCCAGAATTTATGTTGGACTGTAAAAATACTATGGGATGTTTTTACTTTTGCTGATCAGAGAGGTCCACCTGTGAACTGCATTCATTTGTTCATCCTTTTAGAAGAATGTTCTTACAGCCTTTTTAGTTTTTCCCAGATTTTCTAGTTCTGTTGTCTAATTAAACGTTCTAGCGAGTCTGTGGAACTTGGTTAGAATGCTGCAGCGAGATGTAAGAAATACAGAAACGGAAATGTAGAGTTCACATGACAATGAGAGGAACTCTGACATCACTTCTAGCACCCTTCATCTCAGCATGACACGGTACTGTTTGGAACAGAAGTGTCATATGCTATGTTATCCGTTAAGTATGTGCATGGCCCCACCACGATCATATAACTGTAGCTGATATGCCAGAGGAGTGGGCAGAGGTCAGGTTACTCTGAAGGCCTGTGTGTAACCTTTCCAGGAGCCAGCCTTGAGGTCCTGGAGAAGAATCCCCTGTTTGTCGCACCTGTTCAAGGACACTGCAAAATTGAAGAAAAACCTCATTATTGCTCCCATTGTTCCTTTTTCCTCTCCTCTTGTGATGCTTTTGTCATTTCTCATGCACACTGAGTGTCTCCCACTGTGGGTTGACCCCCTCTATCTCTCCCTCTCCCTCTCCCGCTCTCTCTCTCCCTCTCTCTCTGATTATATCTGGTGCTCGTGAGTTTAGACAGCATCTGGTGGCAGGTTTGCTAAGAGCAGAGAGACAATTACTTGACAATGAAGCTTTGTTTTCTCTCAAGGATGTACTGAGGATTCCCCGTTACAATTAAGGAGATCCGAGGTTTTCCAGTTTTTATTGTGCCCTTTTTTAACTCTTTTCCACCCATTTAAGGTGGATATGGAGGAATGAACCCACCATGGATGTGCGACTCAACATTTGTGATTGACAGCTGACTGTTAGTGGCTCAGACTATCGAAAACAAAGAAACAATACTTTTGCTGGAATGTTAGACAGGAAGTGGACGTGACACCTGACAATCATGCCCTTTGTATATTCTCATCCATCCTTTGACTGGCTTCCTATTTACTCCGTAGCAGCGGGTTAGCTTGAGATGCTGACTTCACCCCTTTTGCGTTTGTCCTGACGTAAACCCTGTGGTATTTCTCTCAGACTGCATAAGCCAACTTCCTACCACAAGTGCACGTGATACACAGCAGCACAGCACAATTTTTTTTTAATTCAATGGGGTTATTCAAGAATAATGAAGTCATGCCTCTTCTAAGAGCTCCAGACACTGATGTCATGAACATCAGCCTTTTTTTCCCTTTGTGCTGGGGAACGATCCACATTTCTCTGCAGGTCATAAGGGAGGATCCTCTATGGATTCATTCCAGGACGCTCATGGCAGCCATATAAAGAAGTCATTTCCTGTGCTGCCTTTTTTCAGCCTTTGTGTTTCTTTTTTTTCATCTGGCCCAGAAAGGGTTAACAGGCTGTGAATTCTTGATTGCCAACTCCCAGGATCGTATCTCCTGTAACTCAAATCAGGGCCATCTGCGCTGGGCGTATGCCTGCCTTCCCCCCCTGGCCTACTGCACTCAAAGGCTCTCTGTGCTGTGGTTTGCCCAGCCCCATCACGTGACTTCTCTGAAATTGCCCCCTCCCTTCTCCTCCTTCTTTATTTCCAGTAAACTGTTTGAAAGGAGGGGGGTGAGTCAGAGTAAAACCAGCTTCCCTTTAACCACAGCTTGTTAAAGAATTTGTCAACGTGGACTCAGGAGTGCATTTTGTGTGTGTGTGTGTGTGTGTGTGTGTGTGTGTGTGTGTGTGTGTGTGTGTGTGTGTGCATGTGTGCGTGTGTGCGTATGTGTCCAGAGAAAATTTAAAAGCAAACCCTTCCTTGATCACTCCACTTCCTGTGGCAGAGAGAGCAGGCGCGGGCATGTCAGGAGTTAATGTGACAAACTTTAGCAGTCATGGTGTCGGGGGACTCGCGACCGATCCAGAGATGTACATTTTCTGTGTAAAAGACTTTCATTGAGAAAAAAAGAACAGAGAGAGAGAGGGAGGGAGAGAGAGAAAAAAAATGTGCGTGGGTGTTGACTTGTGTATAGGCTATGCATAGATTTTTCCCCGTCTGACACTTAAATTTTCCACATGGAACAGAGGCCTTGTTGCTGCCTGGTTTTTGTCTGTGTTTGAACTCTGTATCCTATCAACACCATCAAAGCTTTCGGAAAACAAAGTGCTTGCTTTGCCAACCTTTCCACCAAAGTAGAGCCCTCCTCTTATAAGAGAACCCTGTGACTGATGTGCTTATGACCACAATGAGAAACAAATAGATGTCGCTCATCACAAACATGATACTTGAATCACTCAAATCCTCTATATACACATATATATAAATGTATGTGCTGGACTGGCTACCTGTCTTGCAAAAAGGGCACGTTATCGTGTTGCATGTAATCAAGTCAGAATAGGCTTAAATTATTGGGTGAGAAGGACATGAAACGCATCTCAGCCCTGGAGAGTACTGAGTCTTAATTAGAGTTGGGTAGAAAACAAAGGAAACAAAACTGATGGAGTGCTGACTGAAATTAGTAGCTAACATTAAACTGCCAGAAATGTCTGTATAAAGATCAAATGTGAATCTTGCCCATGCGTGCTGAGGTTGCGTGGACCCAAAAACCTCCAATGCTTCACCGGCAACAAGGTCTCACCAAATGTAATTGCTGTGAAAACCCAGCTCTGCATGCTGGGGAAGATGGAGGTGGACTGGGTGTGTGTGTGTGTGGGGGGGCAGCCTTTGGCAGGTTGCCTGAAAATGATGGTGATTTTCCACAAGGAGCCAACAACAGTCTGGATGCTCGAACCTCGGCCATCTGATTTAGAGGCTTGGCCAATCTAGCATCATGTTCTATTAAAGCACACACACACACACACCCCACACACACACACGCGTGCACAGCATTAAGTGAATTTTTCCCACAGCCTAAAAAACCATAAAGAAAGCAGGAATTGTGTCTTGATGTCAGGAATGACTTAGATTCCTGCCAGGTTCGAAATTAAGGTGTGTTTGATACATTTGTTCTCTTTGTATCTCCCACCAGCACAGCAGCTCACACTACCACATGTGCCTGTACACACTCCCACATGTGGACGCAGGGATAGGCTCACATTAACACGACAGGAGAGTCCAGAAGGGAAAGTTCATGATTGGACATCAGTACAGGCAAAATTTCAAATCCTGGACCAATCAGAAGCCGTCAGCCTTTGCTCCCCCCACCAGCACCTTATTAGGTGTCGTCCCATGTCTCTCAGATTTCTTGTCCACTTGGCTGCCCCCTGTAAAGAATGTCATCAGCACTGTACTGGCTTCGTTGACCATATTAGGGTTGATAAGGTTTTGCCCATCTGCCCCTCATTTTTTAGAATCATTACAGCGTTTTAGAACATGAGGCCTCTTACTGTTACTGAAAAGAAAACGCTTTTCCTTGAATGTTCTTGTGGGGGAAAAGTGTATTTTTTGAAAACTTTAACTGTTTATAAAATGTTCTTAATTTAAAAAAGAAACGAGATATTCTTGTATAAATCAAAACTTTCATTCTGTTCTATGAAGGAAGGTTTTTTCCTACAGTTTAGTATAAAGTTAAGAGGAAATTGTGAATATTAATAGATTTGTTAAAATAACCTTATTGTATATAATTGTATTTTTGAATGCTTGAATAATAAAACAAAATTAGTATTTTTCCTGCATGTGCCACATCCAAAAGATGTTATATGAGCATGACATCAAATGAGAATGACTGTTTTAGAATGAAAGAGAATTTCGCTGTAAAATCCTACAGTACAATTAGTCTGCTATTAATGTTTATCACTAATATATAAATGATTACTGAATATTCTTCTAGCCATAATAAGTAGATTTTGACAGCAGTAAGAATCCTTCATCTTTATAGTTTTTCTTATCTTCATTTCAAACCTTTAAATCAACATTTTATAAAATATTTCCATATAAACATTTGTAATGCATGTTTTTATGAATTACTTATTCAGATACAAAAGACTGGTAACTGCTAATAAGTTATTCTGAATTATTGAATGCTTCATCAAGTATGTCCTTAAAATAATTATTTTGATGTATTAAAAACATCACAGCAGAACAATTGCATTATTTAACATCACAAAAAAATCTTTAAGTTATAGATAAAAATTATAAGAGTGAAAATGAAAATCTATTCCAGTTCTTCTTTGTGGAATACAGCTGATGAAATTATTATTCCATTTAGGCCTCATTAAAAGTTCTTTCATTTAAAGTTTAGATTCTGCCATTTGAAACCAAATAACTGAAATCAAGCTTGCTCTGAAATGATTTTGTAAAAATGATTCTAACATCTCCAATAATTTATTCCCAAAATGTCAGATTCCTGAATCTTTGGGGCATCCCGCGTTTTCTCACTGACTTCCCAGAACCAGTTTAAATCCAAACAGATTAAAGCTTGTGTTCCCAGAAAAGGTATATTGGGAAAATTCTGTGTCACTGCTTTGAAAAGAGGCTTTTGTGAAGCTGTCAGGAGGAATAGGTCAAGACCAGCTGAGACATCAAGAATTTGTGAGTCAGTGGAGAGGCCAAAAGCTCCTTTCTTGTGCTCACATTTCCAGTGACAATGGGATTAATAAGCAGCAGCAGGGATGAGGTACAGCCAAACTAGAATCAATTTATCCACATTACAAATATAAAGTCTTTTTGAAGAGAATGCCTATGTTTTAGACTATGCAGCAGGGGAACCTGCCGGGATTTCATCTATGAACTTAAAGTTAGTGCATTGCCAAGGTGAGCATGAAATTAGAGTTGAATTGTAATTAAGTCTTAAGGTTATTTAATTTAAGGCTGTTTTAAAAAATAAATATTTGAATAGACCCATTTTGAGTTAAAAGATGCATTTAATGATACCAATGCTGTTTCCTCATCCTCATCATTTCATCTTCAGAGTTAAAAGTTGTTCTGTTAAAAAACCCCAAAAGGCCAATGTAAAACATTAAAATTTAAAATTAAACGAATCCTCTCATGTTAGAAAGATTAAAAACAACTAATTTTAAGATTTAAGATTTAGTAAGTAAAGTCACCCATCACAAATATACAGTCCAATTTAAAATGTTGCCATTCTAAATAAAAAGGGCCCATTAGTGTTATTTACCTTTTTTGCTTAGCTACATTATATTTTAATGTTTTAAAAGAAACATGTGCTGTAAAATACAATTTACTTGTTTTCTGTGTTCCCTGCTATCTCTTAGAAATAAAGCAGAAAGCCTTATTCACCAAAGAATAATATATAATATGTAACAGTTCCTTAAATGACCTGAACATCAATATCCAGTTGAGAGAGAAATCCTCAATGCAGTCAATAATTTCAAATTAAACTAAAGTAGCCACATTCACACAAAAATGACTTTTTGAAATCATATCACTTAAAATGCATTTCATTTTTGACGTATTTCCATGATAATATCTAATTTACACAAATAAACAGAAGAAAATGCTAATGTGGATTTATGGAAGCTTTATTGGCCCAGTTAATAATTAAAATTGAAAAGTTCTGATATGTGTTGTGTTGCTGCACATTTTTATCTATAAAATTTCATATTAAACTTGTTTTAAAAAATCATTCAACCATAATTAGAAATTTTTAAGTGATACTGGAGCATGTCAGTATCATATCAATATATCAGGTTGAAATTTAAAAATCAAATGTTTCATGCAGGAGAAAATCTGGGGAGCTGGTGTGAGTCGCCTCCTAAACGAACTAAACACCAGCGAGTCACACGTTTTCTTTTCTTCGTCAGGATGATACCATACGAGTCAAAGCGCTGGTGCAGATTCTAGCCTGCACGTCTGTAAGCAGACAGACAGACAGACAGACGGACGGACGGACAGACAGACAGACAGACAGACAGACAGGACAGACAGACAGACAGACAGACAGGACAGACAGACAGACAGGCAGACAGACAGGCAGGCAGACAGGCAGGCAGGCAGACAGACAGGCAGGCAGACAGGCAGGTAGATAAAAATATGGGATGCTAAACCTTAACACTTAGAAAGAGAAATATTCAACCTGTATCATTAAATTAGATTTATTCTTTCTTCTATGTTTTTCTTTTGTTGTTCCTGATACAAGTCTATTCTTTATTTTCTTCTTATCAGGTTCCAAATCCCTCGTTTGTCCCGGCAGGACTAACTTGTGGACAGTTTTTGATTCCCATATGGGACCTTTTTCGGTGCAACACTTATTGGGAAAGCAGTTGTTAAAATGCACATTCAGGTGATTTCACTGTAGGTTTTGATATGAAACCCTCTTGTGAAAAGAATGGAGGAGCTATGCTTATAACCATGACAAGAGGGTTGTGATACTGTTAAAATCCTCCTAAATGTGTGTTTGCTGAAGCATCTGTAAAGTAAGTGTCTTTGATATGTCTGTTCATTAGTGCAGAAAAGCAGCACCGCTTCTTTGTACTGACCTTAGAAACAGGTGTATTTAAAAGGTTGCAAGTGTGAAACATGGGCACTGCACTGTAATGTGGCTGAGAGAGAGGAGGAGGCCATTTTGTGTAGTGGTAAGTAGAGGGAGTCAACCATTTTGTGACTAGAGCAGCAGCAGTATTCCCAGTACACTAGAGCAGCCAGAGTGATAGCGGGTGTACTGAAATCCAGGAAACTAAAAGACTAGTCTGACAGAAATGTTGTTGAAACTGGGACTAAAACATTTCTCCTGAACCTTGAAAGTTCTCAAGGCGTGCAGAGGACTTTGTACGGTAACATGTCTGGCATTATTCTGAGGACTCTTTTTTTCCTCCCTGATGCTAGAATTTGGAGGGGTGGGGTTGATGAACCCAGAGAGTACGACTTAATGCAGCTAAACATTGTCTGAGGGAGGTGATGGAGAAAGAGACACAAAGAGATGTGTGTGTGTTGGGGGGGTTTAGCATACATAGCAGCCCTAATCACACACATGGTACTCAGGGGGTCCCAGGAGTCCCTCCTGAGAGGGGTGTGTCGCTAATGGAAAGCAAGATTTTGTCCACTTCTCCGTCCGGAGACTCCATCTCTGATATTTGTGTGTGTGTGTGTGTGTGTGTGTGAGAGAGAGAGTGACGCACACATGCTTCACAGTGTAATTGTCGGTTAAAGTTTGCACCAGAACTCTGAAGCACTGTGTGATTTTTAGTGTGTGTGTACCTGTCGTTCAGGTGTGTTCCCAAGGGAAGGCAGTTTTTCTCCTCTTCTGCTCATTACATTTGTCAGTGACTGATGATGTCATAGAAGTGCACAAAAGTGCGCGTGGGACACGGTTTTGATTTCAGAAGAAGGCTTTCAGTCTGGATGCTGTGGACTTGTTCATAATCATAAACTCAACAGTGTTCATTAAATAAATGAAAGTGCATGCTGTGTTAAAAACTGGTGTAATGTTTCCTCCAGTGTGCGTCTGTGTGCGTGTGCACGTATGCGTACAATTTGTTATGACTGGTACATTGTAGCTCTTATCAGCTGTATCAGTAACTGAAATATACGAGTCACCATTTGTTTGAAGCATCTTAGTCAGACTTCCTGTGTTTGGTGTCTTACTGCCTTCCTCCCGGCTTATTAACGATGATTAAGGATGATTTATTCTATTGAAAAAGTTACATTACAAATATTCATTTTATCTGTGACCCACTGTGAATATACGTAGAGAATATTTAGCTGCACTAAATTGTTCCTGGAAATGAACTAGTCATAATTTAGATCACCTGGGTAAAACGACAGCTGTAGTAAGACAATATTCAAACCCAAAGTGACATTTTTATGACACCATCATTAAAGAAGATGGAAAATTCAAGATGTTTTGTGTATCATACTCTTTCCCCCTGTAATTCGGCAGTGTATATTTAGTGTTTTTGGAAACCTTCTGGATCAGGACGAGAATTTAAAATAAGGTCCTGTGGGTTTGAACAATCCTTTTCTGTACAACTTAAGATTGTAATGATGGACCCGCAAAGAGCTCTGTGGGGTTAAGCCTTTCTAATGTCATGTTTAAGCCAACCTTGATGTTATTGCCTCAAACCACATTTCTTCTGGTCAAAACACATGTTTGTTTAGAACAATCTGGTGACTTTCATTCAGTCAGAGGGCAAGTCAAGGCCCAAGAAAGACCTGCTCAGGGACTGGGCTCATAAAGGACAGGCCTGATATGAGCCCAGACGAGCTCCGGTTTGTCTGTTTGTGTCTGACACACCGATGAAGCAGGATCCCATCTGAAGGTCTCAATTTTTCTAAGGACAATCACCCCGATGGGCCCACCTTTGCTGCTCATGTGTCAGTGATACCTGATCTTTTATTTCTTGCCCTCTGTGCCACAAACTGCCTGCATGTGAGAGAGAGAATGCCTGTGACGGGGGGGTTAAGGAGTGACTGAGCAGGTTATGACACAAGTGTTCCCCATCACCACTCTGTAACTGGTATTTTTGTTGTGTTTCTTTGTCATATAGAAACTGTGGCTGCTCACACCTTCCGCAGACACATGGTGGAGCAGATAGGCCCCATCTCTGGGTGAGTAAGCCTCAAGTGCTGCATGCTTGTGTATGCGTGTGTTGGCTCACCAAAATCGGCATGTGGGGTGCAGCTATTGCACATAAAAGTTAATACATATTTGGGGCATTTGTGGCCCTCTGTGACAAGTCAAGACAGGCAAAGAGCTCAACCAAGAGATTTTGTTACATTTTCTGTCTGCTGAGTCTGCTGGAGTATTCCAACGCCTGGTTACTGGTCTGGGTTTGCCCTTTGAATGACTAAAGCTGTAACCATGCTCTGATTAGGAGGGAACCTCAGTTGATCACAGAAACCCCCTCCCCGTCCTACTTTATGACTGATGATGTTACTTGAGCTGATAGTGAGCTCAAGCTTGTCTCAAGATGGATCTTATGGGCCACCATCCCATCTTTTCTGTTGATCATAGCAATCTTCTGTCACGCATCATCAGTTTTCCTCTTTGTTTCTCTCGCTTTATAAGTTACCTAAACAAAAAAAAGGAATCAATATGTCAGAAACTGTCAGCCCAGTTGAAACCAGCATCGCTCTACCATTGAAGATATTTTAAGTGATTCAGGTGGTTTTTATGATGATATGATGTGGCACAGGATGGTTTCTCTAAAACGGCAATAATAATAATAATAAATAAATTGGACTCAGCACACTTTTTACTTCTCTAAAGCTATTGCAAATGAGTCTCAGTTTCATATTCGGTGTCCTTGTGAAGCCTCGGGGCTGCAGCTGCACCTGTTGTGTGCTGCTTGTTATCATCCACACAGGAACACCTAATTCTTCTTTTCAATGCATGAACTCCGTTAACCACCATGTTTTAACAGATATACGTCACACTGTTGCTATTTACTCACTGCATCACGGCATAAAATAGTTTTAACAAATTTTAAATAAGGTGCGTGTGTGCACGCATGCAGGTGTGTGTTGTGAAAGCTTAAGCAGGCAGTCATTGTTCATTGAACTGCACACTTGCAACAAGAATTGATTGGCTGCTGACTGGTTTTGGTCTGACTCACCAGCCATTCTCTTCTACAAAGGAAGTTTTGCTCATTACAACTTCAACCGTCGGCTTCCTTCCTCATCACCGAGACCTTACTACCTTCATCTTCGCTCCGAGCTGCTCTCACTCTCAGTCATCACTTTGTGAATGAGCGGCGGCCTTTCGGTTAGAACGTGGCTCAGACCACAGTGCTGGAATCGACTGGGGACTTCAACTTATATTTACACCCCATCGCGGTGTGGAGGCCACATCTGTGCACAGCTACAAAGATTTTGTCAACGACATCTTCAAAGACAGAATAAAGCTAAATGTTGCTGTAATACATATAGTGTAAATAATTTCCCATATATTATTCTATGTTCATATATATACATTTTTATAATGTCATGTTAAAACTTTTCAATTATTAGTTATTTTCAGTTGACTTTTAACTCTCAGTTAAATGCACACTGATATTTTTTTCAATTGTAACATTATTTCAATCAGACTATGGCTCTGTTGATTTCTGACGAGATATAAATGTGTAATAATAATGAGTACTACCGTATAGTATAAATAGAAATGGGTGAATCAGTTATTGCAAATCAAATTGAATAAATCATATTTATGGGTTTCTGTTATTCCTGTTAGTATAGAGGGAATTTCTTCAATGAACAGGGCATATTCACAAATGCTTCCCATATTTAATTAAGAAACTATACAGAGATACAGACAGTTGTGTCACTAGAACAAGTCGTGTCTTGCCATGTTGTTGGACATGCTTTAGTATCCAAACATGTCCTTTTTATATAGATATTTCTACAGGTTTAGGTCATTCATCAGCTCTTAAAAGCAAGAAAAGTGTTTGACTGTGAATGACAAATGGAAAAGTGTTACTGAAGCTCATAGTCTCATAGGAAACGTTTGGATCTGCTGCTTAAATGTCACGAGGCTCTAAAACTGTCATCACATCTGTTAAAAAAAATCCAAAGTTTTATTTCACTAGCTGAAAATAAAATGTGGAGGATACGCAAAGGTTTTTTTTTTAATTGAACGAGTGAGTTACAATTTCCATTTTACATTTATGACTGTCTGATGTTCCTTCTGAGGGCTGGTGGAAAATGAAGTTCTGTCCTCTGACAGTTGTTCAATCAAACGCGTGCTCTTCCCTCTCTAACGGTTTTTCCAGTTACTGTCTGTTTGGGACAAAGACAGCATGGGTGTTAGACGTTTAAACGCCGTTTGAACCTCTGTGTGCTGTGGAAACACAGCAGATGTGATTCACTCTTCGTCTCCTGACATGCAAAGCATTTGTGGTAAAAACACTAACGTTTTGTAGGTCGATTCCTGAGATCATTTTGCTTTGAACTGCTGATACGCCACAATAAAACATCTTTTCAGGATGTCTTTTTTTGGCTGATAAGACCAACTAATGGCCAGCTCAGATGGAGCAGAGTCTGACTGGACTTGAATTTATTATGCCCTGTGACTTAAGTACAGATGTCTTTTCTTCAGCTCAGTCGTGGACGTTCAGTGTCAGCAGATAATTCTGCAGTCTTGCACTATGAGGAGCTTTGATCAAAATCTAAAGCAGTTGCATGTCGTGCTGATGTGCTTTCTTTTCTATTTATTTTTTGAAGTTTTCACCTCTCGCAATGAAAAACAACTGTAGGTAGGTTTGCTGAGAACAGCAGGATTTCACCTTTTAGTGAATAATTCTATGAAAAAAATGATGGTGATACTCACACTTTAACCTTCTGATCTTAAACATCATATTATGAAAAATCATATCAACTCAGGTAGTTTAGGCGTTAGGGGATTGGGATGAGATGCAAATCGTTCTCGGTTGAACCCACAGCGCAGATGAAATCTGGTGTCGTGGTAGTAGGAGAAGCTGCCAGGACACCCTCAGAGCACTGCCGAGCTACCCTTGTGCAACAACTGAACCCCCAAATGCTCACATAGGGCCCTGGATGAGCTGGCGACTCATTCAGGGGCGTTCCCTGCCTTCACCCATAAGCAGATGGAACAGGCTCCAGCACCCTCCCCGTGACCCCAAACGGGATGAAGCTGTCAAGAAAAGATCAAATTGAATGACTGAATGTGCTGTCTTTGTCCCTCCCTTGCTTATTTCCTGGAGTTAGCTTTGGATCCTGTCTGACGGTCAGGCTCAGTACAGTAGTGTGTCATCACCAGTCAGCCATTAGCTCAACCGGAGCGTCATCGGCCAGTAAGGATGAAACATTCAGCACGTCACAAAAGGCTCAGGGTCACCTTTCCATCTACTGCAGTGATTAAATAGGCTGTTTCCCTGCATTTACTTGAGCCCCTCAGCGCCCTTTGTCTTTGAATCTGAGACATGGCACTTTTTTTTTCTTTTTTTTTACAGCTGTGATAAACGGTGATAAACTGGAAAAGTATTCCAAGAGATTTTGGGAAAAGAGCCTGAAATGATGGTGACTCACTGTCTGCAGGAGTCCATGATGTTAATGCTTTGTCTGTTGTGACTTTGATGGAACACTCTTTGTGGAGGTCTAGGAAGGAACAAAGTCCACAGTGTACAGAGAAATATTTGCTTTTATATTTATTAACCTGACACTGTTTTCAGCGTGGACTGAAGACAACATGAGAAACTTGGATTTGTTTTATTTAATACACAAAAAACGCAGATTTAAGCAGAAATATGTGCTCTCTTTTCATCCATGAGTCACGTGACTTTGATAAATGAATGATAATTACTCATTGCTGATAGCCAGTTTTCCCCGGTGGCTCCATTTTTCTAGTCTAAACATATCCAGTGTGAGTTTAACACAAGAAAGACACGCTCACAGTTTCATCTGGTAGTATCTTCCTCTCTTTTGGTGACGATTGTCAATCATCCATCTTCTTGGGTTTATAAATCCCTCAGACTCAGACTGTGTCAAGGGAGGCACTGTCAAACGCTCCCCATTTAGGTGCAGAAAGGAAAGAATTAAGACCTGAAAAGGTTCTCCGGTAGAATCCGGTGTGCTGGGGGCTGTCGGGCAAACTGGCACGTTTCCATGAGAATGGACATTTCCATGTGAGTCCATATTTAAAGCAGGAGTCCATTACCAGCATAATGGGACTGCAGATGGCTCTTCTTGCCACACGGGGCTGTCTGCATCCAGGGTCCCAGCAGGTGGGCAGCCTTGCTCAGAGGGAGGCTGAGGGAGAGACACAGGTCAGGACAAGGCAGTCGGGGGTTGGATGAGCATCTCACTGGTTCATACCAGTTCTTTCTAGATCGCAATCAACATTTTCACTCTTACTCTCTTAAATGTCAAGCTACAGCTGAGTTATTCAGTGAGTCTAACATAGATTTAAGATAGATTAGCTACAAAAAATGAGAAGGTTTTCTACAAAATGAGCACTGAAAGTTCTTTTTTAGATGAGTTATGAGATAATTGAAACATTAAAATTTTTTGAAGTTATTTGTATTCAGAGGCAGTGAAGAAGTTGCTGGTTTCCTGTTAATTTTACTTTTGTGTCCCTTCTCTTCCCCAAAGTCATATAGAAAGTAGATTTCAACATGCTTTCTTAATGAGTTGGTTGCGGTCTCAAACGCCAAAAGTAAAAAACAACTTTTGTGAATTCAAAATACAACCATGTTTAGGTAGACATATTGGGTAGTTACAAATAATTTTATGATCACAGAGCTCTGGATAATTATTAGTACCTAATATTTTGTTAAATAATAGAAATTGGAAAATTGTAAATATTATTTTGGGAGTTGGGTTTGTGGCTGCAACAGCCAATGCACCTATAAATATACCCCGTAAGCCGTCATGCCCATCAGTGTGTTTTTTCTTTCATTTGGTAATTCTGTTACTCACTTGGGTTTTGAGTCACCTGAAACACTCCCGAACAAAGATGGCATTAAGTAGACCTTCCATAAGCTGCCATTGCTCTTCTTTGTGCTCAGACCTCTCACTTAGGATGACGGGATCAGTTGCAAATATGGCAAGACAGGGTGATGGATGGAGCAGCAGGTCATGGCAGCACCCTTTTTTACAGCCTAATTAACTTTAATGCAGGGCCTGGCGGGACGGCCATTTTCTCATCTCCCCTGCACTTCCGTTCTGATTACCTTGGCCCAATATGTCAAATAGAAACACAGAGGTAGTAATAGTTACAGAGAGCTGAGTCCTAAGGTCTCACCATGGTCGTTTGCAGTAATATTCAGTTGCACGTGTGTGTGTGTGTGTGTGAGTGTGTGTGTGTGAGTGTGTGTGTATCTGTGTGATTCAGACAGGGACAAAGAAACGGAAAGGTCAGATGTTTGTTCCTGTCCTGGTGTCATTTTTTGTGATTCAGTCTCAATTTGTTTCTGCAGCTTTGTCTGCTGGTTATTTTGGTTGAGGGACTAACAGCACATGTTACTCCCTCATCCAGTCATCACCCACTCTGACCAGTACTAACGGATATATTGTGTATTTTTTTATCTGGATGTAAACCAGCTTGTATGTTGTTTAAGGAAACGGCACTCATAGATTCATTTCTAGAGGGATCTGTTTATCAATGGAACATGGTGAGACCGCTTCCTCTGCAGCCACTTCTGTCCTGCATTGTTTGGTGAATCCTGTAATTGTCGCAGTTTATGGTGTGATTTTAACGTTTGTCATGATTCCATGTGTGTTCTGTGTGCGCGGTCATAACAGACGCACACTGACTCAAAGGACAGTCATCTGGCTGCCTCTGCCGCCCCACTGCACCACAGACAAACAACCATCCAGACCCCCAGCAGAACCATGGATTTCAAACTTATTACTTTCGGCACACTTGGATAAATAGTAATTTAGAAACATTTCTCTGAGATTTATGGACATCAGATAAAAAATAGAAAACTGGCAAAATATGTCCTGTATACAAATTTGTAGGTTGTTTTAGTTAAGTCATTGATAATTATTCTGCCTCATTACTATGAACAGAATGAAACTGTGAAATATTCATGTTCAGTCTCTCAACTTCCAGGAGATGATGTTTTACTCTGATTCACCATCTCACAGACCGGAACTTTCACTTGACTTCTTAAGGCCGCTTCTAACCACAACCTCTGTCGCACATAAACCGAAATGCAGCAGTCCAGGTCCAGATTACAGGCGGCGGATGAAACATGTTTGGAGTTCGGATCACACCAAGTCATGTACAGATGCGGTTGTCTGTCGCAGTAACTCTGAATCATTCTGAACGTACTGTACACTCCCCGTGTGAACTGTACACTAAAGAATGCACACACACTGTAGGTTTTTGTGCCCCCCCACCTTCCTCGCGGCTAAACACAGTGTTTTGGATTTGTGGCATACATAATGTGTATGGGACAGTCATCTTAAGACTCGATTTGTCTACCTATTAGTAATTTTCCATCCCACATCTTTGAATATAATTCTGCATAATAATCTTTGATTTACTGTAAATTGACCTATTTTTATTACTGTAAATTGACCTATTTGTATTTAGTAAAAATATAAAAGTAAATAGAAAGCACATTATTGGTTGGAAGGTAACTTGGATTGTAAACTGTCACCGTGCAGCCATACATTGAGCGTTCCTGCCCGTCATGATGAAGGTTCTAAACATTCTTCTCATCCGTCCATCCCGACTACTGGTAGTTCCAAACCTTCTCTGCCCCTGTTGCTCCAGCAGAGCTGTGACTCCTCTCCACCGTCAGTAATCTCAGTCAGCAACTCTTTTACCACTGCACTGGTCCAGATCTGATTGTCCAGTGGATGGCACACACCTCCACACCTTGGCCAGGAGGGTATGTGCGGACATGTGGACTTGAACCTTGGGGGGGGGCTTTAGAGCTGTTTTGTGTGGCTGTCTGGGAAGTGAAGAAATAATAGACTGCTATAATTGGTGCCCCCTGGTTTCCTGGCAGCATTGCTGACTCCCAAGAGGATGGCATGTGTCCGAAGTTTTGTGTGTGTGTGTGTGAAGAGAGGTGGGGGTGGATGGGTGGGTAGATGACTGCAGAATTGGGATGTGATAAACATACCGGGCAGGGGGATCTCCGTCCAGGAGTGGGCTCCATGCTTTAGTGGTGAAGTCATTGGGAAAAAGCCCTGTTGAACTGGAGGAGGAACACACACATGCACACACACACACGCACGCACACACACGCACGCAAACACACGGATAGAGTGAGAGCTATTTTTTTAGATTTCCCTTCAGATTTCCAAAGTAAAACACACACCAGCCATGATTATTATTCCTCATCATAAAAACCAATTGGTCCAATAATTTAGTCGGAGCTGATTAGAAAGTGTTTTGCACGTAGATGCCATGGAGGACCAGGATTGAGTGCATCAGGACAGAGTGCCACCTTACCACAGAGTGGCGTCACTGCTATTATGTTAGGTGTGAACTGTGGCCCTGCAGAGTTGGGTAACACCAGAGATTGCCTAAGCTGGTTGTTGTGAGGATGTTGTAATCAGTTGGACCTGGCCAGGGCTTGGCTGTCATGTGAGCCCTTGTTCTCTGTCATTCTCTTTCCTCACTTGAATATCAGGGCACATGAGCATACATGTGTGATCCCGTTTTTTAAAGTTAGACAAGAGGTTATAACACAACATAACATAACATACAATAAACATGCACACTTTCAGCATGTGTGTGTGTGGTTGGGTGGGTGAAAGGTGTGTAGGTGGCAGCTTTAAGAAGGGGCAGCAAGGTCAAAGGTCTCCTCTGACTCAAGGCCTCTGGAATTTAGCTTCCATCAAACAGACACCAGACACCTAAACACACTCCACACTCTGAACAGCAGCAGGAAATGAAAACTCAATAAAAAAAAAAAAGTGAGATAGCGCTCTGAAATTAACCATTTATAGATACAATCACACTTCAGGAAACTAAACATCTGTGGGATTTTCCCTAAGAAACTTTGGTTCACTCTTTCACTTATTGATCAGATTTTTAGGTTTTCTGTGAGAAAAATGTGTCTTTGTAGCTCTGACCGTCATTCATGCTTATCAATATTAAATGAGGCTTTAGGAAAAGCCCCCAGATCATTTAGGGTACTTTCCCACGACTTCTGGAGTCACATTTTCCAAATTTGAGCTAAAAACCTACATGTAAATAAGAGTTAAAGAGTTGTTAATATTTAAATATTTAAATGTTGCTCAAACCTGTAGTCCTGTAACAGCACAGTTCTCTTAGGAAGAGACGTTATACTGCCAATTTTATTTCTATTAGTCAAAGGCCGTGACACGTCTTTGTCTCGTACAATTGGAACAACATTCTGGATTGCTTCCCTGATAAAGAGGATTGTGTTTTTCTGAGAGGAAAAATAAGAGCCCCAGCAGAATAGGCAGCGACACCTTGTCCTGTGTTTGATATTTTTAATATTTCTACCTATTGTTTAAAACAATTTTGTTTTTCCGCCATGTAATGACATATTCATACTTCATCTTTGGTATATTTAAGCTTCATACCTTATTTAATTTTCTCCTGTTTTTGTTGGAAAAATGAAGTAATTGGTTGTCTTTAAAGCCAGATTTAGTTTAGACTGTGAAACCCAAGCAGCATTTATTTTTTTTTGCCTTTTTACCAAACACTATTATAGGAATTGTTAAAGTGTTGTTTCTGTTCCATACTTGAACTGTATGACCACACTGAGCAATATTTGGAAAACAAAATGGGAAAAAGTGATAGGTGTGATGGCCCTGCATGTCTGTGGTGGTGCTGTGGTTTCTGTGAACAGGACTAAAATATTGATAAAAGTTTGTTGGGTCGAGGAAAAAAAGACTGTTGGAGAGTCGTAGATATGAACAGAACAGACTTGGAGACTTTAAATATATCACAACTTTAAAGGAAATCTATAGTGCTCAATTCCTCATTTAGTAAATCTTCAGGAGATTAACAGCTCATTTTTGTTTTACGTGTTTTTGTAAATTACAAAATTTGTGCTCTATATTAAGGATTTTAATTTATTAGATAAACTGCCACACATGTGCACAGGCACTTAAAATACATGATGTATTTGAATTGTTTCATCCTGTAGTGCAGTGTCGACACATTTTTTTCTCTTTGTATAACTTCTGGAAGTAATTCAATTAATTAGAGGACAACTGTTTTAAAGATTACAAGAATGCACATATCCTGGCTTCTGTGGCTGTAAAACCACCTACGTTTAGAATGATTTTAATTGAAATCCTCCTTACTGTGATGTTATTTCTCATTAAAGAAAAGAGATTTGTTGGAGGAGCCTTTACTTCAAGCTGCACTAGAACTCACAGCAAAGAGAAAGAAAAGAACACACAAAATCATTTTATCGAATGTCACTTTCTATGTATTTATTTATTCACTTTACCTAAACTGATTGAACATATTTTGGATTTTATTTTTGTTTTTATGATGACTAATTGTGACAATTAGGACTACATTTCTAAGAATATCAATACTGTAGTAATTGTTATAATTTTAGTTTCATATTTTTATATTAATCCAGAATTGCTAAGATATATTTAAATTTTTACCTAGAAATAATAACTTAATATAAATAATTCTTTACAGTCTGAAGATCTGCCTTATTAAGAAAACAAGCAAAAAAGCGCTGTTGGTTGTTTAGTTTGAGCTTTGTAAAGGCCCCAGCTACAGTTACAGTTAGTTTTGCAAGTTAGTTTTCTATTTCTAAGAGCAAAACCTTTTCTAGGGCAACAAGCAGCTACTATATAAATCATTCATATACATATTAGCAAATTGACTTTTTTCGCCTACGGGCCTTATATTTCACGCCGTCAACTCAGAAAAATAAAATATAACAAAATTGACATTACTATTAATAGAAAATCATTTGAAACTCATATCTAAATGTGGCTCTCTGAACCGTTTCTTAAATCACATGCAAATGTTTTCAATACAGGTACTCACAGAAACTCTTATTTCCAATAAATTCATAACTGCTGCAAAAAAAATGAAAATAGAATCCCCAAAAGTTCTTAATGAAAAGATTAGAGAAGTCTCCTATGACTGAGAGGCATTAAAAATGTGTTTTACAGTGCTAGCTTTCAGCTTTTTTTGTTGGTGGATTTGCCCGGGCTCATGACTCAGTATTGCTCATCGTGGAGGAGATGATTCGCCCGCCATTGCAGAAAAATGCTTTCTCTCGCTCTTTGTTCTTGCCTGCTTGCGTGTAACCTTTAAACCAGTGGATTTGTTGTATGTTTGATTTTACTTTACGCCGCTGAACGCAACAAAACTCAGCGGAATATTTTAAATTTGGTGTGGATGTCAAGAAACTGAAGAAGGATTGAGAATAGAAGATTCTTTGTTTTCTTAATGTTTCTTGATGCTTGGTGCCATTTAAAATGTAATCCAGGAGGGAGACTTCCTGTCTTGTCTTCTGGCCATTCACCTACAGAACCTCTAACAACTAGTATAAAGTAAATCATTAATTAAAAAGAAAAAAAAACACTTCCTCATTGTAAATTTGTTTAACACAGCATGTCTTCATACTCATCAATGACCTAGGTGTGGGTGTGTGTGTGTGTGTGTGTGTGTTTAGGTGGAGTGGAACGGAAATAACTTCCTTGCTTCAGAGAAAGTTATCAGCCATAAAGTCAACCGTATGTGACATGGCTGCCCACGCAAACCTGCTCTAAAATCTTTGATGTGTATGTGTGCTTTGATAACACCTCCCCAGCAGGAACCAAGGTTCTCTAAGTGGAAGGTGATAGATGATTTGTGACAAAGATTTTGGGTGTAATTGTGTCAATATAGAAATAAAGAACATAAGAAGGTATTCAGGATGTATTTATTTTGTGATTAATCACTAACCCTGATGTAGGGATGGGCTGCTGATTTGATTTTATTGTGCGTGTGTGTGTGTGTGTGTGTGTGTGTGTGTGTGTGTGAGTGTGTGTGTGTGTGTGTTTGGGGGTAGTGGGTGTAGTAGTATGCTTGTATAGGGTTTCCTAATATGGGCTGTCTTACAGAAGCACCCTCCCTCTGTGGGCCATCCCCCTGATCTTAGCCAGTGATGACACACCTCGGCTACGACTCACTTCGTTAATTGGCTAAAACCAGTTCTTACAGGAACCGCCTGTGATAAATGTGAGAGTTCTGAGAAGTCATTCATTTCTCCTCACTGCAGCGGCAGAGGAGGCACTGCAGGGGAGTTGAACGAGTTCATCGGCGCGCGTATGTGTGTGTGTGTGTTTGAGTCGGAGAGGAAGCCGAGTACGTGTGAGAGACAGCGGAGCGGGGGAATGAGTTTGACTACCACCGCCACAGCTGTCAATGTTCTCTCTTTCTTTCTTTTAATATATTTACTCTGTTTTATTTGTTTTTGAGCAGCACTGTGTTTGTAGCTTTGTCGACAGTTTTGCTGTGTGTGTGTGCGTGTGTGATGGGGGATGAGCAGTGAAGGGATTGCACTCATTGCTCTTTCAGTCTTTCTCTCTCCTCATAGAGAGGAAGCAGGGAAGAGTGACTCTGTACAGGACATAGGACAGCATGCCTCTCTTTGTTGCTGCCCTTGGGCTGGTGAGTAACAATGATATGACGTGATTTGACCCCCCCCCCCTTCCTTCCCTCCCTCTTCCCCATCTCTCCCTCTCTCTCTCTCTTTCTTTCTCTCTTCCTCTGTGTTGGTGGAGGCAGAGCTCTTTCACTGCTGGGTGCGGCACTGCAGAAGCCCTACAGAGAGTACTGGGAGGCCCAGAAGGCCAAGCCGCACCATCATACTGGAGAGGGGACCCCAACTGTAAGTACAGGGGCCTCAGCCCCCCCTCAGCTCACAGTCTCTTATTCATTCATTTGGGCATGCCAAGAAAAGATTGCAACCCCCTTACTTTTGCCTCTTTCACTCCTTCTCCCTCCACTTTTTTGTTCCCTGTCTTCTCTTTATCTCAGCTGACCCAATTCCACGAGAATAACTTAATATTCGTCTCACTGAAGCTAAACATTGATAAGAATTGAACTTAGATTTGGCCCATGTTATTCCAACCTGCTCTATAATGTTAGGGCCTGAGCAGGGTCTGTGCTGCGCTGGGCGGGCTGGGGAGGCCAGTGTGGGGTCTGGCTCCGCTCGCTGTATTGAACTGTACTATTGTAGCATGAGGCATGCTGACTCATGTTCCATCTTACCAATTGGGAGTGTGTGTGTGAGTGTGGTCACTCCCCTGTGTGTCACACACACACACACACATTTGCACTCCATGCCCCGCCTGAACCCAGCGCTGACTGTAGACCACGGCAGCCCTCCCCAATCCCCAATGACAATTCATGAAAAACCCCCTCAACCTCCTCAACCCCCCCAATCCCTGACTACAACAAAAAGAGACAGTTGCGGCTGCTGAAATTTCTTCGGAAGCGTCCTCCCTTCTGCTTTGCATCTCACTTCTGCCTTTACAAAATCTGTTTAACACCCCCCCCCCCCCTTTTTTTTGAGGCATTTACAAAGAAAGAGATGAAAAAGAAAGAGTTACACAAGGACAGATTAAGGCATTTCTAGAACAATGTTCCTTTTTTCTTGTAACTTGAGCCTCCTGCAGTTACAACAGAGAAGCCAGGCATTTTAACTCAGTGGAGGCAGGCTGCAGGCTGGGGTCAGCGGGGGCGTTAGGAGGAGGATGGTGGGGGCTGCCTCGTGTTTTATTACCCCTGATCTTTATCTCTCCTGCACATGGAGCTGGATCCCCACCTAACCTACAGCATCAGGAGCAGAGGGGAGAACAGGGGAGGGGTGCGATGGTGGCTTTTGCCGAACTGACCGTGCTCCTCTCTTTCTCTCTCTCTCTGTGGTTCCTGGCAGGAGGAGAGCTGGCTGTCATGGCCCGTTGAGAGGGTTGTGGTCATCATGGTATGCTTCTTTGTCTGCTCCATTGTCAGCTCCATGGCTCAGAGCTGCGTTAAGCGGAGGCAGCAGGGAAAATGCATACAGAAGAAGAAGGCAGGGTGAAGACCGGCGTGAGACTGGATCCAAAGCGGTTGCCACCGCTCTCCTTCCCAGCTGATGCTCTGCTGCTCTCTGAATTAGTTGCTGCCGTCCGACTCCTCTCATAATAGCAACATGTTTAGCCTGAAATTGGATTTCCATTTACTCGCTGTTGTCATCTTTGCATTTGGCAGTGAAATCCGTGATTATTCTCTGGGAGGTAGGTACTCGCAAGTAAGCTGTTGCATAGCTTAGCGATCGGCTTCTGGTAGCTTTTCTGCGGGCGGACCTTGGGTTGCGCTGTTTGTTTGACTGGAAATGCTCATCGAGTGACTTAATTCATTGATCTGGATAAATAAGGACTATATCTTTTGATTACAGGGAAAATAACAGCTCCTTTATTTATCTGTTAACCACCAATAAAGTTGTGCGTTGCTGGATGTGGTAGGCAGAAACAATCCTATTTCTGTTTATTGTAGTTCAGTTTAATTGTACCTGTTGTTCAGACTACCATTTCTTTGCGTACACAGCGAAACCTGGCTCAGACGTTTTAAATGAGAAACAGTAAAATGGTTGCAAATCACCCTGCTGGTCCTTTTGTCTGCTCTTATTGTTCTGCTTCCAGGAAGAGAGCACATGAGTCAGACTGGGCCTACTTTACCAGATGCAGTCATATATTGAGTCAGTTCTACAAACATGTGCACATGTGTGAGACGGACGGTGAGGTGGTAGTAGGCTGCGAGGCTGCTGCATCTGCTTTTTATCTTCATTTTGCCTCAAGATTGTGTTCTGCTAATACTACATTATTTTTAATCCGGGATTTAACGGTCATTTTCCTTGGTTTTCCCTCGTTTTCAGAACTTTTTGTTAGTAAAAGAGAAATTGAGACAGAAAATTGATACTACAGGAGCCTGCTTGGTTTTCATTTTATCCGCGGATCTGATCGGCTGCTTCTCCAAAAGTGCAGCCCCTTCGTTATTCGTGACCGCCAGAGAAATGTGCTCTTTTCTTCTCCCTCTGTGTGCTGCTGCTGTGCTACGCTGGACTGAGCACAGTGGGCGCTAGAGCAGGCTCAGGCAAGGAGGGAGGAGAGGGAGGGAAAGAAAACCTCCCGAGCGCAGTGAAAAGCGTCTGTGCTGTTACCTCAGCTGAACCTCCAAATGAACTCGTTGCACTGCCCTAGTCACAGAGCCAGGAGACGAATCACTCGAGTAGATCTAAAACAGAGGGGTACTGTTGAGCGGGCTGAACCCGGCGCTCTGCACGAGCTCTACTCAGAACATTTTCATCTCCCCTCTTTTGTCTTGTCATGGTAAGTCGGATTAGGATTTTATTTATCTGTTCCTTTTTTTTAACCATTGTTGTCTGTACATGCGTCTGTCACTCTCGGCCTGTCAAATAGCTTATCAGACTGGTGTTGGCTGTTAAGATTGCAAGGCGACAACAGTCTGTAGGCTGTCTGACATTTCGGGCTCTTTCATCTGACCAGCATCCTGTTTTGTTCTCCTTGTGTTATTTCCATTGTGTCAGTTAGCATCAGTTCTCATTTAGAGGTGTGTGCGACACTGTCACTTCTCTCTAGAGCAACTGCTTTGGAACATCAGTCTGAACGCTATTGTTTGTTTCCTCCATGGCAATGTTTCTCTGCGGCTTTTATGTGGGGAACTGTGTGTTTTCAGATCTTTGCAAATGCGGATTTAATGACACTAGTCTACCTCTGTATTATGTGTATGACTGTGTGTGTGTGTGCGTGTGTGTGTGTGTGTGTGAGCGAGAGAGAGTTGGCGCTGTTCTCTTGAATTTCCAGAGTGGCCAGAAAGTACACACCTTATTACAACACATCACATCAGCCAGTCATAGGTAGGGTGCTAACCAGCTCTCTCTTCCCTTTTACGCTTCCTTTTTTTTTTTACTGAGGTCTTTCTTTTATTGCTTAATATGTGCTGTTTCTTTTTAAAACATTTTTTTAACCTAAATTATTGTTATTATTTCTTTATCTGTGACGGTGTTGAAACAATGAGTAGAATGCTGGAACTCATTGCTTGTCCAGTGGATACTTTTGCCACTAAGCCTCTGTGTTGTTTTAGATTTTATTTTTATTTTCCAGAAATATGGGCAATCTTTTTTCCCTTGGTCATAAGAGCAAAATCTTTGGATAACACTGGAATTGGCTTGCAGTGTTTTTCTTGGCACTTTCAGCATGTCCTGTTCCATAAAGGGGCTCCCTTTTGGCATGCCTGTCCGTACTGAGAGAGAGTCTGTGTGTGTGTGTGTGTCTGTGTGTGTGTGTGTTAGACTAAATGTTTATTTTTCAGTATGCATCTGTATATCTTACCTAACAGTTGTCTGGGTTATCTCACATGTGAATGTTTGGTTACTGTATTTGCTGTCACTATCAATAAAATCTGATAAAAACAGAATTTGTCATGTTGAGTTTGTCATGCGTGGGTCCTGAACACACTTTCAAAGATACCAGGTTCCTTCAGAAGCCTGATTTCACAATCCAATATTTCACATCCAAGTGGATCAATTTACAGTTTATACGCTGACATTATCGCTGGTTCAACTTCCATTTCAAGCCTCTGCATCTTAATCTGCAACTACTGCACAAAATAATCTTCCAAAATACAATGAATTTTGAGAAAATATCTATTATATATATCAATTTATACATGAACCAGCCAGAAACATATCTCGAAGGCTATTTTATATTGGCTTCTGGTATGATTTTTTCTTATCAGAATCTGGTGCTGGTGTCTGTGCGCACACCTGGTGATGTAATGAGGTCAGATCTGTGGGCCGCACTAAGAGACCCTGCGTTTTTGCAATTTTCCAAAGACAGCCACACCCTGAGCACCATGAAGATGACTACTTCCACCCACCCACCTCCTCACCCTGCCCTGCGGCTCTGGCTGGAAACCCAACATGCAAATCCTGCCTGTTCAAACAGGCTGGTGGGGGTGACATTCAAATCATCGTACTGGCTTTATCCCTCCTCTTTTTCTCTCTACATTCACTACATTGAACCACCGAATCCAGGGGTACTGCTTAAGTGTGCTGCCACCACCCACCCACTTATCCCCCCCCCCCCCCACACACACACACACACACATGCAGACACACACCACCTTCCTATTAGCAGTTTAACCACTGACAGATGCTGAAATATTGCTGAATTTCTCCTCAACCCAGCCACCCAGAGAGCTCACTCTACATTTGGTTATCCACTTTGTTCCTTTCGCACCCATCTCATTAAATTATGCTGAGCTTGTGAATTCTTTTTCTTTCCTTAATTCAAAATCTTATTAAGCTCCATTGTTTATGGAAGGAGCAGTCAGAAGGTCACATCAGGCCACAGAAGAGTGAGCAGCCAGAACAAAGGTTGCAGAAGCACGACTTTCATGTGAGACACTGAGGGTTAAACACAGTATCGTTTTTTAGAAAAAGAAAACTAAACAAGAGAAAGAAAGATGAACCGAATATTTATTTTTATTCTAAGATGATTTGAAATTTGAATGCACTTTTTTGTTGGAAGTGTTTCTTTGGAATGTTTCCAATTCACACACCAAGCGACATTGAAATCCCCGCGTTTTTGTATAATCCTGTTAGATAACAAACCAAAAAAACCCTCTGTGGCAGTGCTGATAAAGCTAATCAAGAATAAAAACAGGATTTTCACAGCATTACATTTATCTCAGAGTGTGTTATGTCGCTCTTCATGTGCACAGTTGTATTCCTGTTGCAAACTTTTAGATGAAATAAGACATTTTCTTACCTGTTGCACAACAAAATGAGAAACGTTTGATTATTTAAGTAGCATCATATTATTTGTCCACTTAAAAACAGACTGGTTCTTAGAAGAGCCAAGAGTAAATATGTGGGGATGTTAAAAGAGCACATTCAGTCAGGATCATTTATTTTTTCTGGCAGTATGAGGCAAAACACACACACGTGTACGCGTACATAGTAGCTTTTTAACAAATTCTCTTCAATCCGTCGCACATATTTATTACTCCTCTGAGACAGTTGAAGGATGCGTTTTGGGCTGTTGAAGTGAAATCACAGCATTGATTTGTTCTCCATTCATCTTATAGAGAAACATGTCATAACACGGGGTGGATGCTGCATTTGCGCCTGTGCCTTCATCGCTCCTGCTTTCTGTCTCCCAGGAATGTCTGTCATTCAGGTGAGAGGTAAATGGGCTGAAGCTTTAAAATATGACTCTGCAAGATGACTGACTGAAAAAATATTCAGACAAAAAAGAACGCTTGGAACAGAAATAACACACCCCTCTGACGTGACAAGATGTCACTGAGTCAGAGCTTAGAATGCTTGAAATGTGAAAGCATGGACTCCTCCACATAAAACTTTGTCCTCAGGCAATGATTATAGTTTGAGGCCAGCTTTGCAGTACATGTCATTGCAGGTATCTGTGTCATGCTACCGTCTTACAAATATCAACGTCACTGCCTTGCATGGGCCCTGGACCTGAGTAACGTCTGACATGCCTGTTCAACTAAAGGAGAGAATATTGAAATTCTCCGGAAATGCTGGTGCACATAAACAATGTGATCATGAGGATAAATATAGCTCTTTTATGAATGACCAAAACTGATAACTACATTTTTCGCATGGAGAACGAGCTGTTCTGTGGGTGGAGGAAGCACAAGACAGTTCTGTACCAGAACATCCTCTAGCTTTATGCAAGACATTTGTGCCACCACAATACTGGTAGATGACTTATACGTGTGGTGTAAAATCCATCATGAGGAGGAATGTGAAAATGGAACTCTGGTGAACAAAATGTACAGTTGTGCATTGATGAAGACAGTTTGTGATGTATTCAATTCCACCAAAGAGTAAAAAAACAAGTTGAAGGGCAATTTATATGTATTTATTTTTTTATCATTTTTAACTTTTAACATAAAAGTAATACAGAAATAAAAAAACAAAGCAAATAAACCAATAAACTGAACCACCACCAGTGAAGGACCACTTGAGATCAGCTTTTCCCAACAGATATTTTAGCTCTGATATTTAACATAAATGTCTCCCCAGTCGTCACTAAATCCCGATGCAGTCTCTCCTCGGTGTACTGACATCAAAACCATATTTATGATCTCCACATTTTCAGCATGGCAGTCAGTGTTAATTTTAGTCTTGTTCACTGCATGAAGCCTGTTTACTCCATGCAGTGTGGTTGTATGCAGCGTGCCCATCAGTGTACTGCAAAGAACCACAAAGAGCACACACAGCCAGACACATCCACACCAGACTGCACAGCAAACACACTGTGCTGTCTGGTTTCTCTGAGGTGATGGTCCCTCAAAAGATTTGTTTTTAGTGCTTTAGTAACTTATCCAGACCCTTTTAAAGGGCAGCATGCATATTTTTTATTACTTTTCATTTACATTAAGACTGCACCACCCAAATACTTGTTTCTATTCACCCAGTTGTTCTTATAATAATAATAATAATACCTGCATTGTTACAATAGTATTTGTGTTATTGTGTAATGTTTTCATAACTAAGAGTGATATATTTTCATATGTCGAATTATTGTGGCAGGTTTATGTGAAAACACTGTGAAACCTCAAGTATTTTAATCAAAATGTGATCAGGTTTTATTAGATCAGGGGTGAACTGCATTCAGAAGCATTTAGGCAAAGGTTATTTTGGAAATATGATGTAAAATATAAAAAGTGAAGACATCGACTACAAAATGAAGGTAGTCTCCAACCTGTGTTGTAACAGACCGGCCTTTCCTGCTGATTTAGAGAGATGAGAAAACAGCATTTAGATCAGGGGAGCGAGGGAATGAACTCAACACCGACCTCAAGTCATCACGGAGACCCACAAAAGAGCCATACAACTCTCCATCATTGTCTCCTCTGCTCTTTTATAAACAGAACCAAGTCAAATGAAACAGAAAACACAGAAAAGATCTTTGGTGATTGACGGCAGCTGGATTTCATCAGAGAGCAATCAACAAGAACAAACTATTTGCTGGGATTGAGGCAGAACCACTGAGCCACAGGAGGTCCTTTCCGAGCCGGTGGAGCGCTTGGTCGCCCTCCCTCCACAAACATATCACATATGCAAACACGCATATGTGTGACATGTACAGACCCATTTTAAAATGTTGGATTAAGACAAAAATCTACAGTTCCATCTCTAATCCATAAAACTGAAAGCCTGTATTCCTGTCATTATGCAGCTGGGACATTCTGCTGAGCCATCTCTTATCAGCCATACTACAGAAAAAAAGAAATCCCAATAACTTTCATTAGTTTAATACATTCACCACCTCAAATTATTGCACCAACCCTGCAAAGAATTCTGGATTTCTCTCTCTTATTTTCTTGACTGCTTGATCCCTTTCGGGGTCAGGGGGGTGATGCTGGAGCCTCTCCCAGCTGCATATGTGCTAAAGCTGGGTCCACCCCTGAACAATTCTCCAGCTCATCACAGGGCATTTCAGGGTTGGGTAGCCTGCTCAAGGGCATCTCGCCAGTGCTCTGAAGGTGTCCTGACTCCCAGAACACCTCCCATGTGTACTATGCATTGGGGTTTGAACTGAGAACCCTCCACTTCTCTGCCATTTCAGACATGAGCCCAACCATGCAGAATGTATATAGATACACAAGCGTCTTTCCTGGAATGTCAGTCCAACATTAGTGTGAGGAGGACCAGGGTCCAGTGAATTAAGATCCAGTGAATAAAGAAAAATAATCTTATTAATCAGGTGGTGAGACCTTCTGTTAAGCAGAATATTTAGTTTTTATAATAGGCCAGTCTATAAAGTCTGTCGCTAACTTTATTCAGAACTTGTGACAATTTAATTTGTAATTGAAGTTCAACTATATGAGAATGAATATATGTATCACTGAAAATAGTGTTTAGTCATTCCACCTACCAATGGATACATATACACACACACTATTTATATATATATACATATATAATTATTATGAAAAGTATTATGGAATGTTTCTTTTTATTTGCTGCCCTCTACTGGAGATAGACAGACGTGGCTCCCCAGAGTCACCGGTTGGGTTAAAACATTTATGAACAGAAGCAATTTATTAAATTAATCACAAGTTAAATTATGATTATAAAAATGTATTTTTTTTCATTACAACAAATGCCTATTGCTGCTCAGTCTACCAACAAAAAATGAAAATGTTTTTCAAGAAGTTTCTATTATTCTTATGGTGTATAATTTTGGTTGTGGTCTTAACTAATTCAATTTTTCTTCCTGGCATAACAGTAAAAACAATTTGGTAAAACAACAAAGTATCGGTGATGACGCATGTTCTGTTGCAGTGATGACATTTTTATTTTCTGGGAAGAAAGCAGGAAATTTTTCTCCTAAACTAAGGAGCCTAAAAAGGGTAACAAGACCTAGTCCATCACACAACTATCAACACAATAACCACATCTGCGTTACCAGATTATATCTGTGTTCTAGCATAAAGAAACCAGATCAAGCAAATTATAATAATGATCTCATAATCTGGTAGCTCTAAATGAAACAGTTAGAACTTTGACTTTTTCAGTTTGGATTTGGCTGCTTGCGTGAACTGTGAAGTCACCAGTTTTAAATGAAATATGGAAGAATGCTTTTCTGTGCAGCCTTTTATTTTTCATCATTTTACAAATTCAGCATGAGGCCAAGACAAAGACTAAAACGGTTTGGACGTATACAAATGAAGGAGTGAGTGGAGGGATGCTAAAGATAGGGGTCCTGTCCATGCCAGAGAACCAAGAGGAGGACCAAGGAGAACATACAGGTACAGCTGACAAGGAGAATGAGTTGCCATGGTGATTCCATAAAACAGTAGACTAATAGAATGTCTGCTTTCGTTAATAGAGAAACTTTGACATTTGTGGACTTTACATCTGCCCTATTTGTTTCTTCAAGTACCACCTCAAAAATTACTTACTTCTACCAGCATGGCCAACATTAAAATAGAGCAATTTTTTGAGCTCAGGTTTGCACATAACCAACAAGGGTCTTCCCTTTTTACGTAAAACTATATATTTTTTATTAATATTGTCAGCTACTTCAAACATTAGAAACATATTTTAAACATTACAACAGCACTTAAATATATATATATTTTTTAAAAACTATTCAATTAAAATGCATTGGATTGATCAAATTTATACTTAAATGTACAACAAAACTGTATCTCAATAAAAATTAAGTTCAAGGTTGAAATAAAAACCTTTTTTCTTAAACATTAAGTTGGCCTGTCATCCGACATTTAAATAGGTAGATGTTTATTTAACGCCACGTCTTCTGTCTGACTTAGTTTTCTGGTGTAGGAGCAGTTTTCCAGATTTGTAACTCCAAAAAGAGATTTTTTTTATTGTAAATGTTTTAAATCCCGTTGCTCTTTTACAATGATTACTTGATGACTTCTTTCTCCAGCCAGGGTCAGAGTGAGAAGATGCCGCTGGCCGACACTAGAGGCTTCTCCCCACCGTGTTGTTGTGGTTAGCTCCGGCGTTAGCCCATGCTGGCTGTGTTTCCCCGGCTTAGTGAGGATGGATCGCCCATAAAGCGGGAAAGCGGAGTTGTGTTTTCTGACCAAACATTGACTGAGGTGCGTCGGCCATGGCTGGAATTTTCGACATCGATTTGGATCAACCGGAGAACGTCTCTGACGACGACCTAGATGACGGGGTGAGTTTAAGCTAGCGCCGGGCTAATGTAGGCGCGCTTAGCCCGGTAGCACGCGCTTCAGTTCACTTAAAGGCCTGTGTCGCTATAAGGGATGCGGCATCCAATATCGGACAGCTCCTTCCACACCATTCCCGCGGAATTGGACACTACGTTTTAAACAAGCATCTCATTGTATTTAAGTGAATGAAAACATCTTGTCTCCATTCGGAATGTTGCGCAAAAGTCTGATAAACTATTTCGACCCCCGGAGCTTCGTGGCGCTCGTAACAACCAGAAACGCTGAAAGCGGATCAGAGATTCGTTCGCGGGTTAATCTGATCACAGTTGAATCGACAACCATTAAAGATGCCCTCGCCTAGATAAACACGCTCCGCACCGGTGAGGGTGCTCTTCTCTCAAAATATCCTGGAAAATGGACAGAAACCGAACGTTAAATCTCGCCAAAATAGCCCGCATCCACCGGAAGTTATCCCCGATGGGCTACATGTCTGATAGCGGTATCAATCTGTGTCGACTTTCCTCTCATATTCCTCAAACAAACTGAAATATTAATTAAACTGCTCTTAGGTCTGATATAAACGAACTGTCATAGAAAGGACCGAGAGATAAATTAAATATCAGCCACCGTCAACATATGAGCGCTTTCTAACCTTCTGAACCCCCCGCAGCGATATTAAAACAGCGGAGTTTTGTTTTCTGATCACTATTATAAATGTAGACTTGACCAAGACCCGCTTAAACTTACGACTGTTGAAAAAAGTATTTAAAACACAACAAACTTTGTCAAAACTCGTATGCTTAAAAGTTAGCGAATCTTTACAGAATGATAACCGCGCATGCGCAGTTTTTAACGTTCTACCGCGTCTCTCTCCCCCCCATTTTTAGGGCCAACTTAATGAATATATGGACCAGTGTGGCAGTTTTGAATTGTAAGTATAAGGTAAAGTATTATTTTCAGTGTCTTTTAGCATAAATGCAGACACACTGAGCATCAGATGCCATCAAGCTCTGCGCTCCATGTTCTAATATTGTGAAACTTTGTTCTGACTATGGTACAAATGATCTGGAATGGATGCATTTTTATATCTAATATTCTTCATGGTTTATTTTGTTTTGCCAGTAACATGGATGATTGTGAGAAGTTTGAAATTTCAGAGAACAGCGTGAACAAAGGAAAAGAGCAGATCAGGCCCGAATGCTTTGAGCTGTTAAAGGTTTTGGGGAAAGGCGGCTATGGGAAGGTAAAATTCTCACCCATAATAAACTCAAAGTGGATTTAATTCTCTGCCATCCATGAGTTATAATGCACCCATCTTTGAACAGAGTGGTTCAATAATGTATATTTGAATAAAAACAGTTGGGCCGTAACTTTTAAATGTCATTAAATTAAATGGACCTACAATTTCTGCAGGTGTTTCAGGTTAGGAAGGTATCAGGTGCCACATCTGGGAAGATATTTGCAATGAAAGTTTTGAAAAAGGTGAGTCAATGTGCAATTATTTGTCTAATGGTTTAAATATTAAGGTTTGATGTATTGACATATTTTTGCTTATTCAGTGTTTTAGACGCACATGAGAACTGATGGTTGTGTTTTTGTATAACCCCATCTGTTGCATGTAATATCTTGGAAAGCCAACAAAGCAAACTTGCGGCTGCCCGCCGCAGTTTAACTGTGTGTCGAGTTTCACATTTGCTGACGGTCACTGTGTGTCTCTTGTGAGGCCATACAGCTAAATTCAGTTATGAAGCCAGAAACTGTGGGTTGACCACCAAAAATGATAGTTTGAGCTTTTCTTCGGCATGAAACCTCAGACCTGCTGGTTCTGTTGGGCTTGACCTTTTCTGCAGCTAGCAAAGACGTGCTGTCTGGATCTGCCTGACAGAGCCAGCTCATGTTCCCCAAGTCTTGTGGTCTGAGTGTTTATTGTCTTCATGGAAAGGACTGTCGCTCCCATCCTGGTGTCCTGCTTCACTGAGTGCTTCTGAAGCTGCTGTTGAAAAATGTACCCATTAAGTTCTTCTGAATCCTGCCAGGCCATGATTGTGCGTAATGCCAAGGACACAGCACACACCAAAGCTGAGAGGAACATTCTGGAGGAGGTGAAGCATCCCTTCATAGTGGACCTCATCTATGCCTTTCAGACAGGTGGAAAGTTGTATCTTATCCTGGAGTATTTGAGCGGTGAGATATCCAATGGCAATGCTACATTCTTGCACAATCAGGTTCTTCAAATTTGGTTTTTACTAATCAATTAAGTCAAATGATAATTGATATGTGAGTACAGGTGGAGAGCTGTTCATGCAGCTGGAACGAGAGGGCATCTTCATGGAGGACACAGCATGGTGAGTTTACTGAATTATTGATGTGACAGTAATTTATATGTTGATGTGGGTTTTTTTATTTTTTTGGACAAAAATCTCAAAAGTGTTCCCATTAAAGTAGGTTTGATAAAATAAGAAAGAAATAAAGAAAGTGTCCGTTATTGTTACCTGAGCATGATGTCCCGATTCCGAGTTAGTAACATTGAAAGCTAATGTACAGTGCTGAGGATTATTTTGTTCAGCCCATGATTGAGTCCCAGTGCTTATCTTATTCTAGAAGAAGAAATTCAAAATCGCAGTGGTGCTTAGAACAGTCGAGTATTTTTGGGTGCTGTTGTGTTTTCTAAACACAGCCTGGAGATGTACATGCTGACTACCTGAACTAAACTGCTGAAACAAATAAGGGCCAGTAAGATTCCAAATGCCACTATCAGAGAAGCAGGGGAAAATCTTGTTGACTACAGGACTTTGAGCTTGCTTTTCTTTTCTTTTTTTAACTGTTGCTAGTTTTTATCTGGCTGAGATCTCAATGGCACTGGGTCACCTGCACCAGAAAGGCATCATCTACCGAGACCTGAAGCCTGAGAACATCATGCTGAACAACATTGGTAATAATGTGTGTTTGAATGTCCCCTGTCTTTTGTTACACAGCATTTGTTGGGACAAAACCTGAAACTGTATTGAACAAAGACTAATGACTGATACACTGCGACTGTTATTAAGATAAAATAAACCTAATATTGATCCCGCAGTGGGAAACGTCAGAAAATATGAAAAGTAAAGTGAGAGAGGAAATATGAATATCAAATATAGAAGTTAATTCAAATCAAATCAAAACAATCTTTATTTATAGAGCGTCTTTTACAATCAAAATTGTTTCAAGGCGCTTTCCAGAATCCCAGGGCCTGACCCCAGACAAGCAACAGTGGCAAGGAAAAACTCCCCTTTAACAGGAAGAAACCTTGAGCAGGACCAGGCTCATGTAGGGGGACCCTCCTGCTGATGGGGGGTAGAGAGAGAGGAGAGGAGAGAATGGAGAGGAGAGGAGAGGAGATGACGGGCGCAGAGCACAGAAACACATACAAAAATACACTATTTATGCAAGCCGCCGGCCGAGTGGGTCAGCGGGGCCGGAGGTCATCATGCAGCTCCGAAGGCGGCGATACCTGTAAATGAATACAGAAGGGGGGGGAGAGAAGCAGAAAAACTACAAAAGAATCAGCATAACCAGTTTACTTAATGAGGAGGAGGAGGAGAGGAAACCATGACCCAGTGGGGTGACAGAGGCCTGTCAGGTGATCATGTTTCTGGACCCCGGCAGCCTTGGCCTATAACAGCATAACTAAGATGTAACCTAACAATTAGACGCCCCCCTAAGTATGATAATTTGTCTGTCTATGATAGTAACTGGAACTACAGAATTAGTAACAATAAGCTTTTTCAAAGAGGAAGGTTTTGAGTCTGATCTTAAAAGTAGCGATGGAGTCAGGCTCCCGTACCTGGACAGGGAGCTGGTTCCATAGCAGGGGGGCCTGGTAGCTAAATGCTCGGCCCCCCATTCTACCCCTAGAGACTCTGGGAACCACAAGTAGACCAGAATTCTGAGAGCGGAGCGGTCTATTGGGCTGGTGAGGTGTAAGGTGTAATTACGTACCATTCATTGTTTTTTCTTTCTGTTAGTCAGTAAAATTGTCATATATTTATTTAGCTTCATCAGTGTCTTTTCTCTTTCCCTTCTCTCCTTTTTAGGACATGTGAAGTTAACAGACTTTGGTCTATGCAAAGAGTCCATCCATGATGGAACTGTCACTCACACCTTCTGCGGCACCATTGAATACATGTATGTGCCAAAAATCCTGCCCCTTTATGGGAGAGTCGCTGTTATTGCTGCTCTCACCAAACACACCTCCTCAGTGATGAAGGAGATCCACTAGATGATGTCTTTACCGGTTTCCCCCAGGGCTCCAGAGATCCTGATGCGGAGTGGACATAACCGAGCAGTGGACTGGTGGAGTTTGGGAGCTCTCATGTATGACATGCTGACAGGAGCGGTATGTATTCACTCGAACTTCTGTTTCACTGCATTACACGTTTAAAATGTTTTGGTTGGAAGCATTTCTACAGTTTAGCGAGTCTTGTTTCTGCTTTATCGTAGCCTCCGTTCACCGGGGAAAACCGCAAGAAGACCATTGACAAAATCCTGAAATGCAAACTCAGCCTCCCTCCATACCTCACACAAGAAGCCAGGGACCTTCTGAAAAAGGTAGCCTGAACCAGCCACTGTGAACCGTTGAACTGAAGTAGTAATGAGTGATTGATCAGATTTTTTTTCTCTATTTTTGAAAGCTGCTAAAGAGAAACGCCTCACTGCGACTGGGGGCCGGTCCAGGAGATGCTGCTGAAGTTCAGGTCGATACCTTAATGAATGCTAAAGTCACGAGTCCATTGCCTGTTATTCCGTCAGTGATTTTAGGTCATCATTCAGCTGTCATCAAACCAATGTTCTGTTTCCAAGGCCCACCCATTCTTCCGGCACATAAACTGGGATGACCTCCTTGCTCACAAAGTCGAGCCTCCATTTAAGCCTTTTCTGGTAATTCTTTAAATGTATTTCTTGTACACAGCAGCTTCCTCTGGGACCTTACTTGCCAGGTGATTCACTAACCCACTTGTTTTGGCAGCAATCGGCCGATGACGCCAGTCAGTTTGACTCCAAGTTCACGAGCCAGACTCCAGTGGATAGCCCTGACGACTCCATGCTCAGCGAAAGTGCCAACCAAGTCTTCCTGGTAACGATGTCCCTGTTGTATCATTAGAGGTTCCATCTTCACGCTAAGTGTGTAAGGTTGCAGTTTTGGGTTTGAGTTCAGTTCCACTTCATTTATAGTGTGTCAGTTGGGTGAATTGTGAGACTACGTGTTTATTTAATGATGTATAATCAGAGTTATTTAAGAAAGTTCTCATTTCAGTCCTACCCTCAGGGCGTGTCCTCCTCCTCTCTGGTTCAGGTTATGTGTTCGGAATAGGTTGCCATGGCAGTCAAAGTCGGGTTAAATGGCCACGTTTGTGTCGGCGAAAAGTTCAAACTCGTCATATCCCACTAACCCTCTAATCTGCCTTCATTGTACACCCCTCAGCTCTTGGTGTAATGTTGTTATTTCCTCCTGACAAGTAGTTCTTACGAGAATTCAGTAATGAATCCCATCTGGTTTAGTCTCATTTCTGTTCCTGGAAGCTTCGATTACTGTTGACCACATTGCATGTTTTGGTTTACTCAGCATTTCATTGCTCATCATCAGCTGTGGCTTGTTTTTGGAAGCTTCCTTCTCTGTCCCCCAATGCTTCCCCAGGGTTTCACCTACGTAGCCCCGTCTGTGCTTGAAAATGTCAAAGAGAAGTTCTCTTTTGAGCCAAAAGTTCGCTCACTGCGGAAGTTCCCTGGGAGCCCAAGAACACCTGTGAGGTAATGATATGTTGATTTTGGTTTTGTTCCGGACAGATGGGAAACAGAAGCCTGTGCTGGATCTAGTTTGGCTTACATAAACCCATTGAAACAGTAAATCCTTTATATCTGCATGACATCATCTCGTGTCTCTCCAGTACTAGTAAACGGGATTTACAAAAACTGAAATTGTGAGGGTGCATTAAATTGACTTAGCAAAATTTGTAAAGATGCAAAAATACCCAAAGTAGTGTTTTTAATAACTGTTAATGGCCCCTTCAGGCTGGACACTGCTTAGAAATGGGATTGTTTCAGCATGGTCGTCTGATGTCAGGGATACAGCAGTTGTTACAGCGAAGAGGCGACATCGTCAACCTTCTAACCATGAGGTTAGCTCAGAATGATAAATGTCCCGTCCTCCTTCCACAGTCCTGTGAAGTTTGTCGGGGGGGACTGTTGGCTCCGAGGGCCCGCACTGACCACCTGCCCATCCCATCTACCCCCGTGCTCTGTGGAACAGCCCATGGAGGTGTCAACCGTTGAGCAAATGGACACGAGCAGCAGCGGCACCACCCCCTCCGAGGCCTCGGCACCACTTCCCATCAAGCACCCTCCAGGCATCAGCACTGCGCCGTACAAAAAGCACGTCTACCCCATGAACTCCAAGAGGCCAGAACATCTGAGAATGAATTTATGACGCTCGGCTTCTCCGCGGACATTAGGACTCATCAAGTTCCTGCCTTCAGCATTTCCAGCCTTTTTATTATTTAGTTTCACAGAGCTAGATTGTAGATCTTTTAAATATTGACTGACACTTTCAATGCTGATTACCAGCTTTTCCAGCAGGGCCTTGCCTCCTCTTGGTCTTGGTTGGTCTGGACTACTCAACCCATGCAGAGAATCTGGGGGGGGCAGTCTCCTCGATTGGCATTATCTTCACTGGTGCTTTTTTTAGGTTTAACCTTGAAAAATATCACTTTGTTCTGTTTGTTGTTGACGGCACTCCATGAACTGAGGGTGGACCTATGTTTTATATTTAACACTCTAGTGTCAACAATTATTAGATAGTAATTCCATTATAAACGCAGGTATGTGCTTCATTTCTGTTTTAGGAAACAACACATTGCCTTCTACACTGGAGAGTGCATTTGTGGTCACGTTGAGCTATAAAAAGACCAATTTTAAAATGAAATGGTAGCTGACGGCATCACTAGCAGAACTGCTGGTGAATGCTGGCACCGCTTTACTTGTCCTGGAAGGTTTTTGGGAGGCAGATGTGTGCAGAAGCACTGTTAATTGTGTTTGGATTGAATGTAAATGGACTCTAACGGCCTCCTCGTGTGTCACTTCACTCACGCTCTCATTTCTGCAGCGTTATTCTGAACTCATCTGTTCAGGCATTCCTTGCTGACTTTGGTGACCACAGCGGTCATGTTTTGGTGCTTTCCTTGTGTTTTTTGTGTTTACATCAACAGTTAGGTTTTAGGGAGGTACAGACCCATTTATGCTTATATTTGGGATGTTTGTGCAGCTACAGGCTTGATAACGTGAATGAGGGATGTCTCATTGTAGAACTAAACATGTCATTATGCTGGTTTACATGGGTTATTTAAATTGAGTGACAGATGTAAAGGAAGTCTACTTTGTATTTAAGGGATTGACCAAAATCACTGTCAGTGAACCAAATGATTTTATTTTTTCAGGGTTGCAAGCAACCCCAACAATCAAAATGTGATGTTTTATTTTTTTATTCTATTAGTGTTCTCCTCAAACCTCATATTTGACCATACTTTGTGTTCACATTGATGCTGTGTGTAGGTGTCCATAAGGATGTTTAAATTGGATAAAGCTGGATAACGCTGTTACTGGGATCATTGTTGCGTATAGCTCATTTTTTTCTTTTGGTCATACTTTAACACGTTTTATAATGGGCATCTTTTGGTTTTTAAATCCTTTTTCTTTAACTTGTTACTGTAATTTTTTTAATTTATGTGCCATTATGTTTTTAGCGCATCATCCTCACTATGCAAACAATGTATTTATTATGTAGTATTATTTAGCTAAGGCAGCAGAATATGTGATCCTTTTATTTGATCTTATTTTCATAATAAACATGGAAAAAGGATTATGTCAAAGCGTCATGGTGACCTCAGACTTAGTTCTGTTTTTCATTCCATAATTGAAGACTGATGGAAGCGTCCGGTGTTTACGCAGCATCATTTTACTCCAGAAATCCGTGTTTGTCAGTTTGGAGCCTCTGCGTTGGAAACGCAACCTTGCATTTCTGCTGAATGGAGCTGTTCCTGGGTGTAAACATGAGAACGGCCTTTTCTCAAGAGATTACTGCTGATTTCCCATTCTGCTTCATTCTGGAGATTCCCGAGTTTGAGGCAATTTAGGAAATTTTGTGTCACACACATAATGAAGTCAAGTCTAATTTCTAAGTGGTGGAGCAACTAAAGCTGTAGCATATGAAACTTTAGAATGATTCAAATTTTCAAAGACATAAACATACATTTTGCTGCACACTAACCACATTAAAATGCATATAGAATTTTATTCAGGTCACACAATGATCTCAGTGTAACAAATGTTTTTGTACATACTAAAATAGGAGTCTTTCCCAGTCTTTGGTTTCAACAAAAACAATCTTAGATCAGCTTTGTAGAAAAATAAATTTTGGAAATCTCTCAAGCTCAGTTGGGGGGACAACCTCTTGCCACTTTGAGGCAAAAGCTAAAGTGTTTGTCCATCACTGGAACTGTTGAGCCTGAAGGTCATATAGCTCCGACACAGCTGGCTGGTCACCAGGCCTCAACAGTGTGTGGAGCATCAGAGCATTCAGAGTTCATGCAGCTCTGCTCTACACATGGAAACGCTGGCTGTAATTCATCTTGCATGCCAAGCATGGAATCTCATTGAATATAATTCTGTTACATTTACAGCCTGAAAAATTAAGCCCAACTGGCTGTCAAACGAGGAAAGTTAATATTAAAATTGAAGGTGAGATAAAAGCAACACAACACAAGAATGAAAACGAAAGCTCTAACAGGATCCATGCCATCTGAGTCACACCCAAATGTGCTGCTGGAAACTGAATCAGTCTGAAGGAGTCAATAGGGTCACAGAAAACAACCAAAAATCACATTAAATACAAGCTAATGTCGATAATACAGTGAATCAATATATCTGTAGGTGTGAGGATGTGGCTCCATCTCTCCATTTGTAGACTTTCTGCGTGATCACAGTGCGGCAAAGAGGGCAGCTCTTCTCCTGGTTGAACCACAGAGCGATGCACTCATCACAGAATATGTGCTGCACAGCAGAAAACGATGTCAGCTGGCTTTGATACAGAAAACATACACTATCTGTTGTGATAACACCTCTGTAGGTTTACCTGGCAGAGGAGAGCTCGTGGCTCTCTGTATTCTCCCTGGCAGATGGGACACACGTCTCCCGCTTCACTGCACTGACTCCTAGTGGCTGCTGAGCCTGTATGCTGCGACACAACCACAAAGCAACCTCCTTATCATCCCCGCACACTCACTGGGAAACTCTATCATCCAAAATTACACTGCTGAGCACTCACCTCTCCTTTTAGGAAGATCCCCATGGTTTTCAGAAGAGATGTCCACTGACTGTAGAATCCCAAGAGCTAGAAAAGAGGCAGAAAGGTCAAGAACCATTCATGCAAACACCCCTCACTTATTGTTTTCACTAAACCCACCTTCATTATGAGGTAGAGTAATGCTAGAAGGATCCCCAGTGTAAGTCCAGGGGTGCCGTCAACTTCTTGGTACGTCACCAGGTAGCGGAACCACACCGAAACTGGAGCCATGGCCTGGTGGACCTGACCCAACTCTTCTGTCAGCATCAGACATCGTCCCTGGAGACACCAAATGAAAAATGAAAGAAAAGAAATTACAAAAAAGACATAATTTCAATGAGTAGTCTGCAGCAGAGAAATCCAACACTCTCACCTGGACCCTGTAGGTGACCAGTGAAAATGGCAGCAGCAGAATAAGGCACTTAATCCCCATAAAGAGGAACTTTATTATGAGATTGGTAATCCCGACAGCCCACAGAACCTCCCAGAAACCCAGTGGCTCAATGGTTGGGCTGAGGAAAATGAGGCTGGAAAATTGAGATGAAATATTAATTTTAATTAGGAATTATAGGAATATTCATGAGCACATTTAGATTATTCCATCCCACATAGGTCACTAGATGACATGAACCATAGTGGACTGAGGCCCACAATCATTGATAAATTTCAAGAAATTCTAAAAACAATCAAGCCTGTATCTGGCTAATAATGAGAGTTTAAAACAGACACTTACCAATTGTAGAGTGTCTCAGTGTAGAAGGTGTAGTAAAGCAGAAGGCTGGAGAAGCCCATGAACAGCAGCAGCCAGATACACTGCAGCCTTGAGTGACGATCCTGACGGGGCACACAGGCACGCCCAGGGTTTAGGGCACAGCACACACCCAAGTGATAATAAATATGGCTTCCACTTACCTGAAGAAAAACTTGAGTTTGAATGCTTTTATTCACATATAGAAAAGTTGTGTACAAGCCAACCCCAACAGCCAATCCTGAGGAAAATAAGCACAGATTCATACAGTTTTTTTTCTTTGTTCCTCATGAATGCACCTGGCTTTGCTTAATATGTACTCACCAAGCGCATGCTGAATTACCAGTTTAGCACACAATATGATGAGAAAAGGAAAACTCTTTTGGAGCCAGCGGATGAGACAACGAAGCTCAGAAAATGAGCTGCTGGGTTCCGACTCCAAATCAGCCTCAGGGGGGTCAATCTCTGTCTCCGAACTGGAGCGGGGCTGTGCCTGACTGCGCCCTTGTGGCTGAGAACGGGAATGGCTGTGGGAGTTAACTCTGCACCTCCTGGATGAGGAGCCCCCACTAGCCTCCCTACTGTTCATGTGCACCCGTGTGTCCTTGCTGTCAGCAGCAGCAACAGGGACTGGAACCCTTGTTATGAGCTCCGGCTGCAGAGTTAGGGTCAAACCGCTGCCTGCATGAGCACCCAGCTCATTTAGATTAGGCTGCATCACAGCAGGAGTCTCCCTTGGTTTCAGTGTTCTTTTGGAATAAAAAAAACACAATAAGATTGAACATGAGACTCAGGGTGGAGTTCAGAATATGACAAACACTCATGCAGAGAGGCTGCATCTTGCTGTTCATCCAAATGACAGGACATTAAAAAAAATACAGCGATACGTTTAACATGAACAAAAAAGAGCTATTTTCAAATCAATGTTAAGTGATTCTGTGCTACACACATCGAGAAATGAACAAAGTTAGTGAGCGAAAGCCTGTTTACATAAACTTGGTTTATGACAGTCAGGAGAGGTTGGGATCGACTGTTAGCGTTTTCTTTACCATCTCGACCCGGAAGTCGATTAAATGTTTTTGAGGGATAATTGTACATTAGGCGAATGAGTATTCCGGGGATTGACATATATTCATACTGGGCGGTCATATATATTCAGACTGACAGACTACACTCATCACTATATGACAGAATTGGCCCGAGCTAACGTTAGCAATTGCAGCTAACGAATGTTTTCAATAAGCTAGCCCATTGGCTGGAAAAGCTTCCGCTCACCTCTCATTTTGCACCCGCAGTTTCATGTTAAGCTTCCAGTCCCCATCTAATAGAGCATCGAAGATGCCAAAAAGAAACAGAAAGTTTAGTTTAAACAAAATGTGGGCATTAAGTCTAAGCTATAAGAGGATCTTCTTTACGACAGTAGATGTCGTAAAATTCCTCAGCGTTTCTCTTCGTGCAGCAAAGGGGAATAAATAAGCACTGCATGCGCGGGCGCCACCTAGCGGCTATTGCTACAAAGCGTTTGACAAATGCTGAAAATTGTAGGAATCTTATTTTATCTTATTTGTTTTGAGGGGTGAATTTGAATTTATAACGATGAAAATTTTGTTAGTAATAATTGAAGAAAAAAACAGTGAGTGTGTGTTCTCTGTGCGAAGTCAGTCATGTTACTCATAAATTAACATCTTTATTTTCCAAATCGGGGCATCATTATAATTTATGATTGTTTCCAGACCCTGAGAATATTATTGTTTTAACAGAAAAATAAGTCACAGGCTGGTCGCAGCTTGGTTACATGCATATTAAGTAAAAGTAAACTAAATCAAGTTTGTTTTGGTTTTTTTGGTGACCCTTCTTTCTTTTTACGGCAGTTGGCAAACATCTTGTAGGTGTATGGCCGCTATATTCTGGACTGGAGTGTCTAAATCCTACTACTAAGCCTGTTCCTTCTAAATTCATCCTAAATTCTGAATTTCTCCTCAATAACTATTAATTTACATGGTATCCTTTTTTGTTTTAAGCTTTTCTTTGAGTGTGAATCTCTGTCTCTGATATCTTGGACAATGAAACAGAACACGTTCCACAATTTCCCATTTCATGCTTCTGTACCATAAAAAGTGTGCATGGCCAGATCTCATCTGTGATTTCTCTTGTCCTATTTTGAATTTCATTATCAGTTTAAATTCCTCTGTCACATGTTTTAGCACATATTTCTTTCTCAATCATCAGTACACTACTTTTTTTCCCCCCACTCATCTTCCTGACTTTGGACTGTTTTCCATATCTTCCTCACCACAGTTGCCATCACAGTTCAGATTATGCCAAATACCCCCAGTAATCGCCCAGCCATAATAAATACCAGATGCACAATACAGACACTGCACACACAATTGTCATGAACCATCTCAGGGCTCAGACAAATTAGGGAGAACACGCGTAACAGATTTTAGAAAAAGGAATTTATTGATAGGAATTCTCTTCAACCAAAAGGAACAACAAGCTGTGGAAAGTCTGTAAGGTCAGTAATGAATGCAAGTGTTGGCATGAGGGAACATGCAGTGTATAAAGGTGGTGCATGCAAAAAAAACAAACCAAACCAGAACACCGAAGCAGACCAGGAGGGAACCAAGCAAGAGACTGACTGCCAAGACTGTGGAGCATTTACAGCCCTCACAGCTAATCAGTCCAGGTGAGCTGGATCGCCACTTAGCAGCACTTGGCCCACCCACTGCCTGCAGAAGGGAGGAGACAACAGAGAGGCAGGCAGGGAAAACACAGCCAGGGTCGTCACACAATACTATAAATAAACTATAAAAATATGAGGGGCAATGTGCAAACTCACACAACACACAATGCATTGACTCACTCACGAGATTAGGTGAATAGTCTGTGATGTATTTATCACTTCTTGCCTGGACTTTTGTAACTGATGCTCAGAATATCAAAATAATGCAATTTTTTTTAAAGGGATCCGAACTGCAGCATTTTAGTGCAAGAGGACGTCCTTTCTCCCATATTGATGACACACATGAGACTGTTGCTTACATCTTTATGGGTATTTTGTAACGTTGTAAAGTTGAACTGAACAAAATGGATCCAAAAATATGTTGGTTTCAGATAAACAGCACTATTTCTTTATTCAAAAAGTCATTTCAGTGTCAACATGCCTCTGACATTAGTTTCAAAGAGAATCTGAATTCACCTTTATCATTTGTTTATTTGCATTTCTAGTCTTTTCTGGGTTCCACATTTAATTACTCATTAAATTCATTTTATTCAAATATAAAGAAAGCAATTCCTTTTACTTAAAGAACATAATTCATTTTACTAAACTTGCTTTACATGCAAAGACTGCACAAGCAAGTCTATAGTTCTGTCCCACTTATTTTAGACAACAAAAATGTGACTAAAAAATCGCTGTGGGGCATTTAATGGCTTTGAGCCCCCGACCAGTCAGCCCTAACAGCAACAACCTGGAAATGGGGGCAATCGACCAAACCTGTAGGCTTTTCGATGGTGAAACCCAGACATGGAGAGAGCATACCAACTCACCACAGACAGGCTTCTAAAGGAATGGAACCCACAGCCTTCTTGGTGTGACGTAATAGTCAAACCACCACAAATCAAATCAAATCAAATCAATCTTTATTTATATAGCGTCTTATACAATCAAAATTGATTTTTTGTACAATTACCAATTAGCTGTGTGTCTATACATTTGGTCATACAGTTATGCAGTGTTGATATGTACATGTGCAGTCATGCATGGAAAAAAAACAGTGTTCATTTGCCGTTTGTATAAACTGTGGATTGGAAGGAAACATCCCAGTGCTCCCATTTAAAGCCCTCAGAGATCAAATGAAGTGGAGATATTAGAAGATGCATGTTTTCTAACTTTGTTTTGGTCAGGATCAAAATAGTGATTTGAATGGGTTTCAATGAGCCAATTTTTGTTCTTATGGTCTTTAACCCTATAATTGCAGTTGTCATGTCAACAACAGACTAAAATTAAAAATAATGACAAATATTGACAGTGTTTAAAAATGTGTAGCTGTTCAACAATATGCAAAGAAAATAAAAGCCAAAAACATAAAAATGTGCTTGGGTGCTTCATAGGATTGCATGAAAAGTTCACAAACATCAAAGGATCAAAGGATCTTTAGACAAATATTGATTTAATTTATTGGAGGTGAAAATAGTGTTTAGCAAACGTGTCGAATCACTAAATAAAACTATTGTGCACATTCAGGAAAATGTCAGAGCCACAATTGGTATCATCAGGTGACTCAACAGACGATGAAAACCAAAGGATTCAGCTCCACCAACAAGTGGAAGAACTGAGAGGTTTTAATGAAGCACTCTTAGCAGAGAATGAGATGTTTGAGCAGTTCATCATCCATAGTGATAAACAGAACCAGAAGTTCAGTGTAGACCCCCAACGGAACGATAAACTTAAAAAGGGTTCTAGCATCCGCTCAATATCCCAGTCTCGTGAGCTGACCATTGAGCAAAAACTTTATGTATCAGAGACGGCAATAAAAGAGGCACAAAAAGATCTGGAGCAACTCAGAGAAAGAAATATGAAAACCTGGGATCACTATGTGTCCGCCCTGGAAGAAGCAAAGTTGTGTCTTGAAGAAATCAGGAAAGGGAAGAAGGAATTTGAGCAAAAACTGCTCAGACGCGCGAATGAGAAAAGGCTGGAGATGAAAGAACCTGAGAAGTTGCTCCTGTACATTGTTGACAAGTCCAAGACCACTAAAATTGAAATGTTGTCTATAAAGAACAGTGTTTTAAAAGGCCTCAAGAATAAGCTTAAGCATGATTTTCAACAGAAAAAAGAAAATCTTAAAATCTATTATGAAAAATCTGTCCTTTTCCAAGGGTGGAGTAAGCAGAAAAGAGAAAAGCCCCTGGGGGAACTTCTAGGTGACTATGTAAAAACGCAGCATGTCATCACTGTACATAAAGAGAAACAGAAGGGTGTGACAGCTGAACACACAAAGGTTTGCAAAAGGCTTAAAAAGAGGGCGGAATTTCTGGTAAAAACTGAGAATGACATTCAACAGGCGGAAAAAGGACGTTTGAAGGCAGAAAATCTGAACCGACGCCTGCGCTCTCAGATGGAAAATTATGAGGTCCCTGAGGTAAAGGAGTACTTAGAAGCCAGGAGGAGATACAAGAAGCTGCAGCAGGATATTCGAATTTGGGAGAGGAAGGTCAAGATTGCTCAGATGATTTTATAGACTGGTACGAGTCCAGAACAGCCAGTTACTGAGGGAGGGCCATACCTGGGAGATGCCAACATCCACTAAAGCTACAAGTTGCCAGAGCATATGATTAAATAAAGAGAAAGATGAAAGCAAGTCTTTGATCGTTATATGTTGCCGTGTAACAGGAAACCAATTCTGATTTTGTTCTGAATCAAATTGTTTTTCACACCAATTACACTAACCAATTTTGGGTTGCAGCTGCGGGTTCCTCTGTGCCCAAAAGAAATAGGACTGAGGCTTTGTTGTACTTACACTACTTCCGACAATGACAACAGATGCCAAATGAGGATAGGGACCCATGTGCACATTGTTGATAATCTAGTAAATTCTCTGCGGAAGCAACCTAGCAGCTGATAAATTGTTCATTGTATTCTGCTTTGTGATTCTGGTAGCAGTGTTCATTTGACCTTACACAAGCACTACTGCTAAGATTGCTATCATAAAAATAATTATATTTTTTCACAAAATTGTGCTGCACAAGAGGCTTGAAGGCCAGAGCAGGAAGGATCCTCTTTCTGTGCATTTCACTCTCACCCAGACAGACTTGTACTGTAAATGCTAACTGCGATGAATTGCCAAACCATGTGCAGAGCACCAGGCGTGTCTGAAACTTTGAGAGCCCATTTAGGGCGTCAGCTTATCCTGTCCTCTCTCCGTCACACACACACACACACACGCACACACACACGCACACACGCTTGTAATTGTATGGATTACTATACACAAACACTATTTTTACGTTTTGAGTTTACATTTCTAATATTATGTGTGATCAAAGTGAAGAAATTACCCCCCCCCCCACTTCCATCGCATTACATCAAGCTTGAGTGTAATGTTTTAGTATCACTAAAAGAACAAATATACACTCAAAATATGAGAATCTGTTTTACTTTATATAGCACTTTATTTTATCATTCACCATTATAAACAATTAATACTTGTTAGAGATTGTGCTCTTTAGGTAGTTTTAGTGTAAATGTTTATAACTGTCTTGAACATTCAACCTCAATAAACCAAAACTCCTTTAGAAAGTAAAACATGATTATCACATCAGGATAAATGGTGCCAGTCGGGACCATATTACCCAACTTCACTAAAACATAAATGATATTCAAAGACTTGTATTTGGACATTAATTAAATTTTATTAAGACAGATGATATTACTGACAATGAAATAATGCAGACTTTTAAAAAAAAGATTTTGTTTTCTTCCCAACGTCAGTTTATCCGTCTGTTCGCCTCTTGGAGCATGGTGAAAAAGTTGATCACGGATATCACATTAACTGTGGATGTTTCCATTTAAAGAAGGTCTCATCCTGGATGACTTCTTCATCCGACAGTACATCAAAAAACATCCGCAGCAGACCTACACACACACGCACCAGCAAAAATCACAGGAATAAGTAAATAGAAAAACACCACTGGCATCCGAATTTGTAGTTCAAAGTTAAAATGAACAAATCCATGACCGTCGAGGTGGATCGATGTGACACTCACCATCAGGTTGATCTATGTGGACCACCAGCTGCTGCAGAATGTTCAGGGCCACCAGCTGCTTCTGGCCATCAGTGATGTACCTCTTGAGGAGGCTCACTCTCTCGAGCAGCTCATAGGTATTCAGTGTATAAACCCCACCTGACAACACAAACACTGTCTTCACACCACTGTAAAGAAACTGAACACATCTAATCATGGACCATAAAGTGTCACAGACTGGTTTTGTGTATGTGCTCACATAATGTAAAACAGACATCTATGTGGACTAAAACTAATGAAACAGGCTTAGTTTTCTGCCTCTATATATAGAACACTTACAGTCAACAATGACTGACTGGCACACTGCTCTCATCAATGCCCTCACAAACCCCTCTGATGACCTCTGCCTGTCATTGAGGGTGTTCTGGGAGGGGGGAGAGGAACCTTTGTTAGTTTCATGCCTACAGTCACAATCTCTATTGAAAAATCCAGTTTAAAGGTCATTCTCATCGGGAGTTACCTGGATCCACTCTTCTATTTTATCATTTACAGAGTTCTGCAGGAGTCTTTTTAGCGCTTGGTATACTTCTTCTTCATTGCAATCCTGCGCTTGTGCTTCCTCCTTTGCGATCAACGCTGATAAAGGCTTTGATAATGATCCACCTTTTGGGGTTGTCTTGTGTTCAACTGCAAAGAGCAACAAGTAGTGAAAAACCCCATCCAGATGTCTGCTTAAAGAATGCACCAAATCTTTTGGCTTTTTCAGTTATTTACCAGGAATTTTGCTGACAGATCTAATCTGTGTTCCTCTGTTTTGCTCATTCAGGAACATGACAGGTTCTCTCTCTTTCGGTCGCCAGCTCATCTCAAAAGTTGAGCTGCTGCCCAAATGGTTGCGCTGCTTCCTGTCTCCATCACAGTCTTTCACATTAAAGGATTGGCCGCGATCTGCCGACCTGCCACCACCTCTTTGTTGTATGGCGTTTTGCCCTTTCTTGAACTGGGACTGCTCCCTCTCTTCAGCCTGCTTCACCTCTTGGTGAAGCTGCTGAAGGGTTTTTGGTCCGTCATCTTTCTTGCGGGGCACCCAATTGTTCTGAAGGTCACACATGAGATGTGATGAGAATTCAACCGTGACTTGCAGACTAGATTCATGATTTAACCATCAAAAAGTCTCACCTTTCTTAGGGCCACAACATCCTGCAACATGAATTTTATCCTTGTGGACATCTTCCACTCCTTCAGCAGGTAGCAAATGTAGTCATAGTAGCTATTGAGTTTTGGCTAAAAGGAAGGAAATAAAAGGAAGAAAATAAGAGTCCCACTCATTCAGTTTATGCGTGGACAGTGTGTTAGTGTGTTTATTTGTGTATGTGTGTGTGTGTGTGTGTGGTGTGTGTGTGTGTGTGTGTGTGTTGCACACAGCTCTCCTTACCCTCTCAGTCTCAGTGTCCAGGTCTTTCCCCACCATGGACAGTAGCTTGCACAAACACTCCATAGACTCCTCGCACACGTCCTGGAGGAGTTTAACTGCGCACGTGTGTATTATTGCCTCCGTGATCATTCTCAGCTTAAAAAGCTCACCGATAAACCTCATGTTTGCCACTGAACGCACGCGGGTCTTGAGTTTGGTCTGCTCCAGGTCCACCTTTAACTGTTGCTGCTCTCCTTCCTTTGAGGGCAGATTTACATGTATTTAATTTAGGTGAAACACTGTAAAGCTTACATTCAAGTTTGAGTTCAAAATCTAACTATTCAACCGTTCTTTGAGCAAGCACAATTTTGTAGGAAAAATAAAAATTTCTCATGAAAGGTGCATTTATAAAGCTGAGCTTCAGTCCAATAATTGCGCTTGCATATTTCGTTCCGCTGTAGGCGTGCCGGTACTCACTTCTTGAGCAACAGACACATTGGTTTCCTTTTCCTTCAGAAGTCCATTCTCGAACTCCATCTGACATCTCTTAGAGCAGAAGATTATGAAAGTAAACAAATCCATCGCTGCTCCGGGACGAGACCATCAGCTGATGTGGGAAAGGTTTGGCATATCATTAACAATAATCTGGTCCAAATTCAACCAATCGTACAGACAAAGAATGCAGAGTTTACCCCCTTCAGGTGGTGACACATTTTCGCATAGGTTGCGCTGTAGCTCTGCTCGGACAAAGCTTTGTTAACGATGAGCTCAACGACCGCGTTCAGTGTCTCCTCATTGTTGATGTTGAGCTCATCCACCTGTTTCATGAGGCTCTCAAACCTCTCAGGGGTGAGCTTGTTGAGGATGCCCCGAAAAGTTCTGATCAGATTTTCAGTCATCCCTTCTGTCCGTCCATGTCCCTCGCCACCACACTGGGAGCTTCTGATGGAGGGAACCTGTCCTGCCCGGTAACTGTTAGTGCTCATTGTTGGAGTCTGAAACCACAAGAAAAAACAAAAAAACAAACTTTTGCTATAATTTAGAATGACAAGTAAATTCATAGTGTCACATACAAATATGCCATTTTCTTTGAAGTGTTAAATGTTTTAGACTGAGGGAAAATTTCACCCTAAAATTTCCACAATGGCCTGTTTTCTGTTTGGTGCTTTGAATAAATTGAAGAATATGGGGGTGGCGGTAGCTGTTGGGGACTTGGCTGAAAAGTGGAGGGTTCTTAGTTCAGGCCCTAGTGCAGACAAAGCAAGGAAGGTAGTAGAGGAAGGTGTAAGAAGCACTGCCTAGTCAGAGCACTGCCGAGGTACCCTTGAGTAAGGTACCAAACCCACAATAGCTCACATAGGGCCCTGTGATGAACTCAACCAGGGGTATACCCTGCCTTTGTCTATATGTGTGCCCTCCCCATGACCCCGAAAAGGATAAAGTGGTCATGAAGATATGAGAATATGAATACATATGGTAAAAATGCTAAAGAAAAGATAAACGTTCATAGTTTCAAGACGACTAAAAGTGCAGCCTTGTAAAAGCTCAGTGGCAGTTATCTTAAAACTATCAGAAAAGGGAGTTCACTCACTTGCAGTAGAAAGTCGGTATTTGGACTGTAGTTTTGCTGGTTGTTCCTTTTTAAATGTTACAATTAGCATTAACTGTTTTTAGCAGGTGCTTTGGTTTGGATTAAGCTTTGCAAACCTTCAGCCGGATTTAACAACCGGTATGTAGAAGTTAGGTCTTTTATGTGAGGTCTTTCATGTTTACTTCAATGAAAAAACCCCTGTCTTTCATGTTGAGACCTTGATCCTTTGACCTTTGATGCGCTCTGTGACTCCGCCTCTCCAAGCAGATCCCCACCATCTGGCTTTGTGCCTATGCTTTTGGTCTAATAGTCAATCCTCCATCTACTTTGTTCTTTAGAAGTGATCTTGCTCTCATCAGTTTTATTACATTAATTAAACTGAATTCATTTCTACTGTGTCCATAAAGAATTCAACAGGTCTAAAACCAACTCATCTGTGTTAAATTTGAATTGCAGCAGTTGTGAAGCATGTGGCAAACTTTGCAGACACATATGTTTCAAGCTGCTAACCTGTGATGTTATTTCTTGTGTAGATTTTCTGCCCCCCCCTTCTGTATTCATGTACAGGTCGCCACCTTCATAATCTGTAAAATGACCTACTGACCTCTGACCCCATTGACCCACTCAACCCAACTCTACTGGCAGCTTATTTTAATTAATATAATGTATTTCTCTGCTACCTATTCTCTCCTCTACCTGTCCTCCCCCCTTCTCCTCTCTCTTTACCCATCTGGTCATCAGCAGGAGGGTCCCCCTACATGAGCCTGGTCCTGCTCAAGGTTTCTTCCTGTTAAAGGGGAGTTTTTCCTTGCCACTGTTGCTTGTTGGAGTTCAGGCCCTGGGATTCTTTGAAGTGCCTAGAAACAATTCTGATTGTAACAGACGCTATATAAAGATAGATAGATAGATAGATAGATAGATAGATAGATAGATAGATAGATAGATAGATAGATAGATAGATAGATAGATAGATAGATAGATTGATTGATTGATTGATTGATTGATTGATTGATTGATGATTGATTGATTGATTGATTGATTGATTGATTGATTGATTGATTGATTGCTTTTAGGGTAATTTATATTGCCTGATCATGAGTAGCTTAGAATTAGGAACATGAAGTGGAGCAGATGTCACTTATCCCACATGATTCTAATGTTTGGCCCATAAGGAACTTCAAACGGATCAGAGGGTGGTCCAAACACAAGAGGAAAAGGTGCTCTTTGTAGAATAAAAGGGCTCTGTGTTATTAAAATTTACACTAAATGAATGTCTGTCAAGGCCACCAGGGTTTCTTTTGTTTCAGAGCCTCAGACTTGGAAGACTTGTTTTTTCAGCAGTTAGACACCAAAACATGGGTAATATTTATTGAGCAACCTCTAAAAGCATACACCGAGCCCCTAGTCCACCACACGGTCCCCATTTTGGCCCATCTTGGCTGGGTATATAATAAAAATAGTTACTTAGAAACAAAGCAGAGACCAGACACCAGTCATTTTGTCCGATATTGTGACATGTAGGATAATAGTGTTTGTATTTAGGCAGTAGTGATAAAGGGTAACATATAATTGTAAGGTTCAAATTTCCTGAAAATTACAGTAAAAAAGAGGGACATCGGCTGTCAAATAACCTCAGGGCTGTGCTTCTCGCAGGGCACTTGAACAGAACCATGGGTGGCACCACATCTGTTCCAGGGTAATACGCTGATCCGGGTTAAATAGGACACAGCTCTTCAAAAACTTCTTACAGTCTGAGGAGGGTAGACAGAGAGAACAGTGACTTTGAGCACAAAAGCTGCATTCATTAATTACAAGTTCGGACAATTGCAAAATATTAATAAAGAATAGAAGCAGTAGCATCTCTTTACCTTCAGACACTTTCAACTCCATTATGGTCTGGGTGAGGAAATTTTCGCGGTGCTGCATCCCTGTTGTGATGTGAGAATAATTATTATATTGTTATCATTTAAATGCATTTGTATGTTTAGCACCTAAGTGCATGAAGAAGAAACAGAGTGTTTTTCACCTCTCTTGATTTAGTACACCTGTCCAGAGCACCAGATTTACTGTGAGGTTATTATCTGAAACCCTGAAAGCATCTCGGGAGGAGGTGAAAATTCCACATGGGTAACGAGCTGATGTGAATAAAGGAAGGAGGTTTGCAGAGCAGCAGCAGACCGACGGAGGGTGTTCCAGAGTGAACAGCTGCTCGCTCTCCCTTGCAAGGTACCTGTGTGTGTGTGTTTTGTTGATTCACGCAGGGTATTACTGGGTTGCTCTGTTTCAACTCTAACATGTGAACATGTCAGTATTTTCACTCAGTAGTACGAGGAGGATGGAGCCGAGTTGGCAGACGGTGGTCACATTGGTGGTCGTAGGTTCCCTGGTGGTTAAACTCTGGAGGCTCATAGAAAGAGGTTCCTGTGAGGAAAGAAAAAGGTTTTGAATTAAAGTCTACTGAAAAGCTCCAAATCAGACATCAGCATGAGTTCAGCCGTACCGACGTAGCTGTGATATCCCGGCGTCACAAAACAGCCCCAACCAAAGTCAATGATGCGCACTCGAGGAATGAGCCGGGCTCCATCGTATTCAATCAGTATGTTTTCTGGTTTTAGTTCATGGTAGAACACGTCTGCCTTATGGATTTGAATTGCAGCTTCCACCAGCTGCCTCACGAATTCCTGATGGACAGAAAGAAGAGTTAAAGAACATCCAAGGATATTATCAGACCGAGCTCTGCAGTGGTGGAAGGCGGTCCACTGTAACACGTTCATGAGCCAGCGTTATTACCTTAGCCAGGCCCGTCAATGTAGTCAAACAGGTCCATGCAATACTCTGGCCTCTCCATGATCAGTAGGACTTCATCATCCAGGCTGGTCCATGGTAATGGTGATATGACGGCATTTTCCCCTACAGAGTCCCCTGCTGTCATCACCATCAGTATCATCTCCAGTGGGGCGCAGTGGAGCTCACCGTTTATCACCTGAAGAGAGGTACACAACACGCTCGTCTGTGGTTTACTGCTGGTCATCAATGAAAAAGGAACTGCTCCACACTAAGTTCAACAGCGGCTGGTAGGATCAAAGTTAGCTTTACCACTGACTGGTATTTGACCAAGGCTTTACTGATGAGCTTAAATGTCACCTGCAGTAAAAGAATCATGTGTCAAGGAGAGCAATGACAATTATAAGTGTATGCGTGTGTTTGGTGTGATTCAAATAAAAATACTTACTGGAAATAAATTGTAGTTATGTAGTAATGTTTGGCCCATAAGGAACTTCAAACGGATCAGACAGTGGTCCAAACACAAGAGGAAAAGGTGCTCTTTGTAGAATAAAAGGGCTCTGGGGAGAGAAGCACTCTATGGAAGTCTCAACAAGAACAAATCACCCCCCAAAGAAGTGGCAGTCTGAAGGCCGCCAGGCAACGGCTGGAGACTGTGGCACCTTCTAATCATTTCACTCAGTGGGTTTTCATCAACAACAGCCTTCACAGCAACTTCAATGTGAGGCAACATATCATGAGGTTTGTACAAAATTTGTTGTTATTTGTCAATTGAATTGGCCAAACGCACCGTTCAGGACCAACGATCAAATAATTTTTACAGTCCAATTTGATTTGTTTTTGCTATATATGCTGTAGTAATCAAGAGCAGCAACACAGAAACACTCATGCAAAGGCCTCATCAGACATCAAAGATGCACAAGCAGTTGACATGGTCACAATACGCAATACTAATGTGGAAATATCCAGCATACCCAAAAATTATTTGCAGATTGCAAATACTGAACAGCGTGTAATGCTTTATTGTCAGGAATGGTGAAAAACAAACCATCAGGAGCATAATGAATGCTGGCATGCCGCGTACGCAACAAACCTCTTCATAACAAACTCACAGGAGTCCTTTCAGAAATGAGGAGTGCATGTTGAACATGTGATCCTGCCACTGAAATGTGAGATTACTCTGCAGCAGATGTACCCACAGTAGTGAACATGAGTGTGCACACACTTTCAGTAGAGCAAACAGCCGAAATTGTTGCTCCGCTATCAACCAAAATTTATATTTTTGCCCCATCATCTTCCTTTGGTATTAGAGGATTTTCAGAGGGCGAATGAGAAATGTAATTATTGCAGCTTGCAAAATAAGTTCAGCATCTGTTTCACTACATCAGTGGCCTCCCTACTGTGCTCCCGCGACGCAAATTGATTTCTCTTATACGAGAATTGTCTAATTTAACATTTATGTGCCCAGTGTCCGAAGTTCCCACACCTACAGCACTTTCCTTTCTTTTGGTTTACATTGTGCACTGGTGTTTTTGTCTGTACATGAAGCGGTGATGGCTGATTTACAACCTGCACCAGTTGTTTAGTGTTTGTAGATTTTCCAGGAGTGAAAGAACTATCTTTGTACATTTCCATCATTGTACCAACGAAATCACTTCACTTATGTCAACGCCAATTCTGATTAGCAACTCGATACAGATTAGCAATCTGTGGATTAACATTTGACACGAACATGCTCACTTATTATGATCCTGAACATAAAAATCAATATATGAGTTGCCAGTGGTGAAGGCAGGGTTCTTAATAACTTCTCTATCTGTATTGTCCAGGGTCACATTTAGAAATGATGATTGGGAGAAAGTTAGGAGTGTTAGTGAGCTAGAAATTGGGAAAATTAATGTGGATGATCATATTGATACGTTAAGTCACTGTGTACAGAAATTCTAGAAGCTGCAAGACAGTCTAAATAAAAGTGAGAAATAAAATGTTTATGTTAAAAAGAAATTAGAGCTATCAGATCACAAGCCAGGGTAGGAACAATCATAAAATATTTTTTTTTTAAAAAAGGAGGGATAGGGAAGGTTCTGTAACTCTGTAGGAAGGGAAACAGATGATAAAAAACATTGAATGGAGATAAAAAGAAACTTGGCTACTACCCTTGCCTAAAAATGGTGAAGTAAAGGCAGCAAGGGACGAGGAGGTAGCAGAAATGTTTATGAGACTCCACACTTCAGAGGATATTAGTAAAGAGGTAAGAAGGGGAAGAGAAAGTACAGTAAAGTAGAATAAAGAGCTGCTGCAGCATGAAGAGGATACAAATCAGTTGTTAAATATACCGTTTACAACAGCTGAGTTGAATCGAGCGCTGAAGAAAACAAAGACATCAGCGCCAGACAAGGACCAGAGCTGAAACATAATGACAGATCACTACAGTGAAAAAGAAAAGGATGTCTTATTTCAGGTGTACAATAAACCTCGGGAGAAGAATATATCTGTTTTTTATGTAATATGAAGAAAACATGCTCAAAAAACTAAATATAAAGTAATTTGTATACATACATATTGTATCATTATATTTTGTCATTTATATAACCATCATGATACATACACCCTGGCCCAAAAAAATAACATCTTTCCCACATCCACAGGATATGTCTTTCAACATGATTGTTTAAGGACTAAAAAAGCACTCTTTGCATCAGTGTGGGTTAAAAAAAATTGTAGCCAGCTGAAAGATAATCACCAATGCAACAATTACTCATTAGGAGGCTCTTAACGGTTTGCTTAATTAAATCCATGTGGTGACTTTTTGGCCAGGCAGTGTATTATTTCATATTAAGGTCTGGAGGACTTAATGATCTGGTGGTCTTGTGACATTTTCCAGAAGATTAAAGAGGGTCAGAGTAAGGTAACAGAATCATGAACTGCAGACTTAGCTGCGGGAAGAACAGGTTTATTTAATTACCTAATTGATTAATCATTGCAAAACAAAAATGTCTTCATTGTGACAAACCCAGAAAAATGTAGACATCCTATTTCCCTTATAAGCATATTATACTTTTTCCATACAATTTTTAATGGATAAGATATTTTTAAAATTTAATTGTTTCCAATTATTTATTTTTTTACAGAAAAATAATGATTATTTAAACATACAAAATGACCAAGACAAAATCTGTTCATACTCAGCCCCACACTGTAATATTGTAATAACAATATTAATAATAATAATTTGGCAATGTTCTGTTTGATCAACTAACCACCAGGTTGCGCTGTAAGATAAGGAGTGAAAAGAACCTTTAACATAAAACACAGATGAACTGTCACGGATCAAGAAATACCCCCAAACTTCAATTCGATAGAGGTATAATATTGGGTTTTTTAAAAATTTGATTTTAGCAAAATGATTTTGACCTTCATGTTACTAACAGGAAATAAGAATAACAAATCAGTCTTTTTGCAGTAAACAAACTGAAAAAAATCCAAAAAGGATTGATGAACACACATTATCTTAGTTTGAAGGTGGTGTTACATTCTTGGCATCTTTACAGCACACTAGTATACAGAAACATAGAAAAAATGCTCCAGTGCCTCATCTCTGTTGCTGCTTATTGAAGACAGGCTCTCTCTTCCATTCCTTCTCCTCTTTCTCTTCCTCCTCCACCTCTTTATCTTTAAGTCTCACATCAGGTTTTTACAGAGGCAATACACTGGCAGCATCCCCTTCCCCCCTTCCTTCCCTTTCTTCTTAATATACCCATTCATCTCGAGCAATCTTGGAAATAAACTGAGCCTCAGGGGCCACGACATGTCTTCTTCGTCATCAGGCTGCCTAAAGCGTGCAGCCTGGATCCAGGCCACTGTGCTCACTGTGGTTACCCTTCGGTGCTTGCACCATCCTAATTCTGTGCTGTAAACAGTCTAAAGTCTTGGATCACATTGACTGACTGTGAAGGTGATTAGCAGTTTGTGTGTAAAAGCTGTTTCAATAGCCTTGGCTTCCTGTGCCTATAGTGACCCGGCCGATGCAGATGTTACTGAGGTCTGGGCACCATAAAGGAATTCCTTGCTATTAGTCTGTATTTTGAATTGATGCCTTTAATTTGTACTAAAATAGCTAAAGCAGTTAATGCTTGTAGTGTGTGTGTTTGTGTGTATGTGTTTGTGTGTACGTGTGCGTGCGTGCGTGTGTGTGTGGCACTTTTGTGGAGGCTTGAGTTTCTATCTCCCTGTTAGGCGGGTGTCTAAGAGTCATTATTCAATCGATACTCGTTGTCTACCCTGTGGACTGAACAGTGAATGATTTACACCGCAAGGTTTTCAGGTTCATCTATTTTTGCAACTTTCAGCTTCATCAGGATCTCATACATTTCACCTTGCACTGTAAACTGCAGTGCACTTTGTCTCAACATTTATAGTGAAACAATTTTTAAAGTCAGTCAGCTTTATTTGTCAATTCTGCAATACACACACAGACATATTGAAATTTGATGACTCCCACTCCCCTGGACAATTAATACATTCTGTAAAACAATGAATAAACCTATACTGATATGATAAATGTAAATATATATGCAAGGAGCATGTAAAAATTATTTAAAAAAAACATATTATAATATGTAAAAAACAATATTATACAACTAAAAAAACTAGCAAAAACAGTACACAGTAAAAATATAAAATATATAGTAAAAGCATCAAATATATACAGAAGTTTTAGCAATTGTCAATTGTAATGTGCTCATAAAAAAATTAAAGGAGTGTGTAAACAGTACTTAGAGATATGTTCAGTGTTTGATGTATCAGGATTAAAAATTTGCTTGGTTGGGGCAGCAACCTAGGGGTTGGCACAACAGAGCAGGGAGGGAATTGAATACAAACTTGATATGCTCCATGACTAGCTGTCCCAAACACTTAATCCAAATCCAGAACAATTCTAAGTTTTAACAATGGACTGGGAGAGCAGGGGAGGACGAACCACTGGCAGTATCCTTAATGAGCCTGTTGCAGTTTATGTTCAACATGTGCATCACCATTAGCACAGTGCTCATCGAGGCTCTTAAGGGCTCCAAAAGCAGGGGATAAAAACATTATGCCAAATATTGATGGATATGTCTATTGCTGATGTTGATTTAGCTGTTGCCGTTACCTCACTGGCCAACTTCTATGTGGATTGTTGTGGTGTGTCGTAAAAGGTCAACTGGAGTTGCCTAAAACAACAAAGTAAAACAATGCAAAATGCCACCTAGCAGGAGGGGAATGTCTCCATCCATAATGTGGCAACTGCAAACTTTTTTGAAGACAGAAAGTCTGGTTGCATATGAAGCCTTGTGGAAAATTGATTTTTGCTTTAGGTGCCACTAGATGGTGATGTATTTCCTGTGCAGTTTCCAATTAGATAGAGACAACGCGAGAAAGGGCGTGACGTGATGGGGAAAAAAGAAAAAAGTCAGCAGGTAGCAGAGAGGTAGTGAAAGTGCAAAGCGAAGGGTTTATATCTTAGTGACAAACTGGGAAAAAAGTGAATCCACACAACATGAAAAAAATATAAGGCTGTGTATGTCTTTCGACTATGATTTGTTTTTAAATTTAACTGAAACCAGCCCTTATAACAATTTAGACTGCATACTGTAAGTCAAGAACTACTGGCTAGTATAATATCATGCATATTACCCTAGGATACATTTCAGAAGAGCAGTTTCATCTTTTGAGCCATTGCACTCAATTATAAATAATGTATTTAGTGTAAAATACTTAAGAAAAACAAAAGTTTACAAAGTATACTATTTTCAGTATTTTAGACCCTAGGGTGTGAACAAGCTACCTGAATTATTTTAGGAAAATAAAGGAATACTAAGCACGTGCTAAAGGCCAGCAGATACAATGAAGAAGTATACATAAGTATATGGACATGAGCCATGCATATTGACAAGGGACAGTCAAAAATGCACCAACTTTATAGCTATAATCCAATAATTAAGAATGTGTTGTAAATCTTTCACAATATAATATAATATAACTGCATACAGAGTGTAACCAATTAAAATAAATTATGTTCCTTCTGAAAAAAAATCCGGGGCCCACAGCATCAATTTGAAAGATTTGAAAACTTCAGGCAAAAACGTGAAGGAAGCGAGCTTGAGAGGCGATTTGTTGATACCAAAGAACCACTACAAAATTGGACCATTACCTTAACCTTTATGAGAGCCCAATGATAGCAACTCTTTAATGTATTTTCTTATCTCTGCATCCTCATGGCAGATTACACGATGACACATCATCACAGAAAGAGATGAAGAGCTTTCAATGAATTCACAGAAAGACACTTGTCAAAAGCTGTGTAAATCTCAATGAAAGATTATGTAAATCTCAATGAACTATCAATGATAGCTTTGATGTGACAGTGATTGTGATAGTGATCAACAATCTCTCCGCTGAAACATCAGTGAGCAACTGTTTAGTTGTGTCACTTGCCTAGCATTCAGAAGCAAGACCCAGAAACTGCAATTGTTGCATATGACGTGAACTGATGTCTGAGAAAGCTGCACCACTCGTCAACATCATGTCTATTAGACCCCTCAAAGTTGCATGTGTGGATTTTCTCAATAATCCACTGAGGTTAATACATCCAAGAACACATAAAACTCAGGCAAATAAGACAGTAAGAGGCAGGAAGCAGGCAGATTAGCTGAAAAAAAAGTACTGTACTGTAAAGTACTATTCAGCAAGATTCTTTCCCTGTGGATGCTTCATTAAAGACTTGTGGCCTGTATTTTCCTGACCCTAAGTAGGAAGATTTACCTGGCCCTGAACATGGCAGTTTCATCGCTGGACAAGAAGCTAAAAGACCTTCCCGAAAGAGATCCAAGCTGCTCAAACTGTTTAGGAAAGGGATGAAAATGTAAATGAACATGCAGATATCCTGGATGATGACCTTTACCCTGGTCATGAAAGGAATAATGAAACCCAATGGGTTGTACTGGCTCACCAGTGTAGATGAATACAGAAGGGGGTGGGGCAGAAAAACTACACAAGAAATAACATCACTAGTCTACTTGGTTAGGAGGAGAGGAGAGGAGAGGAGAGGAGAGGAGAGGAGAGGAGAGGAGAGAGGAGAGGAGAGGAGAGGAGGAGAGGAGAGGAGGACCCAGTGGCGTGACAGAGGCCTTGTCAACCATGTTTTGTAAAAAAAAAAATTAAACAAATAAAAAAGCCAGGATCACAGCTGGATAACATTGGTAGATTGTCAGCATATGTGAGTCTCACTTTTTAAACACTGACCATTTGTTTCTATAGGGGGCCTTTTTACAGGGTTTGGGATTTTGAATGGTCTCAGTTATGTATTGAAGCCCACATTCCCTGGATTAAACCACTAACTGGCCAGGTCTTCAGAGCAGCATGTATGGGTTCAGTAGAAATACATAGAGAGGCAAACAAGGCCACCTTGAAGCAAGTGCATCTATGTGAGAGGTGCCTGTTGATTAAACACACCACTGTAGTGTTGTCTGCCAATATTATTGCATGATCATATCAAAATCAGGCTGGACTTGAAGAGGCCGGCCCTGAACAGGGGGAGCAGACCCCAGAGAAGACAGAAGTGTCTTCAGGGGGAGGTAAGCTGCCACAAAACGTTCCCCCAGGCCATATTGCGTAAACCTTGGCACTCCATTCCCTTCCAATCAAGCATGGAGCTGCCTGCCACAGGATGCTTCTCCCTCTACGGTCTGATGCGCCAGGAGACAGCAAACTCATCTAATAAATCCAGAAAAATTGACATGGCCTGTTTTCCTGTCATCGTCAGCTTTGGAATATTTTATTGTCAAAGTGAGAGTGCATTACCTGGATCTTGAACTATAAGTGGCACATTTACAAATGGACTTACAGAACATTTGTAAATGTGCCCATTATAGCTCCAGATGCCGCTGGGGAATAGAGTTTTTACACCCAGCTGGTCCCCCAGCTTGGTCCTGCTCCATGCTCCATGTTTCAGGCCAAGATATGTCACACACAGCTGGTGAGGATCCCAACTAAAAATCTTATTCTCACAGTACAAGGTCGTGCCCTTGTTTTCACCCGTGCTTCAGTGGGGACTTTAACTGCAGCCAAGGTCACTAGGAGAACTTATTAGGTGAAAAGCTATGTTAGCTGGGTGATATTGATAACCTTGTGTGGCTAGGTTGGATAGTGTGGAGCTGACTGGGAGTGTTGCAACTTTCTGGCAGCTCTTACACTGGAAATATTGCAATTCCGTAGGACATTAGCTGACACGGGTGTGGTGGGATCCACTCGCAACACAGCAGTTCCTGACAGTTTTAATAAACGGCTTTATTAAAAACTTGCAGGTAACAGCACAGAAGGAATCACAAACCTCTGTGGAATGAAAAAAAACACCACAAGAGGGCAAAGTCCAAACAAACGCAGGAAAAATAAATAAATAAAGCAAAAATTTACCAGGGCATCAACAGAGAAGCCCAAGGAAGGCAGGGTCAAAACCAGCAAATGCGATCAACAAAGTGCTGGCGAGTCAGGCATGGCGTGATAACAAGCTAGCACGGGATGAATGTAAAACACTGGCTTAAATAGGCCTAAGAGGGAGCAACAGGTGAAAATGATGAAGGCTGATCAGATGTGTGTGGAGGAAGGGCGTAGAAGAGTGAGTGGAATTTTCCACCTCAGCACAAGCGCAGAAGAGCAGGCAGTGATAATTAGCCAGGGAAGTTAACCGAGTGTTGGGAAAGAATTACAATTTTGGGGTATGGCAACCCTTAAGTGTTCCCACTTCTAGCTAACTGTTTAAAGTATTTCTACTCTCCATAGTTAGTAATCTCATAGCTATTTGGTGATGTGCCAATGAGCTAACTTCCATGAACTGAGCAAGGCCAAACCAAGCTCAAGTTGACTGAGATTTTTCTTGAGTTATTAGACAGTTAAGCTAGGTCCCAGAAAGACCATTAGAATGGAAGCCGATGAATAAAACTTCTGCTCACAGCGATAAGAGGTCTTTGAATGACTGATAGCGCTGTGTCTAGCCCCATCATAGGGGAGCGTCTCCTCCCTCTGTGGCACTGACATGCCGGATTCCAGCCAATCCTAGCTGGCAGAATGCAATGGGAGCTTGAGATGAGGTCATGCCATAGGCCTTCCCAATGTATGACATCAAAGCAGGTCTGCAAGCACGTCTGAAGAGAGTGAGAGCAAATCTGAGCAGAGCACATGCAGGTCATCATAATTGACATGCTTGTGAGAATTGTGTCTCTTTGCTCTTTTTAATTGTGTATGCACTCTCATAATTTTGGCAGCTAAATGATGCTATACTGGTGCCTGATTTATGGTTTGTGGGACAAAGGCATGTACTCCACCAACTAGGTTGTACAGGTTTCCAGAGAACTGCACATTGACTGTGTACATTGGACTCACTAACCCACAATATAGGTTTGTAGAGGACTTGGTTCAGCAGAGAAATGTGCGCACACTTGGGATACAGTTATCAGAAGGTAATCAATCAGGGCCCCAAGATGGCGGGTCGGAAAGCAAGGAGGATTGCCACTGCCATAGTGGGATTCATAATATCACATCTGGGACATTGTCATTAAGAAAGAAGATGCAGTGTGTGCACAAGTAAGGTATCCCATGTATTATAGCACCTTTATTTATTTTGGTTACTCATCTATAGAATAAATTACTGCATGAAAACAAATAGAAATGATAAATAGAAGCGATATAGCAGGAGATACAGAATTACAACATTATCCAGATGGCTGACCAAAAGCTTTCATGTCCTCGATGCAACAATATGAAGATTCACTCCAAAACTTCCTTCTGTCGCCCAGTCTTCTCCTGGTCTCACTATTTGTTTTGTTTCGTTTTTTTGTTCAATGAAATGATGCTGTTGATCACCAGACGAGGCCACGCGGCAGCATGTTGCAGCACCTCCTCTGGGGTATGTTGGTGATGGTGGGCTTGGTGCTGCTGGAAGTCTTTATTGAATGCAAATGAGGCCCTGCTGACTTACACTCTCTGTCTATACAGGAGCACTAACCCTACCTGTCTGTCTCCCCTTCTGTGTCTCTTATCCTCTCTATTCCAAGGTCCTGGAGGTACAAACCATCCTGCACCTTTGTTTAAATCACGATAACAATGTGCACTTACTTCTCAGCTGTGACACGCCGACTTTAGGCATCTAGTTGTCAGAGACAGAAAATGGTGCAGACCGGGAATCCACAGCCTCTGCAGCACAACGGACAATAAATCAGGATTAAGAATGTCTAAAGGCCTAAAAGCAAAGCAAGACATAACATATTTCCACTTCGTCAACACTTCTCATCAGGCTGTTTTAATTAAGTTTTAATTTGTGTCCCACAAGTTCTCACCCTGTCAAAACCTAAAATCAGCTTGATAATGCAGTGAACTGGAGGAGTTATGAAAGTTTTTGTCTCAGCACTGAAATGAAAGTGCCAAAATGGCATGGGTACTTTAGATTACATGGCCACAAAACATGATCAACTCAGTCTGAGAGAAAATGACTTGTCACAACTCATTTTGCCACTGATTTGATTGTATTGCTCATATTTTCTAACTAGCATCCCTCTTGTACATAACACATTTAAATATGGAGAGACTACGTTCGATTTTGAATCACAGTTTGTGCCTCATTGATATGCGGCAAATTATTATTATTATTATTGTGGACAAATCTCTGATCCCCAGTAGGCCTAACCTCTACCTCAACTTCATTATCTTTGTGCTGTTCCATGCAGTGCTTTGTTTGGACCAAATACTTTTAAGCTCCTCCACCATTAAATTGATTGCATTATTTTTTTGTCATTAATTAGATAATCTTAGTGCATTTTCATTTTCTAAATTTAACGGTGAATGTCAGTCTTTGCAGACTATCAAAACTACTATCATTTGCAACTATGGAAAAAGTCCACATCCATGGACAAAGTAATGAGAATTTCATCCTGTTCTACTTTATCAGCTCCCTTTTGATGTTGTATAAATCTGGTGAAAGATATAAATCACAGCTATATTTCCTGAAACAACAATGAAGACTGGATAAAAAGAATACTGAAAGAAAATCATAATTACGTCTATGATGTCATGTATTTAACATTCATGTGATTTAAAAAAATCAATCCATCCATGCATGCATCCGTCCGTCTGTCCGTCCATCCTCTCCATCTATCCATCCTCTCCATCTATCCATCCATCCGTCCTTCCTTTCTTCCATCCACCGTCTCCATCCATCCATCCATCCATCCATCCATCCATCCATCCATCCATCATCCATCCATCCATCCATCCATCCATCCTCTCCATCCACCCATCCATCCATCCATCCATCCATCCATCCATCCATCCATCCTCTCCATCCTTCCATCCACCCACCCACCCATCCATCCATCCAGCCAGCCATCCATCCATCCATCCAGCATCCATCCATCCATCATCCATCCATCCATCCACCCTCTCCATCCTTCCATCCATCCATCCATCCATCCATCCATCCATCCATCCATCCATCCTTTCTTTCTCCCTTCCCTCCTTCCTTCCTTCCTCCTTCCTTCCTCCTTCCTTCCTTCCTTCCTTCCTTCCTTCCTTCCTTCCTTCCTTCCTTCCTTCCATCCACCCTGTCTATCCATCCATCCATCCATGCATGCAAGCATCCTTCCTTCCATCCACCCTCTCCATCCACCCACCCATCCTTCTTTCCTTCCTTCCTTTCATCCACCCTGTCCATCCATCCCTCCATCCATCCACCCTCTCCATCCATCCATCCATCCATCCGTCCTTCCGTCCGTCCGTCCGTCCATCATCCTCTCCATCCATCCATTCATCCATCCATCCATTCTTCCTTCCTTCCTTCCTTCCTTCCTTCCTTCCTTCCTTCCTTCCTTCCTTCCTTCCACCCTGTCCACCCATCCACCCATCCATCCATTCATCTATCCATCCATCCTTCCTTCCTTCCTTCCTTCCATCCATCCATCCATCCATCCATCCATCCATCCATCCATCCATCCATCCATCCATCCATCCCCCATCCATCCATCCATCCATCCATGCATCCATCCATCCATCCATCCATCATTTCTCTGAACAGGGTCATGTGGTGCTCTTGATCCAGGCCAGATTATTTTCTAAATCACACTTAGAAAACAAACCATTTAAGACAGATCTAATAGTCTCTTTCATTCATGTTTTTATTCATTTATACCAGTGGCTCCATCCCTCTGTGCTGCAATGTACCTTTTTATACTGTAATTGTTGTTTTTGCCCTTGGCCGCAGCTGCGGTGGGAGAAATCTCTGAGATAACAGCTCTTTCTGTCTCTTCTCCTCTGTCCTGAGGGAAAAACACACGGATACTCCTGTCTTGAAAAAAAATGGGTTGCAGGGTTATCATCCCTGTCACAGCTAACCCCCTAACAATTAGTGGAATTGTATTGCAGTGATATTGGAATGAGTCCCAGTGTCTGAAGCTGAGGATAACATTTCAGTAACAGAATGAAAAATGCTATACACAACAATGAACAACTATATAAATAGTCAGAATCTATATGTAGGTTTGCAAATAAGCCTATGCAGCGAAAACAGTAAATTAGCTTTGTGTGTATATGAACTCAAATGAACTTGAGTTTGTGAATTTTTGCTTGCACCTGTATCAGAGCTGCTGCCACACACACATTCACACATACACATGCACAGATACACGCACACATGTCTCTCTAAAGGTTTCCTAAGGTGTTATGTATGCAATCACTGGGTTGAATGTCCATACATTACCATACATCATATACATGTTGAGGCTGTTTGCAAAGCCGCTGTTAAAATGCCATCACGTCCTTAGCCAATGGAAGGCTTATATGATGGGATGAAACCCACTTATAACTGTGTATCCCTCAATTACTTGTGAAGCTCTGATGCAAGTAGAATGCGAGCACAGATATAACGCCTCCTCCTCGTTACCTGCTCTAAGTGCTCAAGTAGAAGTGAAAACTCACGAACACATAATTGCAGGGTGCACCAGCCCCATGTCGCTGTCACCCTAAATGGTGAGAAACAATGGGCCATATTATTCTGCTACAGAAGTGAGTTACCATATGTCAGCTGGAGAAGAGGGGATGGGGCTGGTGATATCTCCCTGTTCCCACCTCCTCCTTCTCAGCTGCTTAATATGCATTTCATTAGGTGGCCTGTTTCCTGAGAAACCTGCTCTCATTTTCTTCCACTGCCAGTTATATTCCTTCCCAAGATGCTTTGGGATGGCAGCAGGTCTGTGCTAAACTTCCACTTGTAGCCAGCTATGGAGGAAACTGCACTTCTCTTTATTTGCTGCATTTAACCAAGATGGATGCAGCAGAGCTTTTCTGTAGCTCTGCGGGTAGGAGCACTATGCATGTGTGTGTAGGAGGAGGTGTGCTTTAACTAAGAAATTGGCTGGCCTATGCCTGCAGAGTGGCCCTGGTGAAGCAAGCATGGAGTATAATTGGATTTAAAGTTTGTTAAGGATTGTGAATAATTTCCTCATTACCTCAGCATCTCCCATCATTTTTACAACATATCTAAATTAGGAGGGGAAAGCAGAGAACTTGCATCTTTGTGTACATGCATGCACTTGTCTGTGTGTATAGATGATATCAGTTTTGAAGGCTGCCTCCTATCTTCTTACTTGAGCAAGAATACTGTACTTTGGATACTCATGGATACTCTCCCTGACTTTGCCTCTGCCTCAGACCCCTGAGAGCTTGCCACCGTGTCACTGTTCCCACCCATAATTGAAGGGTGAGAAAACCATAAAACCATGTCGACCACTTCCAGTTGTTCTGGTCACCTAATCAGTGAGAACCATTAGAGTCAGCCATCTGTGTTTCACACCCCCTTGACTGTATTTTCCATCTCAACCTCACAAAAAAACTCACATTCAAACAAGTTCTTCTGTTAAAGCTGAGGCACAGCTGGGTCTCAATGTCATGTGACCAAGGGTAAAGAAAAAAACATGGCAGCATGAATTCAACTCTCAACTATCAGACTTTATTTACTCTTTTCTTTATGTGTGGCACCGTTGTATACTATAAAAATGCCATCAATGAAGAAAAATTCAAAGACTCAACTGAAAGATTTATATAACTGTTTGTCACCATGTCACCTGTCACCATAATTGTATGTCTAGTCTGAATGGATTAGTGAGTAATGCTTTCACATTAAACCTTGTAGGACCTGTAAAGTTTTTAGTTTATTCTTTATTTTTAATGTATGGGTACTTTTTCTTAAACCAGTGGTACTTAAATGGAGAGCTCTCATGCAAAAACATGCAAAAATCTGGTCTTCCATTGGCAATAATTGTCTTCATTAGCTCAAGCTCAAGTCTATTTTATTTACAGCCCAAACTTATAAACATTGTGTGCCTCGGACGGCTTTACAAGTTGTGACACCCTTTGTCCTTGGACCCTTGAACCAAGCTGGAAAAACTTAAAAACCTTTCAGGGAAAAAGAAGAAACCTAAAGGAGAGCCAAAGTTGAGGGATCTCTCTCCTTGGGACAGAGAAGTGCAGTATCCATAGAGAGAATATTAACATTAACATCAGTAATATAGAGTTTATAGAAAAGATGGGCCGCCTGACAGGAACAGCACTGAGCAGGTCCAGGTGGTTATTGTACAGATAAGTCGGGAAGATGTTTGCTAGCTCACATCTTCCCATCCATCTCTTTGCAGCAGCTGGATCATCTACAGATGCTGAAAGTAAGCAGCCTTGAAAATGCAAAATCATTATATGATATATATGCAAATTTTAATAATATATGTAATTTCACCTGTAAATATGTTCATGGGTTAATGCAAATTGGTATTACTGTGAAAATAAATGAAAACAAAATTCATTCATTTTTATGTATTTCCAATATAGCACACTACATGCAGGTATGAGGAGGCCTCTGTCCTCCAGTACAATCCCTGGCTCTCCTCTTCACACATCTTGTGTATCCGTGGTGAGTAATCAGGTAATTGATCATACAGACAGGTAATTATTTCCGCGCCAAGCTCGGTGGCAAATGAAAAGTCAGGCAAAAAGAATCTGTCTCTTCCAACACAGCCAGGAGGCAGGAGACAAAGGAAGAGTAAGAACGCAGCTCTGGGAGGATAGATGGTGTACCAAAAAGGCTTTAATCAGAAAAAAGCTTTTTTGTCCTGGAATTTTAGAGACATGTCCAGATGTTTCCAAGCTCTCAAAACAGGAAAACATTCAAAATGACATGGGCGTCTTCAGAAAGACAACGCCACTCTATCTTGAGAAAGTGCTTTGCTGCTTCTTATAGTTTACAAACGTGAACAAAGCGCTGACGTGACATCTCGCTGACAGTGCAGTGTAGTTTACTCGTCTGCTCCCTGTGGTGTGAAAGAGTCACAGTTTGCGTGACAAAGTGCTTCCAGGCAGAATTTGGCCTCTGCTGCCCACATCTGGGATCTCGGTCGCTCGCTTCACTGGCTTCTCATCTCGTCTTCTTAACCGCTTTATCCCTTTCAGGGTCACAGGGAGGGTACATCAAGGGTAAAGGCAGGTCCACCCCTGGATGAGTCGCCAGTTCATCGCAGGGTTCGGTACCGTGCTCAAGGGTACCCCAGCAGTGCTGAGACTGAGCTACCACCGTCCCTTTCATTGGCTTCCTTTCGGTTTGTTTTGGAGCAGTGAGTAAACCAGTCTCATATGCATCCCTGTCTGCAGTTTGTCTTGATTTATGGACAGCAAATTACCCAAGAGCACTTGAGTCTCATTTGTCACCTGTCATTGAGATGTCCTGCTAAGGTGTTTTCCTGTTACCGATGGACCTGGAATCAATCTGTCAGTGTACTGAAGAACCGTGAAGACAGACAAAATTAGTCTTGCTTACACAGAAGACCATTGCTGTCCGGTCTGTCAGCTCGAACTGACCTGCCATCTACGCCAGAAAGTGAATGTTGTCCCAAGTGCAAACCAAATCCCCCCTTGGTAGCTTTTGTTAGTCTATTTGACAAAGGCATGGTTCATCATACAATCTGCTTTTGTAGAGAATTTCAGCATTTGACTTTTTCTGAATATTGATCAAATCAACAGTCTAAACAAACATAGTGTTTATGAGTATAATGCCTATGAATAATGGGTTCATCAGATTGATCTTTCCATCATCCTCATCAACATCAAAACAAAATTTTAACACGCAAATGTAACAGGTCTCAGACGGAGAACCCATAAACAAGTCCGTTCATGAAGAGTCTCGTGAACAAGCGCCAGCAGCGCTGAAATATTCCAGTTGTAAATAGGCTTGTCATCTCACTTGACAGGTGATCATTGACCACTGCAGTCCATATTAACACATTTAACACACTGAAAATATGTATTATGAATAAAAATCAAATTGCATGGACGTGACCATACATTTTTTGTGTGTCACACAAACACCAATTTACGAATTACCTATTTCAATATTAATATTAATGCCATCACAGAAGAGCTCCTAAATGGAAGACAAAAAGCCCATTTTGTCTATAATTGGAGAGAATCTTGGAGGATCTCTTCAGTTCAGATTCCTTTTCACTGCAATAAAATAGAAAATTGTGTTTTCTATTTGAAAATAAATAAATGTATCGGAAATATGGCCCATCCCTGCGTATACCATTACTCACACTGCCGCCACTGTAGAGAGGTTACAATTGTGGTGCGGGGTGAGGGATGAATAGGATAAGCCAGAGACATGACAAATATGTATTCCCATAAGCAGAACCCATTATGAACACTCAGAACAAGAGGTGGTATAACTCTAAACTGGATGGGGAAAGAGAAGCAGATGGAGAGAGACAAAGGAGAGAAGCATCCAGACAGAGAGGCTGTCTGGGCTGAACAACTCTGAAATGATAAACAGGTTATTGTGGCTTTCATCAAACATGCAAGTATACCATATTCAGAAAGTAAACAAAAGCTGAAACATAACATAATTGAAAGAAACACTTTGGAGCAAAAAACCAAGAAGGTTTGCTGGAAACAACCAAGAAAGAAAAAGCCGAGACGATCTGTCTTCAGATAAAGTTGCATGATGTGACCTTATTAGAGCTGAGGCAACCAGACAGACCAACACACAGCGGCCAAAGTCTTTTTCAGGTCCCTGAATATGTGTAGATCTGTCTTGCCTCTGCTCTAATAAAGTCACTTTATATAACTTTACCTGGCGACAGAGTGCCTCAGCTTTTTCTTCCGTGGTTGTTTGAAGCAAACCTTGTTTTTTTGCATTCACCCACTTTACTGAAGAGCACTTGTCCAGTTAGATCTGTTCATCCAAGCAGCGTTTTTGTTCACAACAGTTTCTGAATTTTTCTCTGAGCAATAATGGACAGTTGGGGCCTAAAGTAACCGGGGCTTTTACCGCTCCTGTAAGTGAACAAGAAATATAAATACAGACGTTGTTGTACATTTTCCAGGATGCACTTCCTGCAAAAATAAAGGTTTTATTCTTGTTGGTCTGTTCAGTTTCATGTTTATATTGTGTCTCATCTCTCCTCGTGACCCTAGAGTCCTCCCCCTGTATCTGTCTCCTACATTTACACAAGTGGAAAAGCATTAAATCTAATAATGTCTGATGTTGCATTTTGGACTTAAGCAAACAATTAATGTAACTTTAGCACAAACACAATTCAATATGTTAAAACTGTAACATATTCAGTAAAACCAAATCACTAAGTATTTATTGAAACATACAGTAGATCACAGCAATTATTTCAAACTGTTTTATTATCTATATTTATCTCTGTTTTCTGTCCATTTTCTCACCAAGAAATACATTTATTTAAATGCACAATTAATGAATTTATCAAAAATCTGCACTTCAAAAGACAGTGGTTGTAACGTCTTAATTTGTCACCACATTTAAAAAAACATAAAATAAGTTCAATGTTCCTGCTCAGTGGTGGTGAACTCATGGGAGAAACCCTACCTTGGAACCTAGAGACATCTGGTTGTACAACATGAGCTCTGAGACAGTAGCCTCTTAGGGGCAACAGATTTGCACACAAGAGGGGAATTTTCAGCTTGGGTTTACAAAGACTCCAGCATGTTAGATATTATGGGCGCTCCCATTTGTTTTTGCCCAAGGACATGCATGAGAACTTTGCACCAGTAGCTAAATCTTACCAACAGAAAAAGGCTACAGTAAATAAAGTCAATCATATGATTGAATATTTGTTTGAATTAGTAGATAAACAACTTAAAATTGCTGAAGTTTGCTGTAGCTGTCCTGAGAATCCTGCATTTTAGTTAACTTTGGGCTTGTCATAAAAGATGTTAAAAGTCAAATGAGTTCACCTTTGAAATGGGACTTACCCTGATGAGTGCGGGTAGTGTGTCCAGTTTGCTCGAGTCCCCACTGTGAATGATGGCAGTAAAAACAAGGAAAATGCATTCGCGCACTCAGCAGGAGCTACTTTCCTCTGCTTGGTTGGTTTAATCCCACATGGTCTGTAGTTGCTGCCTGGCTCCATCTTTTTTGTTGCCAGTTTAAAAAAAACAACCCATAGAAGATAGACTGAACATTCTAATGAACTATGAAATCATTGTAATATTTTATGTGGATACATCATTAGTAGAATATACATCACATGTGAAAACTTTCTTCCTCCAATAAGGTCACCTGTAACTTCAAATCAGAGAGACAAGGGCAGCGTGCATGTGTGTGTCAGGATGTATGGTGTTTTTTTTATGTTTTAGTTGTTTTTTTTATGCAGGACACATTAAACAGATGTGCTTTTCCTGCAGAGTCCAGGCAATGCAAAGGTTCCTGGCATGACGTGTCCAAAAAAACCCTACCGCTCTGATTTCAGCTTGGGCTGTCCAGAAAGGTAACCATTTCATCATCTCTGGAGACAAGGAGACGTTACTCATCACCTAAGTAATAGCAGCCTCACGACCAAACAGTTGGGTTTCAGTGTCACGCTGCAGTTTGTTTGTCAGCAGCAGACACAAGATTACTGTTGGTGCTGACAGAAGTTATTCATTGATGAAGGACGAAGCAAATTTAGCCAACAGGCTGCAACAAAACACGAGGAAAATAATCAAGTCTCTTTACTCTAATAACACACTGTTCTGAGCTAAGACTGTTGGCTTATTGTAAATCCCCCTTGGTACTGAAAGGGTGCAAAGTAATTACACACATTACAGTATGCCAACCATATTTGCTCACAAAATGAGGTATCCTGCACAGCAGATATAGACACAGATGCAAACCTGAATAATGCATGAGTCACACTGAAATATGAGTGTGCTATGTTCTATGGCATATTGCACCGTGAATTGTGACTCATTTGCATCTACATTGGTGCACATATGTCTACAGAGACAGAAATCAAGTCACTGTTGGCAGCACCGACAGATCTTCTGCTACTCATAAGTACAAAATATTAATGCATAAATGATTAGAAATATACACCAGAGTCCTCATTAGTCTTTCATTCACCACTGAGCTTAAATAATGAGAAGTCATTACTATGCTGTTCTTTACATTCACAACACATATAGTGTACTACATTTATTGATTAGAGGGGGCTGGTATCCTCGGCTGAGAAGAGTCTGTTTACAGAGGCCATAGATGCTGCCTCTGGTAAACTTATTGACCTGGAGATAGTAACACCTTGATGAATATTGACCAGCATATTGGAGGCCCTTGCTCAAATCTTGGTTCTGTGTATTTGATTATTTGACACCTCACGGGTGTGCACACATTGAAAATGAATAAAAGTGAACATTCCAGCTTGTTCCAAATAGGGAATCAATACCCAGTACAGCTCTCAAAACAAAGTAGGGGAACACTGTGGTTGATATTATCTCCTCTACACACCTAATGAATTCTGAACTATCTTGCCATCACTGAGTTTCATTGTGTCACTGCCTGCTTTTCTGCTGTCCTGCTGTGGTGGAAAATTCCACTCACGCTGCCATGTCTGTCCTCCACACCCACCTGAGTAGCCTCCACCAGTCTCACCTGTTGCTCTTTCACAGCCGGGATATAAGCCACTACAGTTATCTCACTGCTTCATGCCTGACTTTTCAGCACTTTCTTTTGTACAGATTTACTGTTTTCGACCCTGGCTGCCTCAGATCTTCCCTCCTCGTCTCAGCTCTGGTAAACACGACAGTCTTCCATTCCCAACTAAAAGGTTTGCCTGTGTGTGGATCTGCGCTTTCCTGAGGCTGTGTGGTGTTTCTGCCTTCCATCCTGCAAGCCCTCCATGATTATAAGGAACTTTAATCATTGACTCGCGCACAACAGCACAACTGTTCCTGAGTTGTTGTGCTGCTTTTGGGTTCTACCACACTCATGTCAATACAGTCTGACCAGAAATGGATCCAGCACACATTCTTACTCCACTGGATTGAGGGGGTTCTACAGCAGCATGAGACAATGATGACCACAGCTGCTGCAGAGGCCAGACAAGCAGCACAGACCCATGATCTTGTGCTAGCTGGGCTAGTAGGACAGCTACAGCAATCAACCACCACACTCAGTCAACTTCCTGCTGCTCCTGTTGTTGCTGTTGATGTTTCTGCTCCTGACCCCGCTCATGCTTTAGCTCCTGTTCTGCGGGCATCTGCAGACCTCCCGGAACCTCGGATGGGAACCCCTGAGTGCTATGATGGGGACCGCCGCATATCCTGCCACCCATTCCTCACCAACCGCTCCCTCCTGATTGCTCTGCAGCTCCACACCTTCAACACGGAGGAAGCAAAGGTGGCGTTTGTTAGAAACCATCTGGCCCACAGCTCAGCTATGGCTCTTACTCAACAGACCTCAACAGTTTGTCTGCTGATCTTTGACCACCACCACAAGACTATTCAGTTTTCCAAATCCAAGGTCATGGTTCTTGACAGGAAAAGGGTGGTTTACCCTCTCCAGGTTGGTGGAGACATTCTGCCTCAAGTGGAGACGTTCAAGTATTTCAGGGTCTTGTTCACGAGTGAGGGAAAGATGGAGGGTGAGATTGACAGAGGGATCGGTGCAGCCTCTGCATTTATGTGGTCGGTATTCTGGACCGTTATAGTAAAGAAAGAGCTTAGTCGAAGGGGGAAGCTCTTGATTTACTGGTCAGTCTATGATCCTACTTTCACCTATGGCCCTGAACTTTGCGTAGTGACTGAAATGACAAGATCACGGATACAAGTGGCTGAAATAAGGGTGGCTGAGTGCTCCCTTAGAGGTAGGGTGAGAAGCTCAGTCACTCAGGAGCTCAGAGTAGAGCTGCTGCTCCTTCACATTGAGAAGAGTCAGCTGAGGTGGCTCAGACCTCTGTTTTGGATGTCTCCCTAGTGATGTGTTCCAGGCATGTCCCACTTTTTACTCCAATACTGAAATTATTCATCACCATATATCACTATTAGTACTGATACCCTGTCACAGTGGATAAATGTTGCTTCTTGCTCCTCAATATGATACAAGAAATAAAATACCAAAGCATCGTGTCAACGGGGGATGTCAGGCCGGTTGCACCAGCCAGGTAGGTCATTCTCCTGACAGTGGGCTACTTTTATGCTTTTTACTGGCTGCTGCTTTGGGTGATGTAATTATGACAATGATCTTATTCTCTTGCTCTCCCCACCTGTGCTCAAGAAGCTCAGCCTCCTTCACAGCAACGGCCAGTTTGGAAAGAGGGGGTTAAGTGGACTGACCCCCCCTCATCTTTAGGGAGGAAAAGAACACTCTGTGGAATTCAGTGTTGCTTGTTCCAGATAAAACCAACTAAAGTGGGGGGGGGGGGGGGGGGGGGGTCAACACACATCTTGTGCCACATTCTGGAGGACACCAGATTGTTCACAATGAGTGTCCTACCTCTAAAGGACATCTTCGGGAAAAGCCTTTAACTCTCTCAAGGGAATCTTCCCAGTTTTCCCCCATAAAATCCTCTTCCTCTGGGAAGACCCCAAGGTACTGTATTCCTCCTGTCTTCCACTGAAGACCCCCGGGTAGTGTGAGACCTCCTCCCAGGCCCCCTCCAAACATTAGAGCCTCGCTCTTCCCCAGTTCACCTTGGCTGATGAAATAAAACTGAATTCATTAATCATGTTTGTTAAAGCATCAATGTCTTCCAGTGAATTGCTTAAAACGATAAGATCATCAGCATACGCGCTGGGGTAGATGTATGCCAACTAGTTTTTGTCGCAATTTGTGCAGCAGAGGCTCTATGGCTGTTGTATATAGCATCCCAGAGATGGAGCAGCCCTGCCTCACCCCTCTCTGGATCTCAATGGGAGCACTCAGCCCACCATTAATCTTTAGAATACTCATGATGTCACTATAGACTGCTCAGACCAAGGCTATAAAGCCAGAGTTGAACCCAAAGGCAACTAAGGTGTGCCACAGGTACTGGTGTTCAGCAGGGTCAAAAGCCTTTCCCATGTCTATGGAAATAAGACCAGTCTGTGTGGCCAATGAACTGGAGAGTACCAAAGTATCCCTAATCAAAGTGACATTGTCACTGATGAACCTGTTGGGAACACAGTAGGTCTTGTCAGGGTGGTTGATTGGACGACATCACCTCCCCCAGCCTAAGGGCCATGGGCAGTCTGCCCACTTTCAGGCTGTACAAGACCACCTCCAGCAAGTCACCACCGATAATCTCCCAGAAAACCTTGTAAAACTCAACCGTTAGGCCATCCAACCCTGGCGCTCTGCCAGTTTTCTCAAACTTAAGGTGGCAGCGTGGAGAGTTATCCCTGCTGTCAACCCTTTGTTGGTGTCCTCGCTGACCTGATGGAGATCCTTGAAGAAGCTGTCTTGTTCATCTGGATTACTTGACCACTCACTCCTATAGAGGTTCTTATAAAACCCAGCAGCGTACTTCCTGATCTCAAATGAGTCTGAGCAGCTACTCTTATGTAAGGAGTGAATGATCATCCTTTGTCCGTTCCTCTTCTCTAGTCCAAAGAAGAAAGAGGGAGCGTCCTTCTGGGAAGAGATCATGAACCTGGACCTGACCAGTGTGCCCTGGGCTGAGACGCCCAACATGTTGGCCAAAGCCACCTTTTTTGACTTGAGGGCATTAAGTAGCCCCATGTTTTCTGTAGAAGCAGCTAAAATATTCAACTCTCTAACCTGCCTCTCCAGATCTTTCATTTTCCTCGCCAACTCCATAGTGATACTGCGAGTCAGCTGCTGGCAGAGCTGCCTCACCCAGGCCTTACCAAAGTCCCACCACTGCTGTGTGTTGCCGTAGGCAAGCCCGCTCTCTCTGTGGGACAACCAGAGAAGTTTACAAGCATCTCTTAAAACTGTGGGTTTCTACTATGTCAATATGCTTAATGTCCACGCATTGAAAAAGAGTGGCTCTTTTAAAATCAGTCCTAGCTCCATTGAGGTTTAAGATACTGATATTAAAATCACACATTGATTAAAACATAAATTAGGGCAGTAAAAAACCTAGAAACCACCATCATCATTGATGAGGTGGTTCTTTACCCTTTAAACAACTTTTCTTAAACGATAGACCTCCTGATCATTCACTAAGTCCTAACTATACTTCCCTGATGACTTCCTAGTTAAAACACGAGCCAATCTTGCAAAAGAAAGAAGATCAGGGAAGAACTCCCCAATATTGGGCAGCCGGGCTCCTTCGGTCTGCTCCAGGACGGATTTAATTTGACCTGGAGACTAAACTGGTCCAGCGTTGTCCTGAGACTGGGAGAGACCACTCACACTCGTACCTCTCTTTTTTTGGGCTTTTTTGGCTGACGGTTTTGCTACAAATCAATGTTTTTCCTTTTCTGTGAGATTTTCATTTTCATTTAGACATATCTGTTACCAGTGTTTCTTCAGGGATTACCCTTTTCTTTTCCTTCTTTTACTCCTGACAACAATCATGTCATCCATCGGTTGTTCACCTTAACTACCTGATTGTGAGACAAAAGTTTAATCCACTGATGGATCGAATAAAGCATCGGGACACTCTCACAATACTGTTCTCCACGACAACTGGGGTCTCCACGACTGAGAGTGACTCCGCAGTGGGGAGAACGCCCTCTGCGAGCACCACCACTTCTGCAACAACGGCAGAATCCACAAGAATCGCGGCTGGTGCCAGGGCCGGCCTGGCCACAGCAGCAGCAAAAGACCGCAGAACCGCACTTGCAGCAACAACAGCCACGGCCAGCTGGGGCCGTTTGAACCCCACATTTCTCAGGGCAGGAGCGGACCTGATGTCCCTCTGCTCCACAGCCAAAACACCTCATGTTTTCCAAGGACGCAAACACATTGTAGTTAAAGCCTTCAAAGTTTAGAGAAAAGGACAGGTTCAGGTGACTTTCTTTGTCTTTGAGGATCATCATTATCTGTCTTCTGTGGCAAACGACGTGTTTGATCTTTGGTGATCTGCAGCCCAGATGGGGGAGACCAGCTGCCCATACCAGGACAGGTCCTTCACCAGAGACTCGTTTCTGATGAATGGGGGTACATTGGATATCATCACCTTAGTGGTAAGTGAGAGGGGGGATTTGGTGGTGAAAGTGTCATGTATGACCACCCCTTTCTCCACCAGTTCGTTAACTTTAGTCGTGTTATCCACGAATATGACGATCGACGATGCACAACTTTGTCACTTTAAGAGCATCAGCCCTTCAGAAAGGCTCTTGTAGTACAACAGAGCCACAGCTACGACATTATTTACATCCCTGGAAGTTTCCTTTGACCGGACAACTAACCTTTAGTGCTACGGAACCATGGAACATGGCGCTAAGCTCACCCAGAGTGCAACTTCAGTGAACAATAAATGCATTGTTGTAAAACCCCTGCTGCCAAACAGACTGTTCTGCGCTTGTTTGTCAGAAAAGCAAAAAGACTGTTGTTCTAAAGAAACAGGGCTTTTGAGGCGAACGATGTGCGACGCTACTGCGTCCTGTCACATAACGGCCGGCCAGTGCAGTTGAAGTATGAACACAGAGCGTTTAGTTTTTGCTACAATGTCTCCGTTTTTAAAGCTACTGTTCCAGCTCAAGATATGTCTGTAGTCAAATCACCCCTGATTGCCACTCTTTTGTATCTGCATCTGTTCAGGTGCAGTTTGAGCCTTACTGCCTCCTCAACAGTGTTCTGCAGCTCTCTCATGCTAACGACAAGGGACTCACATTCTCATTAAATACCTGGTATTCTCTGGACACATCTGTAGGAGGGTCTGGGAGGTTTCTATTTAACCGCAGGCCATCTCTTTATAGTAACACATTGTTTTAGTTGATGCGAAGATACCATGTTCTGCGCAGTAAAAGCGTGTTCTGTCCTCTCAATAAACTGCTATTTGCTATGGCCCTACAGAACCGTTCAGCTACACAGTCCTGCTGGCAGAGGCTTTATCTATCTTTGCATCCAAACGTACAAACATGATGGATCTTACAACCGATACTATTGTTTTTTTTATGCACCTTCGAGCTTTACAGAAGATACAAGAATAACTGTTCCAAATTACAGAGTTATACAATCTATTGTGTTCAACATTCCTGTGGACAGGAAACAGAAGTCACATAAATCAAGTAACTTTAAAGGAAACTCTATTCCATTGCTCCATTTAAATCTTACACACTGGGTGTGTTTATTTACTTTATTGCTTTGATTTTTTGGGTCATTCATTCTCATACTTTTCTGCACTTCCAAAATATGCTTTTAAATCCTTTTCTTTTACTTTCTAATAAATCTGCATTAATGCCGACTGCTGGTATGTGAATTAATGAATAGAACAAAAAAATAAATACTTGTTTTCACTATTTATAAAAGCTCCAATAACAGTTGTTTGCCGTGGGGGTCTTTAGGTGTTGGTAACAAGGTCAATGGGCCCATGCGCATGTGTGTGCATGTGTGAGAGAGGGGAGGGGTATTGGGTATTGGGTCTTGGGGGAGGGAGGGGAAGCAAACAGCACATATCTCTGTGTGATTTACCATGGACCTGGGAGCAGGGCTACTTTATTTGACATGGCATGCTTGTTGACCCTCTTCATCACCATTCCTCCAGTGTGGAGGGCAACAATAGGATATAATCACTTAGCCTCTGTAAACACAAGTTACACAGTTGAACTATGGACCTCTAAGTAAGTTTTGTCCCTTACTGCTGGAGGCTGTAGCCATGTCTACAAGTGAATAGAAAACTCTTTCCTCCTACATGGTCAATCTTATTGATTTACACAAAGCCTCTAAACCATGTCATGTAGTTCCTCTGACCGTTATGAGACAAAGTTATTTCTGCAATCACTCATTTTGTGGGTAAGTCTATAAGACTCATGTATAAATGAGGGGCTGATTGTTTCTAAAACCTCAGCTCCTTGCCTTGTCTTTCTGTGTCTTTCTTATCTTCAATAACTTTAATATAATATTTACCATCTGGAGGTTTTGTGCTTTATCTTATCAGCACTCTAAATTCAGTCCATGTTGTGTCTCTGGCTCGATCTCTGATTTATTATGCAATTCCTCATGCAGTTAGTTACACAAGAGTGACACAGAACCCTCTGGCAAATGCTCTCCTAAAGGAAAGCTTGAGACCATAGAGCAGCATCAAATCAAATGTCAAAAAGAGCAGTTGGATGGCTCCAAACTGTCTCGCACTTTTGTTTCACCAGTATTTTTGAATGTTGTTGAAAGAGAGTATATTGGGCAGATTGTCGTTGAGGGATGCAGATAAGGAGGAGCTGAAGATAAGGTAAAGAAAATCATCGCTGCATATGATAACAATCTGCTCTTCACATTAGTTACTCTGCTCTGATAACTACTTGTCTGAGTTTTCACTGTTAAGATGTGTATATCATTAGGCTATTGTTTCCTATATGGCTGCAGGTGAGATTACCATATATTTGTCTGGAAAATTTTAAGAAAGAGAGATAAAAACATTTCATTTTTTATTTGAATAACACATGTCTTTATGTATTAGAGACTCAGCATTGATTCAGCAAGACTAAAATTGAAAGGCTATGTTTTTCTCCTCATCCACTCATGTTGATAAAGTGTCCTTTCAATAAATACTTAAGATGACATGTCCCTGTAATTATTGTGTGACTCTCTGACTGCCTTTTAAGTGCTGCCTGCTGATTTCTGCCCCAGGACATCCTGTAGTCACTGTCTTTTACGACCTATTCTTCCACTTTTGATTCTGCCAACAGGAAATGACTATCATCATTTTAAAAATGAGTTTAATTCACAGGAACACTTGTAAAACACCACTATGTATACTGTATGACACGTTATCTATGATAATGATAATGACTGTTTATATTATGCAAGGCTGGGATTATAAAAGGTGTGATATCATTAGATGTAATTAGGTTTGAATATTCAATAATGACTCACGCAGTATAGAAAACAGTCTAAGCAGTTCAATCATAATCATGTTGTCATGCACAAAGATGGGACAGTACTCCCAATTTGCCCTTAATTTTACTTTGTCCAATAATGCACACATTTGGAAACATGCAAAATATTGGTGAAAATGGAAGAAATTAGTTGAGTTGAGTCGAGTTACATTTTCTGAATTCCTCGAAGAATTGATTTGCCTAAGCTGACAATTTCCAGCGACAAATTCATCTTGTCCACTTCAGCCTGTCTGCCCAAGATATAACACAAATATTTCCTAATGACAATACTTGCCCTTTTTTAAGCATTTCAATGTTTAAATGAACTGGGTTGTGTGGAAAAAAGAGCAACAAATCCCAACCCCAGAATAAATGATTTCTGACCTGCGCTAGGTGGCGCTGTGCGTAAGTGAACAACTTTGTGAGCGACAGCGAGACAGTGGGAAGAGGCGCAGCTCAGTAGCGCCACTTGCTCTCTCCTAGCGGCAACACCAATCAGTCTTGTGTTGTTACAACCCTCATGAGCATGACACTGTCAAGGCGGCTGAACCAACACACCGGATGTTCCCTGGCCACTTTTAAAATAAAACGCGCGTTCCTAACAAAGGTTGGGCAGGATCATTCGTGAGACGTAGACATAAAAGCACGGACACGCACATTATTTAAATGTTATATTTAAACTTCTTGCGTGCGTTTAATTATAATATACCAGTGTAATTTGCTGCAGCATCAATTGATGGAATTGATTACTTTTATTTTGCCGGAAGTAGTGCTTGATGTCTGACGCGCGCTGGTTCTCTGGGACTGACTTGACAAAGCTTTGACCACGAACGAACCAATAGGCTGTGAAAGGCAGAGTTGTCCCTGTGGCCGCCATTAAAGAAAGGGATCCATGAATTCAAATGGAAACCAACAGGAACCGAGGCTGAAAAAAAAAATGATCGAAAAAAATCGTTGAAATATAGGCCGATGGCTGATTGCGTGAGGTTTTTGCAGGATGTATTCGGCTTTTAGACAAATTCTTAGAATGGAGGAGTGAGGCTGTGGGTTTTTATTTTTTTTAAGCAGAGACCGTTTTAGGGCTAAGGGGGAGGGGGAGAGTTGCTTCTTTTGCTCTCCTTTTCTTTTTGTTTTAGAACATTGTTCGCACCCTTAAATTTGGGTCTGCTGTTTGCTTTTTAATGTCTTCATGAAGACCACACCATCCCTTTTATCTGCTCTTAGTTACTGTGGCTGAACTGCAGTCGTAAGGTTGTTGATTTAACTATGCTCCAGCCAAATGTTACAAAAAATATTTCTCGTTGATTAAGCCTGCACGTCTTAGAAAACACAAATCCGCAAATTCGTCTTTATTTCCCGGGAAGTGAAACGATGGAGAGTTGGACCTCGCAGTGAAAGAGGATGAGTTCTTATGTACCAAACGGGGCCAGCTTGGAGGATTGCCATTCCAATCTATTCTGTCTGGTAAGAGATTTAAAACTAAAGGAAAGCAGCCATTTTTAACTCGCTGAACGGGGGCTAAGCTAATGCTAGCAACACAAGCATCAGTTGATAGGAGCTTAGCTAGGCTTATGGCCCTGTCAAACTGATATAATTTCAGGAACACGCATCCCACTTAACTAATGCTCGTGTTCCTTTTGTTTTGGGTTGCTGACACGTAGTTTTAAAGGCCAGTTTGTTGGACTTCTCCGTTTTGTTCCATTTCAGGGTTTGTGTTGGTAACCCAGCACTCAAGGTTAACAATACTCGCTTGTTTGTCTTCATTAACGTCAGAATTCGTGGGGACAGTGGCAGCAACACATCGCCTGTTGCTGCCACTTGATTGTGGTGCATTTTACTATCAAAGCACGACTGTTTACCATCGAGAGAGTTGTCGTGCCACTTATCTCATTACGTTGCCACTCTTGTTTTACGAGTACACCAAACACTTCTGCTAGTTGAGCGCAGCTTTGAGCTTGTGTGCCACTTTAAACCAACACTTTCTGACAACTCCGTCAGCAAAACATGCCAAAGCCCAAACGTGCAGAGTTTGTGAAGAAAAACCCGTTTCTCCCCTGTCAACATGTTTACATCGTGGTGCATTTCTATGATATTTGCCTGGATTAACGTGGATTATTTATGCAATGTGTCAACTGCATAATCTACTTGGATTTAATTTTCCCCATATTGAAACCAACTTGGGCACTGGCCCCAGGCTGATTATATAAAGTTTGGCATTTATTTCCAAGCATTATAAACATGTCAGTGGCTTGATATTTAAGATCTCTGCTCCATTTATACGCTGTTTAGTCAGGAGTTCACAAAAAGCTCTCCTCAGGCTGTGAATACCTTTTCCCTGAAATCGTGACGTAATTTGCAGCCTTTGAATCGACCCTTGCTTGTTTTGGCTGCGATGTCATTCGCAGCGCTGCAGTTTGCAGGTGGCCATAAAATCCTTGGGAGATAAAAGTGGGCTGCAGCCGAATGATGTTGCTCACAGTTGGCAGGAGGGACGCACGTGTAATGTTGTCGCCCGTGGAGCGCTTTCTGCCCTCGGCAAATAATTGAGATGCTCATCTGAATGTGTTCATTGTTGCAGTTAATGGCTTGTCAGCAGAATTAACTAGAGTTCTGCTTCATGGGTAAAGCAGAGCGTAGTCAGACACGTTTCAGTGGTTAAAGTAGATTTGTCATCCTACAGACCGAGCTAAGGTGATGTTCATGATTTAAATGAAGTGGATCCTCCCTTTCATCTACTGACAGATGCATGGAAACTGTTGACAAGAGATAAGTGAGGAAATGACCAGAGACACGGGGATGTTGGCTAAGAACACAATATGACAACAATGTAGTAAAACTCTGCCACACTTTAACAACAAATTGAGCGTGCTTCCAAGCTGTCTGCCCAAAAGATAGTATTTTATAGTTGAAAATTCCCACCCTCTCAGAGCAACTTACTTGGGTTGATTGTGTGTGGTGAGCACGTAATTACAATGTTTACAACAGTACTCGAAGGCAGCATCGGTTCCAGTGGACAGGCGAGATAGAGGCTCGTCGTCATGTTGCTTTGACCGTCTGGCTGACATTTTCCTGCACACGGAGACTGAGAAGCATAACACCACTGCTCTTATGACTCATTCACTCAACAGACACCACTTTGTTGCTTTATGGTTAAAGAAAGGGAACATATTGTGGTACTTTTACCCCATAGTTTTTTATTTTTTTTAGCAGACAGATTGATCCAAAGTATTACAGTTCTAGTTATAGGCTCCTGCCTTTGAGCATCACAGTCCATTAGTAGATTGTCAAATCCACTCAGTTCCCACAAAGCAGTTAACAGGCTCTGGCTGGAAATGCAAATATAAGTTGCTTTGCATTTGTTCAGTTCATATTTGTTCAATGAGTGAGTTAAGCGAGGGAGCCATGACTTGAGCGCCTTCACCTGTTGTTTCTGACATATCTTGAACGGCATGAGCTCAGTGGTTTGTACAGAGTGTACCCAGAACCCTGTTTGGCTGTAGACAAGGTGACCAGCTGGCTAATTCAGGGGTCATAATATGTGCCTCCCCCCCAAGAAAACTTCTTGGCTGGCTCCAGCTTTGATTAGCCTCATTCAGCCCGGTTATGTTTCAGCATTTCAGCAAGTAGTTGCTCACTTTCTTAGACTGAGGAAACCTTGTAGAGGCCCAGCTCTATCCCTCGTTGTCCCGGGTCAGTTTAGGTCTTTTCTTCACTGTGAAAAGGTTGTCACAGCTCACCTGCGGTGTGAAAGGTGTCCTGCATCATCCCGCTGAAATGACATCCGTGTAGCTGCCTGGAGCGTTGCCATTTTGCCACTGAGCAGCCTGTCAACAGAGACTGGTCTCACAATCTTTAATGGAACCGCATACGTGAACCCAGGGATTCTTTATACAGCTTGCGTAGCGATATCGCCCTTTTTCCCCGATCATAGCAGCAAGCTCACGAGATCCGCTGGCTGCTCAGCTTGTGTGGAGAAGAAGAGATTCAGCAGCAGATTTCGAGCACTGTGCTGGACACAGTTATTTGCGGCAGAATTGCCCACCTGGGATGCATTGAGTGGCCTTATTATGAACTTTCCAAATGAATAGCTATCCCCTCACTCAGCACTGGTCAAACTTCCTGAGCATCTCCATCCCACTAGCTGTGCCACCAGTGCCCTCCGCATCCTCCACTGCTGTCAAGCCCTGCTGTCGATGCTGGACGAGCCACGGCACCTTTCTGTCCCGCTCTACACCACTGACTGAAAGTATTACAACATTGTTGCCTGATAATGACAACACAGTCTCAGTTTATTTGTCCTTTGTGAAACTTGGAGCTGTTGGGATGAACGCAAAGCTGATGTCCTGGCAGGGGTTTAAGACTCGCACATATGTTTTGCAAAATATAAACAAACCAAAATTTATATTCAGAAAAATCTTTCGACATCTTCTACGGGAATGACTCCTTTGCTGAGTTGACAAAGCAATGAATTTGACAAAATTGACAAATGTCGCCCGTTAGAATCTTTCCAGATTAACTGCGAATTCCATTGCTCTTCGCCGCATTAACGCGCTGACATTGTTCAGTCCTGACTGAGCTTGGAAACTTTGCGAAAGGGACAAAGCAACAACGCTGATCCTCGGCCTGCTGATGTCCACGCTGTCCATTGTTTACCTCATAGGGTGGTGGCACATAAGGATGACGCTGTCGACACCTTGACGTATGAGAGGGAGGAAAAAACAACCACGTACCTCTCAGCAGGAGGTCTGACCCATCACTGCTGTCAATGTGGTCCTTTCAGTGGGAAAGCAGAATACAATGTTTTAAGCAGGGCATGTGATGAACAGCTACAAAGGCAGTTTTTCTGTCCTTTCAGCATACAAGGCTCAGTTGATTTTAGAAGTACAGGTTGTAGATACACATTAATAATGGCGCTGTCTTCAGTATGGTTTGTTGATGAAGATTAGATGAGTAAAAAAGGAGCTCCTGTTTAATTCAATGAATTAGCTGTATAAGAAATGAGATATGCTGATTAGATCCAAGATCATCGCAAATAAATGGATTTGTTGACTGCAGGAAACCAGTTTTCATTATTGTTTCTCCCCAAGTGATACCTAAATATTACAAGTAATGCGCGTGCTGTTTTCAAATGCACTTGAATGCTTTTTGGAAGCCCTGTCAGACCAGCGAACTCTGTAGAGACACACAATATTTCTGTGTATTTTACTGTAGTTGATTTTCAATATGTTTTTGTATAGAAATTGAAGAGAAGGAAAAAAAAGAGTGAATCATGCAAGTGGAATACCTTCAACATGACATTAGCTTAAGTGCTGATTGTACTATGTCAGAGCCTCCCCATATGATGCAAAAATAACAAGTCTCAACATTGTGTTACCTGTCTGATTGCACAGTTCTAATGAAAAAGGCCTTATGCATATATTTGTTAAAGTATAAAGGTAAAAAGTCTAAACCAAAGTTCCATCACACAAGTAGAACTTGTGTGATGTGATTTCTCATATAGGCTTAAATATTAAACACACTGGTTTCTGTACAGATGGTAAATGCTTGTTAACACTAATACATTTAATGTCACACACTGTGACATGTCACAGTTAGTGTAGCAAACGACATGACGACTTCATCACCGCTGCAGGCTTAACAAGCTAACCTGCATGTAAACAGTGGCAGAAGTGATCAAGGGTTTAAGAACAGAGGGTTTCTCATTTGCACAGCTTGTTTTAATATTCACATGAGTCAATCATCAAGGGGTAGGAACTAAAAGTATTTACTTCTTCCTGCTCCGTTTTGAACACGTATATGATGTACAAAATATGCATGCAAACGTCTTTATTCGCACTTGCATGTTCACACTGAATTTATTAAACAATAAATACCTGCAATAAACTATACCAAGGTGAGCTTTACTATTGTGACTGGCAGATGCTGCTCTAAGATTTAGGTTTTCATCTCCAGTCTTTGTCACTCTGTGTGAAAACACATTTTACTATGCCATACTTGAATCATTATCCGTTATCCCAACTTCATTGCACGTCCTGAGCTGCCTTACTCGATTGCATTCTTTGGGGGGCTGAATAGAGCAGTTTGTGTTGCCTTGAATGTAACTGTTTATTAAATTGTGCTTTATAGTCTGCAATTGGAACACAAACTATAATGTATGAAAGGGTTTCTAGCTCTCCTTAAATTAACTCTAATAGGAACAGAATAGCCAGAGTTGTAACTCTAACCAGGATACTGGATGTTTATTTAAGGGCTGTGGTGATCCACATGTCTCCTATGTTAAGCAGTTCATCTGGTTAATTAAAGCTGGAGTGCATTACAAGTACATCACTACAAGTGTGTCAGAATGTGAGAACTGTGTGTGAGACAGTTATTTGCCTTCCTGTCAGTTTTGAGTAACTTGTTAGTGTGAGTGATATCGCTAAAGAGGAGAGTGCTGGAATCATGCAGATCATTTGAGATTGAGCACAGGAGTACTGATGCGGCCTGTTTGGACCATGCACTCTTTAACTTCTGATCTGTGCTGCTGAGGCTCTGGGTGCACAGATAACTGCACCCTCATCAACTGAACGCTGCGCTTGCTGATGTTTCCACGAAAGGTGCAGGTGTATTGGTGCCGCTTCTCCCCTGGCAGGAGGGAGCAGCCAAACTGCTGTGGCTCTCAATGCTCTGCTCCACTTTGCGCACCCTGGTGCCTGTCACCAGCTTTCAGCTTCCAAGGAGCCCATTAATCAGAGAACAGCAAAATATCTGCTGTGTCAAGCAACGGTAAAAGTTCCTGTGTCAAATGGAGACGGAGAACCAAGTAAAAGCACCACTTCTGTTTATTATTATGTTTAAATTAATAAAACATACATGTTTGTTAAGTGTAAGCAGTACATCATGACTGGCCTTGGTATGTGCTCATTATACCACAGCTAAAGGGCGCTCTTAGAGTGCTCTTTGGGGTGACACGAAGATGAGGGAAGGAACCCCCCCTTAGCTTGTTTGAGGAGGTTCCTGAGCGGACCATCTCTAAGAATTTCGTCAAAGTTTTGTTTAGACATCATCTTAATGTCCATCGACACGCTGTTATCCACCAATCTACAAAGTACTTTATTTCTAATTTCTCTCTGGTTGTTAAGACTATCAGGTTAAGTTAGCTTAATACTTAAGTTAGGAGTTTGTTGTCTTTGCTCGGATGCAGCGTAATATCAGGTCCAAGTGTCATGTATGCTCACTAGGCCATGGCTAAACACCAATAAGATTGTAAGGTGTGAATTCACCTTTCTGTTTTATAATTGATACCCTCACTTCACGCCATACAGATAGGTTGTTATTGGTACTAGTAATATGAAACATAAATATATCAATATATGCTGCCTGGCCCAAAAAAAGGGTCACAGGTTAGAATTTGAGCCCAATGAATCCTGGCATTGTCATCTGGGAATATGTGTGCCATCAGGGAAGACAAAAAATCCATGGATGGAATAACCTGGTCATTCAGTATATTAGGGTAATCAGCCATCACTTTTTGGGCACACAATAGTGCTGAACCTGGGCCGGATCAACTGCAGCAACCACAGATCAGAGCACTGTTCCCCACAGGCTTGTCCAGTAGGCACTAGCCATCAAATCAAATCAATCTTTATTTATATAGCGTCTTTTACAATCAAAATTGTTTCAAGGTGCTTTCCAGAATCCCAGGGCCTAACCCCAGACAAGCAACAGTGACAAGGAAAAACTCCCCTTTAACAGGAAGAAACCTTGAGCAGGACCAGGCTCATGTAAGGGGACCCTCCTGCTGATGGCTGGCTGGGTAAAGAGAGAGGAGAGGGAGAGGAGAAGGAGAGGGAGGAGGAGAGGGAGGAGGAGAGGAGAGAAGAGGGAGAAGGAGGAGGAGAGGACAGGAGCAGAGCGGAGTAAATGCCATGATGGGTGCATCAATTCATCTGCCTCTCATCTTGCCTACTGAACCCGTCACTCTGGAAGAGGATAAATCTGGACTCATCAGCCCACATGATCTTCTTCCAAAGTTGCTCCAAAGTTCAATCTTTGTAATTTCCTAGCAAACTAAGGCCCTTTTCCCCCTGAGTAGCATCACTGATTAGTGGTTTCTTGAAGCTATGTAGCTGTTTGGTCAATAGCCCTTGAGTTTCCTTCACATTTTTCCTCAGAAATCCTCTTATTCTCACTATTAAACTTAGCCCCGAGTTCTACTCTCTATTGTTTTTCTATGATTTGTTTTCACCAAATTTTTTTTGGGATTGCCGATATTGGTCATTCAGGATTTCGTTTTGACCACATTTCTTCCTCAAAGACAATGATTCCCACTTGTCCTTCCACTTTTTAAAAATGTGTTGGGCAGTTTCTGCAATGTCCTTAGGTGTTTTCTCTGCTTGACATATGCCAAAGATTTGGCTATTCTCAGAATAACATCTTTTCCATGACCAAAGAATTTGTCTTTGGCATGATTGCTTAATTAGGAGCTAATCATTGCATCAGTTGGGGGTAATATAACTTCTGGATAGCTGACAGACAATTGCTAATGCAGTTAATTATCCAGTAGGAGGGTCTTGCCTATTTGCGTTGTTAAATCCAGGTTGGGACTTCTTTGGCCAAGCAGTGTATCTGATGCAACGTTGCATCAGATACACTGAAACAATATGTATCAGTGCATACAATGCTTGTGCGTTAGGATTGCAATTATGTTTTCCCTCTGCGTCTGATATTTTATTTTTATTGTGGATTTTAACACCACACAAGTACTGTCACCCCTACCCCAGCATTCCACAAACATTCCAACAAACAGCCCAGATGTACCACTGGCCTGAGTTAAAATAAAGTATTCTGCTTGTGCTCGTTCTCTCAGCCTGAATGTAATGGATGTAGATAGCATGGAAATGAAACCTCAATATTTCCACACAGTATAATTTCTATAAGAAAACAAACATAAATTTTGCATGAATTTATGTTTATGTAGGCATCAATACAGAACCAGTGCTATAAGTGTAATATTTCTTCTATAAGAAATAACCATCAGTGATTTATTGCTAGTGGAATTTTTCCTGTGTTTTGTTGTCTTTGTAAAAGCCAGACAATGCTGATAAGCCACACAACCCCTTCTAATCAACATTAAGGATTAAGTTAGTGAGACAACATATGCCCTGTTTCCTACTGGGGGGAACATGTTGTGGTGATTCTGTTATCTGTAGAATAAAGATCTGTTTTAACTTTCTGGACAGTTTTGTTTTGGTTCGTCTCAAAATTTCTCTGCTCTCCCATCATCTGTGCTTTCAACAATACCATCTTGTATACCTGGTTTGAGGGTGGTCTGCTTCCAAAAACATGATTAGCATGTTCCCTTGAAGGTGCTGAGTGGATCTTAAAGCAACAACTCTGCACTCTGTTGATCCGTTCCCATCTTTTCTCTTCTGTGTTGCAGGCTGATCTGACAGGGATCAAATGGAAGAGGTTTGTGTGGCAGGGACCCACTTCCGCACCAATGCTATTCCCGGTGACAGAAGAGGACCCCATCCTGTGCAGCTTCAGCCGCTGCCTGAAGGCGGATGTGCTATGCGTTTGGCGGCGTAGTCAGCGGCAAGGGCGGCGGGAACTTTGGATGTTCTGGTGGGGGGATGACCCAAACTTTGCTGATCTCATCCACCATGAGCTTGCAGGTAAGAAGCAGCTTGCGCACATATGTATGTGCTTGTATTCATCATATCCCTGTTTTTAGGTTCAGTTGGTACCTATTATGTAATGCTTTTTTTGCATCTCAGAATTCTTTGACAGATTTTTAGTGAAAATGCATGACGGTCTCTAAACCGACAGTGTTGTCAGGGAACACTTGAGGAATCCTGCAGTTCAAAAATAGCTGGATATCCTGCCAAGTTGGTATTTTTAGGTGGTTTGTGATTTGGATGATTAAAGACACAACAGGCTTTTATTCATAGTCTTAACCCTGATGGAGAAATACTTCATTGAAGAGAAAAGCCTCCTCCTCTCAGTTTAGCAATTGCTCCTTTAGATGTATTATTCAAGGTTATGTAAAGTGCATCTTGAATTTAATTATGCTTTCAGCTTTTGTAAAAGAAGCACTGTAACAACATGCAAACATGCTGTCTGATATTAAATGTGTTTAACTCTTTGACTGATAAGTGGACATCAGGGAGATACCTTGTAATTATGAGTCACTATAAAATTCTAACATCTCTGCTGCCTGATGCCAAATGCCCCTGTTAACTGTCTTACTGATTTTGTCAGTCACTGTATGGAGACATCTGTCATTTTCGTAGATGTATTTGAGATATATCCCAGAGGATAAGAGAACCTAGCACAGTCTATGCTTGTGTGGCACTGCATGCTGGGGTAGCTGCACCTCATTTTAGGGCAACATATATATTCATGCATTCTGCCATCTAGATTAGTCTGAGCAGAGTGTGGCCTATGGGTGATCGTCTTTTATTATGGGACATTATTACTGAAGTGGACCCAAAAATCAGACCTAAAGGCTACAGTGGGGAAATTATTGGGGTTTGTATTAATACACGAGGCATCTGGCCCCAGCCATCTAATAGAGTGCCTCATTTTAGTTGATGTATGGATCTATGTTTAGGTCTATATTAGGTTACTTATGTGTTCTTGCATTTTAAAATCTGGCAACCTTCCAACCATTTAAAAAGGAAATGCTGAAATGCCATCTGGTCTTTTCTTTTTTCATCTACCAGAGTGGGCACTGAATAAGATACGGTATTTAAATCTGTTTAATGTACAAGGTTTGACCAACCCGGCTTCAAAGATTGATGGTTACAGAGATTTTCTTAGTTTCTCCACCTTCGATGGGTTGAGTGTACATTCCCTAGCTTGTGATAGCAGGTTTAACATCAACTTTTCAAGCAATGTATTCCATTGGAGTCCCACAACTGGGATCTTCTTTCCCAATCTAGTCTGATGGATTTGTTGCCATATGTCCTTTCACATCTTGGGATGCTTGTATTATTCTGGCGTTCTCAGTCAGTTTTTAGTCTTCAGTGTTATTTTAAAAGTACTGGTAAACATAAAATAATTCCTGCAACCCCAAATAGCCCAGGTTCATTACCCTCCACCCCCAGTCCTCATTCAATTAACAGCCTGTGAAAGTCCTTTGGAGTAAGTGGCATTTCTGTGAACCGGTGTGGCAGTAATCCCTTTTCCCTAGGGAGGGCAGAAGAGAAGCAGTGAGTTAGAGGAATGAGTGTAAGCAACAGCAGACAACTTAGGATCCTTTAATGTCTACAAGATCTTTATTGGAGGAAATATATCCACACTCTTGTCACTACCTTGCTTACTATAACAAAAAACAAACCCATTCTGCCTTATTTACCATGCTAATAGCACCAGTGCATAATAGCCAAAGGGAGTATTTTGTTTGATGCATTTAAATGGCTGAATTATTAGTTTTTGGTGAAAATTTAAAGGGGATTAATCATGTGCTGTGCATAGTTGGTGATCATTGAGTGGTTTATGCAGAGTGTATAGGAAATTATTGTGTTGAATGTCTCCCTACAAGAACACATGCTACATACAGGAAGTCAACTGCGCATATTGGAAAAGGTTTACCACTTATCTGGTACCGGGTCACGAGGCAGCAGTCTCAGCAGGGATGCCCACATTTCCCTCTCCCCAGACACTTCATCCTGGTCTTCAGAGAGGATTCCAATGTGCTTCCAGACCACTTGAGTGACCTGGAGGATTCCAGCTTGTCCTGGATCTTCCCCAGTTTCTCCTCCCAGTGGGATGTGCTTGAAACACCTCCCAGGGTGTATCGATGCCCCCACCTCCAGGAAACTCTTTTCTTTCACCTGTATCCAGCACTTTGATCTTTCAGTCACATCGCAAAGTTCCTGGCCTTAGGTGAGGGTAGGAACGTGGATTGACCGGTGAATCGAGAGCTTCACCTTTGGGATCCGCTCTTTCTTTACCATGACAAACCAATACAATGACCACACTACTGCGGCGGCTGCACCTATCGGCCTGCCAGTCTCTCCCTGCATCATTCCCTCACTCGTCAACAAAAATGGACAGCTCTAGACAGGGTGTTGAGCTGGTCCATTGTTCCTTAACCAGGATGAAAACTGTATTGTTCCTCAGAGGTGCAACCATTGCTCGAATTCTCCTCTCCAGTACCCTGGAACGCTCACAAGTGTGATCTCCCGATAGTTTGAATACGCCCTTCTGTCCAACATTTTGAATAGAGTGAGCACCATGCTGGTCTGCCAATCCCGACGCACTATCCCCAACTGCCGTGCAATGCTGCAGAGGTGTGTCAGCCAGGACGGCGCCAAAACACTCAGAGACTTGAGGTCCTCTGTCTTGATCTCATCCTTCCCCAGTGCCTTTTCATTGTGTAGCTTCCCAACTACGTCAGTGACTTCAGCTTATGCGATGGATAAATCAACCTCGGACTCCTCCGCCTCTGCCTCCTCTATGGAAGGTGCGTCAGTGGGATATGGCAGCAGCTCCCCACTTCCATTGTAAACAGTGTTGGTGGGGTACTGCTTCTCCCTCTAACCACACGGTTTGCCAGAATTTCTTCAAGACCAAGTAGTCCTCAACCATGGCCGTAGTCATTTCTATGTTTAAACCATACCTTTTGTTTGACCTTTCGGTGCTCATGTTCTTTTTTCCCCTTAAAATATGATTGTAAAATTCAGTATGCAACACAGAGCACGATGGATTGATAAACCAGTAACACTCTTGGGACATAATTGTGAAAAAGGTATCTTCCTTTTCTACTTGAAGATCAATTTTCCACTGTTAATCTCTAGCCTGTGAGCAATCCTACTCTTTATTCTCTTCCTTCTGCTCTGCCCTCTCTGATGGATGGTCACTGAGCACTTGGATTTGGTGAGGCACATCGTGCTAGCTCATTGTGTAGTTGCAGTCCTTTCACCCTCTACCATCCCAATTTTTCCTCCTCTGCTTTAGAGACTTCTCTAAAACCTGAATTTTGGCTTCTGTGATGGCCTCACCTGCCACACACTATTCGTGCCGAGTCCCCCGATCCGACTGATAGGACTCTGTTAGCTTGGCATCCATTGCTTCCGATGTTCACCAACAAGTTTGGTAATTACCACCACGACTGGCACCGGAGACCTTACAGCCAAAACTCCAAAGAGCCTTGTCAACTATGGAAGGACATGCAAAACTTGGTCTCAATGACTCCAACTTCCCTTGGGATCTGGGATTCACATCTCTACAAAACCAAGTCTTATTGGTTATGCTATTCTGGTGTCTCTAGGTTTTTATCCGTGAGCTGGTGCCTAGTCTCATGAGCAGCAGTGTAGGGTCTGTAAACACAGTTCCTCCGGCTTCTGTCTCAGTGCAGGTTATTGATGTAACTGCTGGCAAAAATATAAGAATAATTCTTAAGTCAGTTTACAGTTTACTCTGTCCCTCAGCAGAATGCTATTTAATTGAAAAGGCAATGATTTTCAGTGGAAATTAAGGTGTATAGAGTCATAAGGACAAAATATCCGGTGCCCAAAATGTATACATATGGGCTACTGATGATTACGAGTCTTTGCTACATATAAACCATAGCTTTGATTTGACCTTTCTGTGCGCATGGTCCTTTTTTCCCCATGATGAATAGATAAAGCAGTCACATTCTAAAGACGTAATTGTAAAAGAGGTATATGCCTTTTCTATTTGAGGATCAATTTTTCAGGATTAATCTCCAGCCTGTGAGCCACCCTACTCTTTCCTCTTCCTTCTGCTGTGCCCTCTCTGATGGATATCCACCGAGGACTGGGATTTGGTCATGCGTGACGTGCTGGCCCATAGTGCAGTCACAGTTCTTTCACTCTCTACATCTCCATTTTTCATCCCCTACTTAAGAAATATTCATTAATTAGTAATGGAGACTTTTCATAGCAGCATGGTATCGCTTGCTTTCCTTGCAGATAAGGAAAAGGAAGTGGAAGAGCTGAGAAAACCTTTGACTGTGCCTAGAGTTCCCCTCAGCACATTGGATCAAAGATCTTAATCTTGTTTTTAATGACTGCATGCTTTTTTTAATTGTACACACACACACACACACACACACACACACACACACACACACACACACACACACACACACACACACACACACAAAGGAGTAACTTTGTGAGAGCCTTCAATAAATTCCGCAAGTTTTTAATAGACCAAACAAGAAGGAATAATTTGCTATTGTTTGGCTTTTATTTTCAAAAAGTGTTTGTTCCCGAAGTGTAAATGTGTGTTCGTCATTAAGCTCCTCTGCACCCTTTTATAGCTCATTTAAAGGTCAGCTCATTTGGACCGGCTGCAGTCGAGGCAGAGGCATGAAAGTGTCCCAGCCAACTAGTTATGCTCATAATTCTTCGTTCAAATGAAGCTGCTCGGCATTTGGCCTTCACTGACTTCACAACTGTGATGCGCCCTTTTATGTTTGTACAGAGTGTCTATAATTTTAATATGAAATTAGAAAACTACCCTGCTAAATGTGAACAATGGGCATCAACTGAAAATTAGTATACACATTTATAGCACTGGATGGTAAATATTGTCCACTATGAAATGTGTACACGTCTTGTATTTAACAGATAATTCTTGAGCTTATATCAGAATTTATTGGGTTTTTTAGACATTTATCTCAGGGTCCAGATCAAAAATGTCCAAAACAAAGACCTTTCTGTGTTCCAAGAGGTTATTTCTCTTTATGCTTCATGGCCATTTCTTGGCTAATGCACAAGGATCACCTTATTTCAGTTGATGAAATAAAGTGAGTTTTCAAGGTTGAATGCTGCGGAGATCATCATGATGAATGAGGGGAATCCTCACATTGACCATACATTTGTTTTAGAGACATTCAGAGGAGAGAATAAGGAAAAGTGGGAAATAGAGGGGCTTGATATGGGAAAGAGCTATTGGGGAGGTTTTAGAGAGTATCAATCATTAATACTCACCATTAATGGAATTGTCACTTAATAATTTTTTACTATTTTGATAATTATAGCTCCTCCATGCTTGCTTGTGTCACAGAGAGGCTGTTTTTCAGTGGATATGTGCTTCGTCTGGATTACCGGTGGGCAATTTGGACAAAAAATAATGTCTTAATATTTTGATTTTGATAATAATTAGACAATATAATTTTACATAGGAGTTTTTAACAGGAAAATTCATTATCTGCTTCTCATAGATAATATTAATGGGCACAATGTTGTGAAGGGAACATTTTTGACTATTTTTCAAATGTACAGGTCAGTCACTTCAAATTGTGAACCAAGAGCACCATTCTGTCCACAGCGTCAGGCTTGATCGCGGCCCGGTGGCACAGAACAGCGTTCCCCCCCATTGCTGAATGCCTATTTTGAAGGACTACGACCTACATGTGACATGGTGCATATATATTTTAAAGCAATTTACCTCGTGTAAATTTCCCCATTCAAGTGGATTCATGCCTTCCACCTTAGGTATTATCCGGGACCTCTTTAGGTCCTTTTTAATGGCAGTGGACAGCGATTCCCCTCCTCTGATTACATGCATTTAAGTATCTCCTAAAAGACCTGTTTGCCTTTTTGGCCACCTCCCTGATGGCATCATTGCCCCCTTGCCCCATCTTCTGTAGCTGTACTCTGATCTGCAGCAGTGGAGGAACCTCATTAGTTACTCATTAGTTCAATGTTAATTGTTGACATTACTGCTTTAATCTGGTTGTTGCTCAGTTACTGCAGAATGGTTTCTTTGTTGTTGTTTTTTAGTTAGGTCTGTGTCACCAGGCTTCACTGCCAGGACCTTCGTGTGGAACAATGCCAGAGCAGGTTTAGGCAGGAGACTGTTCCAAGTTGCTTACCTGAAAGAGCATCTGTGAACTCTTAGCAGAGAGTCAAGCACTTTGCTTACCAATTCCAGCATGCCAACATCCTGCGATGTTGGGAAAAGATGCCTGCGGTTTTTGTCTTCACCCAGCATACGATGAATGGCCTTCTCTTGCTCAATAAATGGCTCTATCATGCAACGTCTTGTCCCCATTTTGTTGGCATTTCTGTGATTGTTTTTTTGCTGTGGAAGCTTGAACTGCTCTTGAACCCCACAAGGTGCTCTCTTCTCGTCCAGCTGTTGGACAAAGCTCCAGCAACCTTGCAAACACCAATGGCTCTCTCTACTTTAGGATTCCACCTTCTCCTCTCTGGAAAACATCTAATAAAGAGATGGAAAAACAAAATAATTTATTATGAGTTATGTTATCATCAGCTAGTTATTATAGTTTTGAATTTTCCCCTGTAGATTTATTTATTTTTGCTATTTTTATTTGCTGTGTTTGCAAATTTGACCAAATTGACATGTGTTACACTTCACCATCTGTTGCTTTTTAGTCATAAGGCATTTTTCTGTTGGGTAAATCACTAATTTTTTTCTGTTTCGTGTAGCGTAATGAAAATCATCTGAATAAACCAGAACTTTCTCTAGCTAGGAAAAAATAAATCAAATCAAAGTAGTGGCAACTTGTTGAGTCTTTTCACCACCAGAAGGTGCAGAAGGCCCATGGATAGATGCCACTCCAGTAAGATTTTGAGAGAGAGAGAATGTTTTTGCTGTGCTGAGGCAAGTCAGACACAGACACGACACTAGTGCGGGGCATATGGAGACATTTAAGAGCGACAGCAGCACCAAAGCCATGAAACCGCTGGCAGTTGATGCCCCAGTATTTGTATGGGTCATCTGTGGCAGAAATTGTGTCCTCTGTAAAACATCTATGCAGTTGAACAGCAAAGCTAGATGTATTTGTCCTGGCACTGTCCTCACGATCCTCTTGAATTTTGCTAAAATCTTTCAAGACACTCCTGATGCTGCTTAGAGCTGCTGCTGCTGTCTCCACCCTGGGACGCCCTTCCTGGTGGCTCCGACGCTTGCGCTCCATCATTGGTGGTGATCTTCATGTGCTCCACTTCCTTAGCTAGTCTGTCTTTCCCACACAATGTCTGCACTCGTAAAAAGAAAATTAAAAAAATCAAACATGGTTTCAGTTACAGACTCCAACAGTGTTGAAAGTGTGTATAGAGGTTCATTTTCTGCAGAGATAAAGCATTTGTTGATAGTCTTTAAGAGGATCTTTTTCATGTTTTTGACCCCAGAGTATGTTTCCACCGAGCGGAGACGTTTTAGAATGGTAACACTTGGGGACAACACAAACAGTGGAGGCTGGGGCTGAACACACCTTCTCTGTAAACTCCCTCAGTGGTTAAAGACAAGTCATTGTTTTCTCCAGCAAGCTGCATTGGTTTGCTATGAGTGTCGTGGGCAGCTCATGGTCAGCAGTAAAAGCAGACAGTGCTCGCTTCTGTTCAATCGGACATTCAAACATAATGGGTGTTATTCCGCCTGGTTTTGACATCCTGCTGCAGGTGTTTTGTTTATGGGTTCATCTCGAGCTGTATATCTTGCAGCCAAGAATATGCTAGTGGGGAATGCTTAAAGTCTGCAATGATCTGTCTTCTACACGACCCTCGTTGACAACTAGTTGCACTGTATGTGCAACACAGCCTAAACTACAGACTCTCATGCTTTCACTCGCCTTACTCATGCGGCTGGCATTGTCCCTCGGAATCACGTGGAGTCTTCAAACATTTCCTTTAGAGTAGCTGCTATAGCCATGGAAATTTGCAGCATTTAGGTTTGCACTGTGTGGCACATAACTCTCATCCAGCCGATGTGCAGTTAAACTTAAATGCAAAGCGGGGGAAAACATCAGAGCCCCAGATATCTGTCGTGAATCTCAGAGATTCGACATCCTTTATCTTCTCTAATATGTGTTTTCAAACTTTACCATGCAGTTCAGGTGGAACCGTCTCGGACAAATATTTTCACCTCACCATGTTACACTGCAGCTCCAGGTGGCTAATTATCAGCTGGAATCCCTTGTTCCCAACAACTGGCAGTGGTTGCACATTCATAACAGTAAAGTTCAGCACCCTTTCTGGGATTTTTGTTGCCTGCACACTATTAGGTGGAAATTTTTCACTCCTTTCCTTCTTCTCCTTCAAAGTTAGCTGCATCGTACAGCCTGATTTTTGTTTATCCATTTCAGTGAACTCCGTATGCTCCCTGGGGGAAATCTCTGTAGGTGTTTCATGAAATTAGTTGTTATAACTTGTTGTTTAACCACCACCCACATCTTGGAATTAAATTCTCCAGGTTGTCCTGCTAGTGACCCCCCTAGGCATAAGCAAAGTAACTCTTGTTCTGTGAATGTTTCAAACTGGTTTCAATGTGTTTTCAGTTGTTTTTATGAAGCCATGTAAATTTGCACATTGTTAAAAGAACAATGGCAATATTATCATAAATAACATATATCGACTAACCCTAGTCTGGACTCGGGTAGTGACGGAGCACTTGGAGATGTTTGCTGGAGACTAGACTGAAAGGAGCTTAAGTGCTGTAAGATGTGAGCAGTGGCTCTTAATGAGATTAGAGCAACATTGAGGCCAGTAAAGAATGTCAGGCAGAATATAGATATGGAAATGTAAAACAATGATGTTGTCAACAGTGTGGATCTCCAACCACTAGAAAAATAGGTACCGTATTTATATTGAATGAATGGCAACACCTTGTGTGGACCGTCCAAGATTCTCTGCTTGGCTTCTCCAGTTCACGTTTAACCCAAAAATTTCATTCACTGATTTGGTGTTGATTGGCCCCAGTGTTCTTACTTCATTTTCAGCCCATTAAATGCCATTTTCCATCTGTCTCATGGCATTGTCATTAGCCTGCCTAGTGTTATTTTTTAATAGTACAGTTGTGTAATTTATTTAATTTCATTTACAAGTAGAAGTCACGTAACCACTTTAAACTATGTGAGAAGCAGGTCTTTACTCTTGTGTTTGTCTCATCAAGAACACAACACAAATGCAGTATTGTTTACCTCTCATTGTTTGTTTCTCTCTTCATTTCAGCTGAAGATGATGGGCTTTGGGAGAATGGTCTTTCCTATGAATGTCGTACACTGCTGTTTAAAGCCATCCATAACTTGCTGGAACGCTGCCTCATGAATCGCAGTTTTGTTCGCATTGGGAAATGGTTTGTGAAACCCTACGAGAAGGACGAGAAGCCTATTAACAAGAGGTATGTTGACAGAGCTTCTGCTGAGTTTTCACCCATGTTGTCTCTGGTTTCTGTCCATGTGTGGTTTTGGACCTGGAAAATGTGTATTTTCATGTTTTCTTTTCTCGTGGATGGTATTTTGGACATGATACGTCTCCTAAGTTTAAGCTTTAACATGTGCTTATGCGGCCCAGGCCAAGTTCTGCTATAAAAAATGCAAATGTTCCATTTTTATGTTGGTGTATTATCTAGACTGTTAAAGCTCTTTTATGTGACTGTGCTTATCAAGAGGCAAATATTAAATAGCGTCCATTATTCCAGGGATTTCTCGTTCAAGTATAACATGAGTTATTTTATAGTGCTGTAGTATTCATGTGCAGTCTCACCACTTATCTGGTCTCCCTTTGAAACCTGCACTAAATGCTTCAAAATAGTTAAGAACAGTTTCACATTATTCAAAATATAAGATAAAATGTATCAGACTTCCATAGGTGATGAGAAATTCCCTAATTAAAATCAACTAAGTAAAGTTTTAAATGCAATAAATGATTGAGGGTCAATTTTTAAGAGATGCTGGTCTGTAAAAACAGGAATTTAGACTTCTAGTATTTCCTCTACTACCATAACCACTGCTACAGTGAGTATTTCCAGGACCCAGACCACACTAGTTACTGCGCTGTTTTCCGGTTGCATTCGCACCATCAGAAGCATGACAAAGTCACTTTGCATCTTAATTATAGCATCTGATGCACTGTTTTGATACTTTGTAAAAAAAATCATGACCAAAATGGCAGATGAAGCAGACGCACAGCTGGTGATGCAGAGTAGGGATAGTTTATCATGTCTGAGAAAAACTATTCCTTTATTTTACTGGCACTCACTGCACGAGGACAGTCTACCCTTTATTACGCTGTGTAGCAATTAGTCAAAAATGGTCAATTAGTCCCCTGTGATTTTCAAATCGTACTTTTGCTTGAAAAGCCCGTCCCTAATGCCAAGAAGCTTCATATTATCCAATAAATCAACGTCAGGTTAAAAATGTACTTGTCCTCATAGACAAAAATTCTTTCTCACTTCTTAATTCTCCCAGTTCTGTTGGTGCTGATGTGGCTTGTTTAACAGGCTACATTTAATTAAAACTTGGCAAGGCTGTTTAGAAAGACACATTTGTTCAATAGTGACATGTTGTTCTGAGGTAATAAACTTGCATATATATTTAATTAAGCAAAACTAGGAAATGTGTTTGTAAAAATGGCTTTGGAAAATAGTTTTTTAAAAACTCACCAATAAATGCAGAATCTGTTGAAGAAACGTGTCCATCTGGATTGTTTAGCATGCTTAAAGATGTCCATCATCAGTACCTACAAATAGTGTTTTCTTCTTCCCTGTGATCAGGTGTAGTTCGAAAGAAATTCCTGTGTGAAACTAATTCAAACATAATAATTCATGGAAATCCATGAATTAAGGCTTATTGTAGGTGTAAGAGACAAAATGCTGATCATAATGTGGACCAGATTTTTCTCAACATTAGCTCTACCTGCTCACATATATCTGTGGTATAAGTGTTAGAGGTTAGAGTGCCAGCTCTCAGATCTTTTCCCATTCTCCTCATGAATGTGTTATTTGCAGATGAGGCATCGCTTCACCCTGTCTTTGCTATTAGCCGAGCTAGAATGCTTGTCCTTGGTGTCTTGGTTAAATGAAAAGACATAGAGACAAAAGTAATGAGGAGAAAATAAGTATCACTGGCTCTTGTTAAATCACTCCTGTCTGAAGGACAGAATTAAAAAACAAAACAAAACTGGGGGGCCACTCTTGACAGGTCATCAGATCCTACCTGAATTGTGTGTATGTGTTGGTGTGTTTTTGTTTCTGGGGCTGCCAAATTTCCTTGTCAGTTGTGTCCAGAGTCCACTGGGTATTATTATCTTGTGTAACCACAGACATGTGCATTTGCAGACCGAATGCTTTGCCCTGAATACAAATGTCCAGAATTATACCTGCTCAGCTCATTTTTACAGCCATTTTATCCCAGCAGATTAAACCTTATGCTGAAGTTTTTGGTTTTTTTTCTCTGTGAAGACAGTAGAGCACCTCTGTCTTTCACTTGTATTTTACTACACAGCAGTATATTGGACAATGATGAAGAAGCAGCCATATTTCGTTTGATATATTCTTTCTCTGTATTTGTTATATTGCCTCTTTAGTACGCTTAAGTCAAAGGTACAAAACATGGTGGTCTTTTCCTCTGCTCTGGAATTCAGAGGCCACCCTCTGTCTTTCTGGCTCTCTATCCACGTCTCTCTGGCTGCTGTCATGGAGCTGACGGAGCAGGTTATAAATAGTGGTGCAACCACTTCGAATCTTAGTTGTTGTCAAGGATGTTTGTCCTCTCCCTTTGGTGTGTTCTGCTGTGCTCCATCCATGCTGGGAGTGTCAACAAACAGTATCACAACACCGACTGAAACATTGCTAGGTTGTTTTTTCTTTGTTTGCTTTTTTTTATCCAGACCATCTGGTCCGACAGAAACACTTCCTGAGCAGAGCTGCGTGGTTGATGTATTTGGAGGACTTTTATTGTGATTGTGTGTAATTTTTTAAAGTAAATTTGGATTTTTGCCTGTGTTGGACCAATGCTCCCTATGAGCTGTTCTGCTACTTACAAATATTCACCATATTGCTGTTAAAAATTTCTCCCAGAACTGCAATAAACAGACAGGAATTTACCGTAAAAGTACTATGCAGTACCAGGCTGGCATGGCAATACATTTATGCCACGTTTACGCGACACTGTCACACTTTAACTGAAAACGGCATTGTTCAAATGGTGACAAAAATGATTAACGTTTCATTCTGAAGTGCAGTGTCAAAGTTTGCTGATTCAGGCACTCCGGCACCGTTCTTATATCTACAAACACAGCAAAACCTTGCTGTTTTCAGCCATTTTCATTGTCGTGTAAACAGGTCCTTAGTTTCATGGGTCAGTATTTTTGGCTCTAAGCATCTTCATTGCTTTTCAACCCTATATAGCCGAGGGGTTAACTAAAAATTAAACTACAGTATTTAATTACAGAAAGATCAATATATATTGTATCCTACTCGAGAAGAGGATATTAGACGTCTAAGAGTCCATACAGTGCTGTACAGCTTTTTCTGTGGTATGCAAAGGTTTGCTTAACTACTCATATTAACAAAGTGTCATCAGTGGAGCCCAAGCAGTTGTCTGCCACTATATTTATTCATGTATATATCGATTTAAGGTTTATAATAAATTTATGAATTTGAAAAAGCTATTCCTTGGGATTTCCTTTCTGACATTGCTTTTTTAATCAAAATGCTTTCCAAAATCCAGTCATGTTAATTTATTAATGTAAATCGGGAGCATTTAAATGTAGACATTTTAATTGTGTTTATAAGAAAGGTTACCGGTACATTTCCACAACAATCATTCTATATTTATAATATAGAATATATCGTTTGAATATATAGTTTGAATAAAATTGTGTTCTAAACAGTTTATAATTCTTCACTAGAAATATTGACTTAAATTATTCGGTAATTCAACAAATTGTAGTTAAGGAGCTCTTTTCTTGTACTTTGCTTCCTTTGGTTAGCAGCAAAACTAACTACCGGCATGTTAATTATAACAGAGTGATACTGAATTTGGGGGTTTTGTGGCTGCTTCCTTCACCTTCCTTTTCACCTTATTAAGCTCATTTTTCAGAGGATTTATCTTAGATTTATGTCAGTGTTGAATATAAAACGATTTGAAGAATTTGAGTAAACATAGAGCAGTCTGTCTGTCTGACAGATTTGTTGTTCAGCCTCTCCATCCGTTTGCTCTTTGATAAAACAAGCTATGAGAGCAGGAGAGAACAGTGGATGGGCATGGAACCCTCTGTGACATCACTAATTTCGTGAAAGGCTGGAAGAAACCATATTAGGATGAGAAGGCGGAGCTAGAGGAGGAGTTAGGTGCAGATGTACCTTTTGACGCCTATGCAGCACACCCACAAACTGTACTGTATATAAAACTGCTACCGGCAATGGCACCATTGGTATGGTACCAACCATAGACTGCAGATACGAAACGCCACCAACAAATGAATGTTGGCTACTTGTGCTTCCCTGGAGACGAGGCAGCAGTCAGTTACACCAACGGGTTAAAATGTGATGATCTTTTCTCATTAAAATTAGGACTTCTTTTCTCTTAAATTATTACCATTTCTCTAGTCAAACTACTATGGAAAATCTTGAAGTGAAGTGTACCGATACTGTATGGTTTTAAATTGAATATAATAAAAGAAAATGATGATAGTCAAATAAACTTTTACTTACAGAAAAAAAAACATAAGTCTTGGAGGTTTTCTTAGTACAGCTCACCAGGGAAAAAAAGCCATAACTGAATACAAAATCCAAAATATATTTAACAATCCAGCAACAAAAAATTCCACAGATTTAACAAACAAAACCAAAAACCAAGCTATACTGGTCCAGCCTGAAATCATGGATGATTTGTGGTGCCTACACTTACTGTAGGCCAAGCATGTCAAATAAATAGACACCTCCAGTTTTTAAGGATTACAACTAATTAATTATGGGGAAAAAAAATTCAGAAAGACCCCCAGATCATGTTTTACAATAATGAAATTTAGCTCTCAACACGGGAAAATTGAATTGAAAAAGTTTTTCAGGAAGGAAAATGAATGGGGGTGGATTGGTGCCAGGGCTTTGTGGAGCCAGCCCCACCAGATCTTAAGGGAGTACTCCTCTCCATTGTCATGGCAGCACTGAAATGCGCCACACGCTCATGTGTTTCCAAGGTGAAGTGGGATGCTCATGCTTTATTGGCCAGGTTATGGCAGTCCTGACTTGTTGCTCCTATATTGCTGTCTGTGAAATTCAGAGTGCTCTTAAACAAGCCCTGTAAAGGTGTTTTACTTTAATTGGAACAAAAGAGGGCTCACTACTCTTTATCGAAACAATATTCACCAACAACTCGGCAGACTCCAACTCTGCTGCAATCACAAGTGTTAGATTACATCTGCCCTGTTTAATTTTGTCTGCCATTAGTTGTACATTTACTTGACTGAAAGCGTCATTAACAAATCACTGCAGCAAGACCCGTGTGCATCATCTCCATAAACCATTATCAATGAAGGCAAACACTATTGCGTATAGCATGTGAATGTCTGTTCTTGAACTGCATGGCTGCTTTTTTATCCTGGTGCTGGGAGGTGAGTGTGTGAGGCGTAGTGCACTCTGGCAGGCAGAAGCAGAGAGCAACACTGTTAAGTAGGACAGTGCAGGATAAAGGGCCACTGCCTCCAGTCTGAGGCTAAAGTGCTAAATTTATCCCCGGCTGCTCCCAGCGCAACACAAATGCACAAACACAAGATGGGCACACAAGCATTCTCTCAACAATCGGCATGGAAACCAGTCCACACTTGGGGGAGCCAAGTCAGTCTGTCTGTCTCGCTCTCTCTATCTCCAACTACAGTTACAGTCTGCCTGTATTTTTGCAACTGGTATGGATTATTAGTAGTCAAGGAGGCCTATAACCAATATTTGGAGGCCATATTCATTTGCAGTTAGATTGATCAGCATTGAAATGTTGGATAATACAAACTCGCACACTTAACTTCGTTTAAATGGACATCTTAGAAATCCATTGTTAAGACTAAAAACCTTTAACATGTACCATAATGTCTCTTTCCTTTGCCATACTTAAAAAAAAAATGACTGAATTTTTCTCACACACACACTCTTCATACTATTTCCCTATCCCTATTACTAGCAATCTTGTTTTAAATGATTAAACCATTAAAAACACTCTATAATAGTCTACACCATCTTCACTTTAGTAATAAGTGCTATTTTAAGAACAAACAGCTGCAAACTTATTGGGGCTCACGGTAAAGTTAGTAGTCGTGAGTTGTGAAGTTCGTCATGTGCTTCCACACAAACGCACACTATTCTCTACCATAACAGATATTATCCCCATTGCTACAATCTGCTGAGCTAAGCATCGAGAGCTCTAGTGGAGTAAGTGGGCTGGTGGGCTAACATTATGCTAAGGGCTAATCAGCTGTCACCTCAGCATGCTTCCCTGCAATAAAACTGGACTGAATTGAGTTCATTTGGCTCTCTGTCTCTCTCTCCCTCTCTTTCTCTCTCTTTCTGTCTCTGTCTTGCTCTCTCTCGTACCCGCTCTCTCTCATATACTTCTACTATTGAAGACTGCAACAGCATTAAAAACATTATTATTAGATTTTGAATTCAGTGGTTACATCACAGACAAATGTCAAAGTCACCAGGGGATTTCGATGCCCAGACTTCCCCAGCTCTCCCAGCTCTCTCCACACTGTGTGCTGGGTAATGCATTCCTTTTATTCCTCATAGCTTTCCCTATGTGCAGAGGCTATTGGAATGTACTGTAATGAAGAGGTCATGAGCGTAGATCTGTTTGGTGTCCTCAGTGGATCTGTTCTAATGTTCTGCTCCAGAATGTGCAGTCCCTACATGGAGTAATGATAACATGAGTACGGTACATAATGATATTTTCTTCTGTCTGCTTGGAAGACATTAACTCCGTTTGTGTGCAGTGCTCCATACTAATAATCAGGATACACTTCAGATAAAATTAAAAAAATAAATAAATCAACCCTGGAAGTCACATGAAGTGTAATAAAACAGATGTTTTAATGATACAAATAACATGAAGGAAGTCTTGCCAAAATAAACAAAATGATCTTTGTGGTTTCATTGTAGGAAGCCACGCTTTAACCAAGGATAAGGCACCATAATCAGTCCTTGCAAAGCAGCAGATTTATCCTCTTTTGTGGGCATTTCTTCTCATCTTCTTTCATTTCTCTATACCTCCCAAGTTTAATCGGACATGTATAAAGAGACTCACTGCCTCTCCATTTGCAGCAGAGGGAAATCAATCCAAAGCAATCAAGTTTTGAGTGCCTAAGTGAATGTGCTTGTTTACTTGAGCGCCTCCTTTGCTGTGTGAACTTTTTGCTGAAGCTGGTGTGTCAGTCTGTATTTAGCAGGATTGTGTTGCTTTGGCAGCAGACAGGGCTGTTGTACATCACCCTGGATGTGTTCTCTCATGAATAGATGTTTACCTCCACTGTTCTCCTCAGATGTCCCCTTTGGTTAATGCATCTTTTGATTGTCCGACACTAACAGGTAACTAGCCCGTTAATTAAAAGAGCCATTTGTCGGCAACAGCTATCGTACAGGACAGGTAACAGTGAAAACAGTTGTGGGCATCATAGCACTATGCCAGGGGAGAGTTTTTGTTCTTATTGTGGATGACCGGCACAGTGTAAATAATAATATAAATCTTTCTACTACCCTTGTTGTTTAGAATTCTCATCTTTGCAAAACAATAAAGAAATCCTATAATAAATGACCGTGTTCTTGCCAGGTCTCTATCCACAATCAATATGAGTTGTTTATTAGGTGCAGGATTGAAGCATTCTTTAATAAAGCCCTACCGGGACAGCACATCACTGTTATAGTGCTCGATTAATCAAAACATGCTTACTTGCATTCAAACATAACAGTAATCTCTCACAATGGCCAGAAATGACCGGATGTCTCCTTTTACTGCAAGGTTAATTTTAGCTCACCAGAAGCTTGGTTCTTAAAGAATGGCCAGCCAAGCCCAGCAAATATTTGTGGAATGTCTCAGCTTCACAGCGTACTGCTCTGTTGATCTTATATCATCCAGTCAGATTCTCTGGCCTCCATTTCGGTTGTCATGTCATCTGAAAGTTTATTATGCTTGTGTTAATGTCTAAGTAACAGTTCTTTCAAAAAATGTTAGTGAAATACTAACACTAACTGCAATGACCACCCCAAAAATGATGGTGAGAACAATATAGGAAAGACAGGCTTAAAAAGCCTATGGAGAGATGTTGTAGGAATGTTGTAGTCCTGCAATATATAAAAAAAAATATTACAGTGCACAGTAATTTCGCAACTTAAAGTGGCATGCACATCTGTTTTTCTCACTCTCAGTTCTTACAAGCCACAAATGAAGGTACTGGCGGCCTCCTGAGATGATGATTTGGAGGCCATAATGAGATCACGTTGCTCACAGATCCTGTGTTATTGAGAATCTGCTGAATAATTGTAGTGGTTTACTATTTCTATTATAATAAAAAGAAAATTAATCTTGGAGAGTTTTTTAAAGTGATACGCATAGAAAGTCAATTGAAAGTGTGCTACTATTCAATGCAATTAGGCATGTAGATGTGGTCAAGAAGACTTACTGAAGTTCAAACTGAGCACCAGAGTGGGGAAGAAAGGGGATTTTTGTTGTGCCAGACGGGTTGGACTGAGGATTATAGACACTTCTGATCTACTGTGATTTTCATGTGCAACCAATCTCTAGGGTTCAGGTGCAAATCAGGGGTGTGTGTTAAGTGAGGTGGACCAGTGAAAAATATGGGGCAACAGAAAGAGTGTGCCCATTGTACCCAATCCAAGTATGTCTATTGATTCCACAGCTGACCATGCTAGTGTTTAAAAATGCCACTATGTGGCGCTGCTGTGCCAGGATTCAGTGTTCATGGAAGGTCATGAATATGAATTTCATGCAGGGATTTGTGATTGGTGAGCAGGGTGTTTGGAAGTTTGAGGGATGGCTGTTTAGTTAGATCCCAATATGGCTGCTTTGATTAGGCCCCATTGTTAAAGTATGTGAATGGCAAATAACAGCAAGTACTGGCTGAATGCAGCAGTAAGCAACAGGAGGTTGTCTGTGGTGTGCATTTTCACTGGCCTCAAGATTAAATTTGATTATACGATGGATCACAGATGCGTCACGTCCTTACATTTCTATGTTGCCAGCCATGGCTTTTGAATAAATAAACAAATGGTCAGATAGTTTTGATTACCTTTTTATCAACTCAATGGAAATCATGATTTCATTGTTCTCCAACAATACAACAGACTCTAGGTTCAATTATTAAATCCATTAGCATTCAAGATGGGTGTCAGGAGGGGTTATTGTACCAGGGTTCCAGGGTCTGTAGCAGGTAGTGAAATATGGCATTCTGGACAACGCTGTAGCGTAGGCCTTTAAATCCTTGACTATGAAGTCTCTTCAGGTCATCCTCTGGTCTCTCCCGGGCGTGGAAGGAAACCTACTTGTTGTGTACTCGGTCTTTGCTTGGGCAAGTTCACTATTTCTTTCTGTGTCGCCGTGAGGCGAAGAAAATAAGATGTCTCTAAAACCTCCTACTCTATTGCTAAAACAAGCTTTAATGCACCCACCTTTCCTGGGTAAATGCTATGTTTGAACTTTTGAAATGGTGCTGATCTATTGTGTGAATCACAGCAGACCGTGACAATCAGCGCCACGTTCATCTCAGCCACTCCGCAGGTCACCCCTGGTTATTGGCTACACATTTCCATTAGATGCTAGCTGAAGGCGAATGTGCCCACCTGGCGTCCTTTGTGAATCCCCTTCGTAGTGTCTCAGTGACCAATCGTCCAACATCCATTGGCATGTGAGGAGGAGGAGCAGTATAGCTCACTCTTGTATCTGTGAGCTGCCCAGTCCATTTATCAGATATTCAATGGAGAGCAGGGTGGGAGGAATGGTACAGACAGAGAAGAGATGATTAAAAGAGTTTGTTTCTTCCATGTCAGACCACGGTGGCATTTCTTCCTCCTTCAGACACTTCTGTAACAGAGAGGGATGGAAATTTGTGCAAGTCAAGTCTATTCAATATTATGAGACTTGTCTACGTATCTGACACCATTTAACTTGTGTATTTGGTCTGCACAACAACTTCTAGTATGTAGTTTAACGCCATTAACAGAACTATGTTTTTAATTTGCAAGAATAGATGAGACACATTTGTCATTTAAATTGAATTTGTTTGCATAACAATTTTTCCACTTAATAATATGATCATTTTTAAGCCCCAGGTGCACAAAGTTTGATATTTGCCCAGTTCTCTGTCCACAGAACCACTTCTAGGGGTTGTCCTTCTAAGGCCTGTTAGACAGCCAGCTGTAGGTCAGCAGTCTTAAAGCAATCTTCTGCACTTACGTGTATAGTAAATCAGAATAGTATATCTAAAGAACAAAATTGAAGGGTGGTACTTAAATGCAGGACCTTTCAGAAAGGTTTGCCTTGTAACCAGTCACATTTTAATTTCAACTTCAGTGGAGCTGAACAAACAGCAGATCTGGTATGAAGACGTGGTTGATCAACTGATAATCATCATTCGAGAAAGGCCGTCTGGGTTCAACACTATATTGTTTTTCCTTGACGAGTTTCCTTTTGAATCAAGAGGTTGCTCTCATGACTTTACTGAATGCAAAATCTATTTCCTGCCACTTGCTTGTCCTGAAAGTTTCTTTGTTAAATTTAACCATTTAGGATGGCGTGCACGGTGCAGAGCAGGTGGTCTGTCACAGCTGTTTGTTTCAAAAGTTGGTTCATAAGAGGGTTAAAGGCCATTGTTACAGTAGTTTCACCTCTTTTATGCTTCTTATAAATGTCTAAGTTGACTTCTTACTTGCCAATTTTTGTGAATTTACCTTCATTTTATATATGTTCTATATGTGTCATAAGTTGAAGCTTGAGCTTTAGAGGGCCATTCTTATACAAACTAGTTTTTTGCAACTGTTTTATTTGAAAAAGGGATAATTCACCAGTTTTCAAAATATAGAGATTTTAATAAAAGCAGTAACTCACTCCTCTTTCCCAGTAAAGTGATTATTGAGCTTTTAAAGTTAACAGCTGAACATATTGTGCCCGCTGACGAAACTATACTACTTCTGAAATGAAATTGGAAATTCATTCATAGTCAATTACTGAACTTCACAACCTTGTTTTTGCTGGCAAAGGCAAGTTAAATGACATCTTCAAGTAGGATTTGGCCATCTCACGTCTCCAAGGTTGGAATTATTTCACAAGCTGTCGCCTCTCTGCATCACTGGCCTTATTCTGCTGAGAGTCTGTCATCTGTCGGCAGAATATGAGAAGTCTTTGACAAAGACAGGCTTTTACAATCTACACTTTTCTTCTCTTTAATGCAAACTGCAGATTCGGCTCTGTTTCCTTTTGTCCACAGTAGCTCACCACACACCCGGTTCATTCAGCCATATTTTTTTATATAGCTCTTACCAGCCTCAGACAAATAATTTGCTTCCTTTTTTTTGTCTGCTTTTTTTTTTACAGTGAGCATCTTTCCTGCGCCTTCACCTTCTTCCTACATGGTGATAGTAATGTCTGCACCAGTGTAGAGGTCAACCAGCACCAACCAGTGTACCATTTGACAGAGGAGCACCTCACTCTGGCTCAGCAGTCGTCCAGCCCCTTCCAAGGTGAGTCCCCAGGCCGTCACACATACACAAATGGTTAAACGCTTATCGTGATCCATTTTCTGCCTCACATATCTTTGTGTTTTTGGCAAATGACCAAACATAAATGTGTATGGAGTAGGGGTGTCCTGAATCCCCGAGTCCAAGTTATTTGCTTGACTATCTGCTGATAGCAAGTCCTGATACGATACTTTAGCAATGCAGTAAAAAGAAAGAAAGAAAGAAAGAAACCACAACATATGCAAGTCTTTCAATCATTATTGAAACAATAAACAGAGCTATGCTCCACCATTGTGTCATACTTATAGCACCACCTACTGGTAACAGGAAGCGACCTGTTTTGAGGTACTGGTGCGCTTGGAAAATAAAGTTCTGTAACTTTGTATATAGGTCCAAACTGGTGAGAAATTAAATGCTATATGATCGGCCCCTGAAATGACAAAAATCTTCACTGTGCTTTGCCCCAATGTGCACATGAGGACCCCCTCAATGCTGCTTGCAGCCTTTAATCATTGTTGAAACGACAGTTTGAAAACATACAATTTTTTTCCAACCTTGACAGCTTTTCATATGCGCTTTCTTAGCTTACCAGCGGCCAGCTCATGGGACGCCCACTCAGAAATATACAGTACTAGGAGCTTTGTCGCCCACTCGTTGACATTAAATATGCACCATAGAGCTGGGATGCGTGACTATCACTAGTCATTTTGCTATACGCCCACGGCCCACTTTTCACAATGTACGTATGGACAATGTAACATTACATTTATGATCTTTTTCACCCCATCCGCTCCCTTGAAAATTACTTGAGCGACACCAATTTCTGAAGACCTGATGGGCTTGGTCACATCCCGCCTATAGATTATAGTTAAATAAATAACCACACTGTACAGGAAAAAGGTTTTAACAACACTTGTGTCATATTCCCAGTGGTTTTTCATTATTCAGCATATTGGGATGAGTAGAGCCATTACCAAAATGGTAAATTGTCTCCTTTGGTTGTCTCTTGAGTACAGGTTGGCTTGCAGACAATTAAAAAAGAAGACTCTCTGTAATGTATAGTGTCCAAACGTGTATAATTGTGAGTCCTCAATAATTTTTTAAAATATATTTAGACTTCCAACCAGTAATGTTGGTGCTAATGTTTATACCTGAAGGTGATCATTGCTTTTGCTATGGTTGTTCTGTGCCCTTGCTGCAACATTATTAAAGGTAAGTTATAATATCATCTGCACATTGATACCTAAGCTTCCAAATTCAATTTGTCTGGAAAATAGTTTATTACTTAAAATTCTGTCATCTGAATTACAGAAACACATTTCCCATGAGTAATAATAGAATAACCAGTTGCAATTGTTTAAAAAAAAAAAAAAAAAGCAAAATTCCTTGTCATTATATTGATATATGACATACGGAATGTACTGTGGCACAGGCACATTCACTAGCAAAAAATAGTTTGCTACGATGAGTGGGCCCATTTTCAGAATGTGGAGAATGGCAGAACTTGCAAAAATGTGCGAAGATACAACTTCCACCATCACATTTTAAGTAAAAGTGCATACCCTTTTGCTTTGAAGGGAAAAGCCGAGCTGGCGGAGTTTGTTGTAAACTCTATATTGCACATTACTGCCTACCTAGCATGACACCATCCTGAAGTAAATGCCGAGTTAATAGCCTGTTAACGACCCGCAGCAACAAGCCAGCAGACACTCAAAGAAGCATTATACAAATAACTGCATGCTTCTCTAAAAGCAAGGTACATAAATAAGCTAAATATTTTAGAATTTTTATTTTTATATTTGGATCCTTCCTGTTACAGTATTTTCAAAGCCCAGAGAGTTGACGTTCACTTTAGAATGTTAAGTAGTATGTTAATATAAAGGCTCCTTTCTGTGATGTGTTCAGATGAATCAGTTTATTCAGATTCATTCTGTTAGAATTGTTTCAGCTGTGGAAAGAATATATTGCCTCTTTATTATGCAGTCCAGTATTTTAAAAAGAGAATACACTCAAAGAAATGTTGCAGTTTTTCAGAATCACAATTACACTAATCAGGAGAAAAGCATCTTGTTCCAGCCCAGTCAATTATATGTGATATTTAATTGTAGAATTGTTAATATTTTTGTTTAAGGTTTACTTTATCACAACAATAGACGCACAATGTGCTGTTGTACAGATCATTTTGCACATATTTTACCGTATTGATGCGTCGTAAATTGCACGTTTCTATGTTCGGGTGTATGTCTGTCTCCTGTATCGCATTGGTTTAGCAGGCATAGCAGCTAGGAAGTGCAGTTTATCCTTCTCCATCTCTTATTTCTTCCTTTAATGGAGAGTCAACTAGTCTAACAAGCAAACCTCTTGTGGATGTGACTTCATAAAGATGAAAGAGTGACTGTAACGACATCTTAACCCATTCCACTGATCCGAGCATGGTTGACATGTCTTCAGCCACCAAAAAGACTCACAGTGAGGTGTACAGGTGGCCAAATGTCAGACCCTTCCCGTAGGTTTATGGAATGGTTTTTATAAATTTTGTCCATAGTCTGAACATTTTAATGCCATATAACCACTAAGTTTGGATTTTTGCATCGAAATTTCTGTATTAGCCAGACTTGTTCAAAATTGAGCAATCTCTTCAAAACACTGAAGAGCAGCACCTTCCCAGCATCATCGTTTTCTTCAACATTTACTTACTCTGCCTAAGTTAAGCACATAATGATCTAATTTCATGCCTCAGCCTGATTTATAGTGTAGAATGCACTGAAATGTAGAATTATACAAAGACAAACAAATCTTTCAATAGTATAGGTATAATCACGAAATTATCTTTGGAATTGTAAGAGTTGAGCTGTCAATTTTGTCATTATTATTTTTGCACTTTTTTACATTTTGAACATTCCATTATGGAAGCTCATCCAGCCACTAAATCAATATATAAAAACAAATGCCAACAAACCAAGTAATGTCTCGTCTTTGTAATTTGTAACTTTATCCCTTTCGGGGGTCATGGGGTGGGTGCCCAAAAGGGGCGAGGGCAGGCCCACCTCTGGATGAGTTGCCAGTTCATCACAGGACCCTACATGAGCATCTGTGGGTTCTGTACCTTGCTCAAGGGTACCTCGACAGGTGAAGGTGTTCTGGCACCTTCTCCTACTACCAGAACACCTTCCATGTTTTGTTTGCACTGGGGCCTGAACCCAGAACCCTCTGCTCCTCAGCCCAGTCCTCAACAGAATGCGTTACCACCGCCCCAAATCATGGTAATGACATGCAGAAATGTGCAGAGGAGCCCTCACATTTCTGCACCCTCTCAGCATTCCAATGTATGATTGTCGGCAGAGAAATCAAATGGCTGCATAAACTGTTGAAAGGTTGTGTGCCTGTGTCTATATGCCTGTCAGGCTGATATGCATATGGTTTCTGTGCTCATGCAAATACATTATGCATGTTATTTTATAGTCCATTTTACTCTGATTGATGTCGGTCTGCTCTGATTGGTTCCCTGTTTGACTCCCACGTGTCTGTGTAGTCAAGTGTATTTGCAAAGGAATGGGCCCTTTTTATGGGCTCTGAGAGGCCACTGCTTTCCAATAATTGGCGTCTGCATTGCTCTGTAAGTATTTGGCCAGCCAATTAGGACTTGGCTGCCCTGGATAGGTCAGAGCACTGCTGTTTCGGTCAGAGATGGCAAATGACAAAAGAACGAGCAGGCAGGGAAATGAGAGACAGAAAATTGTGTAAAGTGCAAGTTGAAGAAGGAGGAAGATAGGAAGCATAATAATTAGAACTGCCAACACACAAAAAGTAAAATGGAGGACTAGTAATTAAGATGAGATGAAAAGATAAGAGGAAGGATACGATAAGATCCAATAGTGATGGAAACAATAGGAAGCAAAGAGGTTGATAGCATAATGGTTGAAATGAACATTGTCGAGGGAATGGAAAATGAAAGAAAAGAATGAAATGAGACCTTTAAAATGTGAATCGAAGCTCTTTGTTCAATACGCAGTGTTTTTAAATGTAAAGTAAGAGGGGAGGCGGATGAGGTGTTGAAGGGAACTAATACAGAGGAAAAAAAGGTACAAACAATTGTGAACAGAAAAGTCTGAGAACTAACAGCGTCCTGTTTTACTTTCCTTGTTCTGACTTTTTTTTTATCTCAGTGATTCTGAGTCCATTTGGTCTGAATGGCACTCTGACTGGCCAGTCATTCAAGATGTCTGACCCACCCACACAGAAGCTGATAGAGGAATGGAACCAGTTCTACCCCATCAGTTCCAAAGCAAAGGAGGGCGTGTCAGAGGACAAATTGGAGGACATGGACTGGGAGGATGACTCTCTGGCCTCTGTGGAGGTTCTTGTAGGTCAGTATTGAGAATATAATGTGATTATAATCCTCAGGTTTCTCTGTTGCGAACACAGAGGTGTCTGTTTTGGTTTGTGAACGACTGTTTGTGTGCAGGTGGTGTGCGGATGGTGTACCCAGCATGTTTAGTACTGGTACCCCAGTCTGACATCCCTGTTGTGGCCCCTGTGGGGTCGTCCCAGTGCACTACTGTCTACTCGAGTGGTCACCAAGTGCCTGCATCCCAGCGAGAGCCCGCCATGTCTTTGGTGACCCTCACCCCTCCCACTTCACCCGAGGAAGTGCAGACATGTAATGGCAGTGTAGATGTTTATCAGCAAAGGCACGGTCTATAATCCACGGTCTACGTGTTAACCAGGCTCTTTTCCTGTCCAGTGGACTCTCACTCTGCCCAAAAGTGGGTTAAGATGCCTTCAACATCTGACCTCTTCAGTGTGGACAGACCAAGTCACCATGGAGGCAAGATTCCCCAACGACTAGCTAGTCAGATGGTGGAGCGAGTTTGGCAAGAGTGCAATACCAACCGAGCCCAGAACAAGTAAGAACATCATCATTGCCGTCATTACTTGGCCCTGCCGCAATGTTTAAATCACAATTAGAAAAATAACTGTTTTTACGGTCTGTGATGCTTGACATATGTCAGAAAGGTTTTTGATTTTATTTTTTTTTATATTGTTTTCTACTTATGTACCATAGTTTCTAACATTGGCACAATTAGTTTTGCATTGGCATTACAGCTAGATTTATTTAATTACATGTATCCTTGTAATTAATGATCCTCTATTTTATTTTCATGTTCTATTTAAAAAAAAAACATTAACTGTGGAAACAAGAAGGAAATAAGTTCAAATTAAATCCAGTTTGCAGTTGTCTCAAGGTCTTTTGTGTTTATCATCATCAGTAAATCTGACACATTTGGAGCAACACAGGATACGTTGCCTCTTGACCAAGCACAGAATGTCGACTTGAGTTAACTGTTGGCTTATCAGCCAAAACATTGTGGCTTCAAGCAGCAAAATCAACTGCAGCACAGATCTTTTGTTTTTTGCTGCTGAAGACCAAAGAAAAAACAGACAGTGCTACGGATTTTTGTTTGTATGTTTTCAAAAATACGACTCCTGCGTTGGAAATTCTTGATGATATGCTGATAAAGAACTTACATCAATCAAAATAAGGTGATCACTTAAAGTTTAATCTTGATCTTTCTCCAGGCGGAAGTTCTCAGCTGCAGCTACTGGTACCTGTGAAGAGGACCTGAAAGAGAAAATCGGGTCCTGGAATTTTGTGGAGCATTCACGAAGATCTTACTGCAGCTGTTGCAGGTTAGCCCCTTCATGTAGCTGTTGAGCATTAGTGTACCCTTATTAAATTAATGTGTTTTGTTTTGGTTGTGTATTGTTATTCTGTGTTTTCCTCTTTGTTCATCTTCATTTCCAAACATTCTTGGAAGCAATACATAATATAATTAAAGTAAAGCACTGTGCATTTAGCTGGAACAGTGTTGCATATGTTGTTTTGGAACAAGTCAAAGTAGATGTGCTTGCATGCACTCTGTAAAAAACTAGCTGCCGTAGGAAAAACACGTTTAACACTGGCAGCCCTGAGTACACATATAAAAGTGCTGTCACGCTGATCAAAGTTAGCCAATTTTATTTTTCACCTTAAACTTAAAAAAAAAAAAATGCATTATGATAATGTTAAAATGTAAACACATGTTCCTAACAGTTGCTGCAACTGCAGGTCTCATCATTAAGATAAATGCATGAAAGAGCTCCATGTGGTCAGCCAGAAACAGCGAGATTCACTCTTTGATGATTAATACGAACTGTCCAAAATAAATTCTGATTGGTAGATACTTTTCCAGTTTGGCCAGGTTTCCACTGCAGAATCCACAGCACTAGGTTCTTTCCACCTAGGGTGAGGAGAGATGGCCTGGATTGCAGATGAGAGCTGAGTGGATTGGGCCAGACAGCTGGAGCATGTTAATGTGTTGGAAGCCACCCAGCACTTCCGCGGGCATTGCCAATTTCGATGGTCATTAGCTCCATTTTGCATATGGAAATCTTCCACATTTTGACAGAATTGTCAGGACACACATTGTCTTTGGAGTCACTGTCTCCTTATCAAAACCCTAATGTGAAAAATACACCCAAGAGACATATTGATACAGTGGTAGTGGTGAGAGAGGTTCATTAAAGTAACTTTGTGGGTTGTGGGAGGATAGCTGATTTCTTTCACAGCAACTAATCCATCAGCGGTAGCTGATTGCTGTGAAAGCAATTGTTTGTTTTAGAAATGCAGTGATCAATTAATCAAGCAGTCAGATATATGAGTGTGTACACGCCTGGACACAAGAACACTTATGTGTACATATACTACAACTTTCTTTTCATTGTTTCTTACATCAACGGCTTTATTATCAGAATTTAACATTTTGAAAAAGTAGATAAATATACTCCTCCTACAAGTCAGACAATCCTGACGCTATAGCAATAGCAGGAACTAAATATATACATACACCAACATATTCTGCTCTGCTCTCCTCTGTTCTGTTCACACTTAGTGATGCCCTATTGTGTGAACATAGATTTTGTCTTCTTCACTTTAGGTACAAGTCACTGAAGCAGCGAGTGAGCAGCACCCCGGGCCAGGCCCAGACAACAGGTCAGCTCTCCCAGCCTCCTAGCAAGCACAAAACGGGGGAAGGGAAAGCTGATAAAGTTGACAAGCAGCAAAAGAGACCCCACACACCTTTCCACCATCGCAGTCTGACGAGTGACGATTCTTCAATAGAAACTGAAACAACAGCTGGCCAAAACTTGACCATGAGGGCCCAGGACGGAGCACGATTTACTGGCATACGATCTTCTGACATGTCCTCCATCCAGAAAGCCCCACAGCTCCACACTGGTGTGGTCAACACTGGGCCCTCAGAACAGACCAACTCTCCACAGCCTCCACCCCTTAGCCCACACCCCTCTGAGCGCAATGATGAGTCAGGAGAGGTCACAAAGAATCTTTCATCCCCCAACAGCCAACACTTTTACCAGCCACCCCCAGAGCCCTGCCTAGTTGGTGTAAAGACTGTTGGCAGCAGTGAGGAGCATGGGGGGTCAGACAGTCTAAATCAGCACTTCCAATCCCATCACCTCAACCCAGGAATTTCTTCCTTCTCGGAACCTCCCGAGCCCACCATCTATGTAGGCACAGGACTCAACCTGGAAGATGACAGCTTGCATATGCCGTGGAGGTTGTTTAAACTACCCCACAGAAAAGAAGCCAATCTGCCAACACCGCTGCTCCCAGGGGACAAGCTGAGAGAGGAGGCCTCAGGATTTCATGACAGCTTGTTGACTGCCACAGAGTGAGTGATACTCGTTAGTCAATCATTTTGGGGGGGTACTTAGGAAGATATGATGCACGGTGGCCAGAGTAAGTTATCCATAAGGTTACACAATCCCAACAGGCATCTGTCATGTATCAAGAAAAAGTCCATATAACCGCATAACAGTCTATGATGAGCTGTGTCAGAGTAACAAGTGACAAATGTGCCTGTAAGTGCACAAGCAGTCAATGTGGCAGCTACCATGATTCCATAAATTTGTGCCAAATATATTTGTCTGGCTAGAAACATGATGCATCCAGCTCTGCTCAGTAACAGCTGTCAGAGTCATTTGCAATTGCTGTCATTTCTGTCTGTACATATAAACATGACTGCAACTGTGAAATAGATCAGGTGGCATCAGGGCCACAAGGGAGCTCCTTCGGCTGTTAACAGAATTTTGAAATTTGATGTATTTAGTCATCAACTTTAGTCTGTGTATATACAGTACAGGTTTGCAAGGCTACGCTCTATTAAGTGGCATGTAGGTTTTAACTGTTTTTATGTTACCTTAATGGTATTTTCAAGTCTTTTTATTTGTGCTGACTTGACACACGTTGCTGTTTCTGTAACATCAGACCACATAAGCAAGGCAAAAGGTTGGGGGTTTGAGTTCTTACACCTCAACTCTGATATTTCTCAGGGTGATGTCAACATCCAAACGACATTTGAAAGTGTCTGATGAGCGCATTCAGATGTACCTAGCCAGGAGGAACCAGTACCTGTGTGCTGTGCTGACAGATGGTGGTCATGAGCCAGAGGTGGATCCTTATGCCTTTGAAGAGGGAGATGTCAAATTTACATTTTCCAACAAAAAAGACAAGACAGGTGGGGAGCGTGAGCCTGGCAAGAAGCATAAGGTAAGACTTTGAGTGCAGAGTATTAGCCAGGCCATATTAACAATCTCACTGATAAGGTTTCTTACTTTCTTTAGCAGTACCTATCAAATTAAATACGCTCTGGTACTAGTATTTGTTCACACACAAGATTTGCTAGTACAACCTGACATCTTAAATCTTTTATTGAAACATCTTATATTGAAATATTTGGGTCATTGTGTTCTTAAGAGGATGATCATTTTGTGAAAGGAGACATTTTAATCTCGATGCTTTCAGATTTCTGTTGAAGTTCAAACACGCAGCAAAGAATTGGGGTACCTTTCTTTTAAAAACCTTCGACAATGACAGAAACCTTCACAAAAGCCTCAGTTTCACACCCCCACAAATTGTCAGACTAAGTGTAAATAATTAAAATACACGTAGGCATCATCTCTCCACTTAAATTCTACAACAAAAAGAATATTTGGCTTTGTGATCATTGTGTCGGCAATTCTTATTATGAACTTCTAGCGTGCAGCCAAGTGCATTTAATGCGTAATGTCGAGAAAAAAACATAGAGGTTAATGCTTGTTGATTGAAACCTTTTTAAAGGCAGCTTGAAGAGTAACCACCTTATCCTCTCCTAGCCACATCAGCTGGGAAAAGGACAAGAGGGCTGACTTGAAGCTCAAGGAGCAGATAATAGCATCCAAACTGAAAAATAATGGGGTGACTGTTATCCACATACTGGACATCCATTTTGACCAGCCAAATCTAATTCTGCACGACTCAGTCTTTCAGTCCATTGTTAATTTAGCCTTGAGGAACCCAAAACGGTTGCTTGCCAAAACAGATGCGAATATAATTATTTCCACTTGTCCTATTCTGCGATGCACACATACACAGGCTTCATTATTTTTTATTTGGGATGGTTAAGTGTTATGGCATTTTTCCTTGAGCAGATTTTCTATATTGGTAGCTCTTGGATGCACCCCTTCCTGATTGATGAGGAATATAAACCTGGAGCACCACCAGGTCTCCTTGATAGATGAATTCATTTTATCAGAATAAAAGGTTTGGACTTGAGGTATTATTTCTGACCATTTGGCCTAGTTTTTAGAGGGACGGGTTTGTGCTCATAATGTTTGCACCTGGTCTTAATTCAAAGTGCAGACAGTTTAGTAGTGAACTATACGAATCAGAATCCAGCCATTGAGGCTTCATTGTCTGTATTATGTCACTATTATGTTGGCCTTGTGGACAACAAACGTTTTGAGCCCGTTAAAGTTTTGCCCGTGAAGGTTTGTCAAAGGGTCCACTGAAGTCAAAGCAACTGGAAGATGTCACTTCTCATTCAAAAGCCTTCTTGAGTTCTTACCTGTTTGGTGGGAGATTAAACTATTTAAGCTTTGGGCTGAATGCCCATAATTGGGGATGGTTTTCTTGAACAGTACTGAGCGCTCAGTACTCGCCCTAAATAGGTAAAAAGCACCCCCATTAAACTGGTTTCTATGGGCCTCTGTCAAGCTTACTTGTGTTAATGACTATGATGGGATTCAGCCCTTTCCTACTGCATTAACTTAGTTTCAACTCCTACCAAACCAAAACTCAAGAAGCCTTTTGGATGAGAACTTTCAACAGTCCAGTTGACTATTAGCAGATTAACATGACATGGATTAATAAAATCAAGAACCTATAGGGACAGAAAGTTCTGGTTAAGGGCTGTTAATTAGAGAGTTTACTTGGTTATGATAGGATGGTGCTGATGAAATTAAAATAAGATTACTGGACATCATTGTGCATTTCTTAAATCATAACTATATGTTATTACATTGTTCATCTGTACTATATGTAGCCCAGTTTTATTCATTTTACCTATTTGCCTCTCTATTGTAGATTCAAATAGTATCAGCCATCCCAGATTTAAAGAAAAAAGCAACATTAGTGTTTTTTTTAAAAATCTATATAATCCATAAATGACAAGCACGTCCTTGTAAACTATGGTAGTTGTGGTTAAAGTTATTTTAGAGGATCATCAAAGTTAAGATGTTCTCTGCTGAAATGCTTAGTTAATGTTGTCGCTGTTGTTTCTGGAATGATGTTGTTCTTTGAGTTAGCTGCCAACTGCTCATGTCTCCTGGCTGTCAGCCACACTCGCGTCAAACGTCACAGCCGCGGCCCAGATGGCTCTCGTACGCAGACAGCTGATGCAGACTGTGACCACCCGGAACTGTGTCTGAATTTAATACATTCTTACTCCTTACACCCGCGCAAATTATGGCACCCAATTACTGATAAGGAGTTGACTCCTAAGAAGTGCCTAGTTATTGCAGCCTTGTTGCAGATGTGTTGCTCTGTTTTCTTAGATTAATGCAAAGGAACACTAGTCTTGAAACCATCAAATTAATCGCCTTAAGGTAACATTGGGCTCCCCAGCTGGAAACCTCACTGAACATGCAGTGTGTACACATCCCATCACGCATATTAACGTCTGTGTGGGAGCCTAAGACCCAAATCTAAGAATGATGATTGATCATTTTGACCTTGTAGCTGCTTAATCTAAAATTATTTCTTTTTCACAGTTTTTCAGGACGGAGCGGCTGTGGTGGGATTATTTATTTTAATATTTTATTTTGCTGCAGCAATATTCCTGCAGCATTTACACTCATGGACACAAAGGATTTAAAATACATAGTCCATCAAAATACCCTAATTCCCAGTGTATAAGCCGCTACTTTATTCCCATGCTTTGAACCCTGTAGCTTATATAGCAATACGGCTTATTTTTTCCGCGATCAGGAGCTTCATGCCGCCAAAACACATCAGATCAATAAAATTACAGAACAGGTCACAGTGGGCCACTCCAACGCACTCAGACAATGGTACGGTCAATTATTTAGATCCCTAATTTGGCGTTTCATACACGTAACACACACCCTCATCATGGAATACAAAGGAAGAAATTCATTTGATGCTGCTTTTAAGTTAAATGCGATCGATCTGTCTGTCAGAAGGGAGTAGATTGGCTACATTTAGCATCAATGAATCCACGGTGAGACGTTTGAGATGGCAGCGCCAAGAACTGTCTCGATGCAAAAAGACGACAAAAACTTTCCGAGGAAAAAGGGCCTGTGGAATGAACTTGGGAGTAGGATCAACGACTTTAACGACTTAGTTAAAGATTTCCAGGGTGGGTGGGCTTTGAGACATGGGCCAGTTAATATTATGTAATATATGCATGTGAAAACCTTGTGAGAAAGGGGTTCCTTTTCATCTCCGCTTCATTGCTGTCTGTTACTGAGGTAGACACCTTCCGCTTATAGTCAAATGCAGCTTATATATGTAAAAGTTGATTAATAACTACCGTAATTACCAGTGCGGCTTATACACCAGAAATGATGGTAATAAAACAGAATTCCCACTAGTACAGATCTTTATGTCGTCATGATTGTTTTGGTGTAATATGTTTGGCTTCCTTAATAATTAGCAGTCATATTTATCTTAAATTCATTATTTTTCTTTCTCAAAGGCTGAAGACGGAGGACTGGGGCCATCAGATGGTGAGAAATGTTGTAAAATAACCACCTTGCATTTGTCACTCATCAGACAGTCGTCCTCCCTCCCACAGGGCTTTGATGTTATAGTCATATGTGTTATTTTTATCACAACTGACATGAGTAAAACCCGTGTTCAGTCACGAACTGTGGAACGAAAATAACATCGTTCATGCCATCAACAGCTCAATAATTTCTTTTAATTTGAAATTGCATGTGAAAATTGGAAAAATCAATGGTACATTAAAATAAGTTTGATGAGTAAAAAAGTATTTAATTGCTTTATGCAGTGTTCATTCAGTATTCATTTCTTTAAGGTGGAATTGAGAGGAACCGTACCTCAAATCTCTTGAAGTTAACACTAGATATTGCTGTGCAGATGCTCAGCGGGGGGCTGCTCATAACCGAATGGCCTCCACCAGCCTCATCCATGAGACGGATTTGGTGGTGTCCATAAACGACCTGGACAACCTCTTCAACTCTGATGAGGATGATCTGGCGGTTAGTACAGACCTGCAGTTGCCAAAGCTTCACATGTTTCTCTTCCCAGATTCTTTAGTACAGTATGTAGATGTCTGCGATAGCAGTATTATGACCTGACATCCTTTTTTTTGCCCACAGCCTGGTTTAAAACGACCGGTAAATGGAACAGATGATAAATTCAGCGGCAAGGAGCCAAAGCCATCCTCTTTGGACTCTGTGCCTTGTAAGTATTCCCCCCCGAGCGGTTCTGGCTTCCTCAAACATTTGATTTTCACTTTCTAAAATCTTGGTTAACCTCACATGTTCAAAAATAACCAGAATATCTTGATAGTTTTTTTTGTGTAGTGAATCTTGTTGGAGGCAAGAGCTCATTCTCATTCTGCGGTGATAGACAGCAGCGTTAAAGGTTTACAGCCATCATAGATATTTACCTTTTACCTGGCGATCTCTAGGTGGAGATTATGGCAATAATGAAGGTGCATCATTGTTTAGTTCACAGGTGGTGACCACTCGTGCCAAGGTAGTTTTATCGTCCAGCTGCACCATCGACAATTTAAATGCTACAGTCTTCAGCTCGTCCTTCTTCCCTAAAAGTAATGCAGAAACTGTGGACCCTTTCACTACGCCATCTTTTCTGAGCCCACATCTCCAGACCATTGGAATTCTTTTACCATTTCAAATGTGGTTTGAATGCCTGACTATTACCGGTATATGAAGACTTTAACCAGCAATCCTTTCATGTCAGTGCAGGGTCAAAAGCCCCCCAAATAAGTTCTTGATCTATCTAGTTAGATCTGTCCAATGTGGGATGTGTTAGGAATGGTTCTCTGGACTGACGGCAACAACTGCTTGTTATATCTGTTAGGGAATCTTCATCAACATCATTAGGTCTAATCTTTGATGATGGCAGATGTGTTACAATAGGCATCAATCATCCTTCTTTGTCACTCTCCCCAGGTGATCTGCACCAGATGTTTCCCACACCACCCTCCTTAGAACAGCACATCATGGGCTACTCACCCATGAACATGTGTAGTAAGGAATATGGCAGCATGGAGGCCAATTCCGGCATGACCAGTCTTGATGGCACATCTTCTCTTGGAGGCCACTTTAAAATTGAAGTGGAGGAGAGCTTCTGCAGCCCCAAGCCATCTGAGATCAAGGTTTTCTGGACCTGTTTTCTCTATCATCATTAAACCTAATGTTATAGTTTGAATTTTCCACTGAAAGCAGCGAGAGCTTACGAGAAAGAAAGTATTTGGAAAGTAAATTGAATTGTCAGCTTCTCTTTTCAGACATGCAGCTCACCCACAGAATATTCAGGTTTATATCTACATGAAGGCAGTTTTGGCTTCCCCGGACTGTCCATCGTCCTAATTTCAGTCAAACCTCAGCTGTTTTATTCAATGATTTTCACACATGTTCTGGAGTGTTTGGGTGGGAAATGGTCTGTCTACCAAAAAATTAGATCTTGGTCTCATTCACACATGATCCATCAGAGGGAAAATAGGGCAGTATTGCTCATCAAGTGCTTTGGGGTTAATCTGTTTTATGTTTTAATCTTTTATTTAGATTCCAATTTATAGAAGCAATTATCTGGCTATAGTTGCATTTATTTATATGTGTATTAAATAATTTCTAATTAAATTAATTGATTGTATTATGTATATTAATCAAATCAAATTTCTATTTGTACCTCAGTCTTCCCTCTAATTGGTTGTCGCTCAGAAATATCTAAGAATTTGAATCAATAGAAAACAACTGGGATAGAATAGACTTGGATTTACAAAAATACCATTTTTATGAAAGCTGTGTTGATTGGAATGTACATACGCAGGTTAATCTCTAATTATATCCTCCTCTTTTGATCTTGTTATTCATATATCTGAGATCGCTCTGTTTGTCTGTACCTCAGTCTTACCCTTCTTTTCCCATCATTTTAGGACTATTCATTTGTGTACAAGCCAGAGCTGTGCCAGGCTTTTGTGGGCTGTTCTATGTTTGCTCCTCTGAAGACGCTGCCCAGCCAGTGTCTCGCACCCATCAAGATACCAGACGACTGCATATACAAACCCAGCTGGACCATGGGCAGAGAGCTGCTCAACCCCATGTCTGTCATGACCTTCCTCAATAAGGATAGGTAACTCGTGCTAACTCACTTTTTATAGTAGCGTGGTCCTTCTGTTTCACCTCTGCCATGGTCTACTCGCACATGTATCAGAAAAGTGTATGGTTATCCGTAAACGGCAAACTCAGCATTTATGGCATTTGTATAGATTTAAATCTATTAAATCTGTGTCTTACATTGACCTCAGAGCTTACATTCTTGCAGACTTGCCAAACACTTGGTGTTCATTAATCCACATCTAATCTGGTTTCTTGATCTCTCTTACTTTCATACTTGCAAGCTCTTTTCAGTATAATTAGAAGGGTTACTGGGTGTTTACATTGGAAAAAAATTGTAATTTGTAACAGTTTTTTGATACGTAGTTTATAGATCCTAATGGAATTTCAACAAACAGTTAATGCAGTTTCTATTCCAATGTGCAACTGTGACTGTACTTGTGACATTTTTAAGAGAACACCACAGTATTGTGGGAAACAACAGAGTAAAACAAAAGAGTGGGGCTAGTTGTGATTTTTTTTTTTAATGAACTGTGTAATTGGATGACTGCGCCTTCTGAGGGAGCAATGTTCAGGGAGCGGACTGATGTCTGCAATATGCTGTGAAGTTTGGCCATTGTCCAAAGAGTAATGGCGTGAGCTTGTGCTTCTTTCACATCTGCATCTGTATCTCTCCTGTGCTGTTAATGCTGGAGTGGGTTTGGGGGACTCTACTTGGGTTGTAGTTGTCCCACAAGTAGCCATGGACATGTTGTACTCACCTTCTGTCCCTCTCATGCTCTCTCGCTCTGGCTTCCTCACTGTAGATTTTAATCCCACACTGAGCATTTACGTGGGAAATGCATTCTCAAAGTCTTGTTTCTCACCCTACTGGTTTTATTTGATCTTGCTCTGGTTCATTATTGAGCTGTCAGGTGAAAATGTGCAGTTTAAACCCACTCTGCGTTTTTAAGATGCTGAAATTCAAAACTTCCAGTTCTACAACTACAACTATATACACACACACACTATATATATATATATATATATATATATATATGCAGCTGGATACCTGTATGCCATTAATATGACTGTGCAATGGACTCGATATTCTGCATCATTTTACAAATGTTTTTCCATCTTTGTTTTTAGTAACATCCCTAGTGTGGGGAGCACCATGGACCAGGATTACAACCAGACATACACCCCTCAGACCCACACGCCCTTCATGTCAAACAGCGCTCCACCCAGTAACAGTGGTACAGGCATCCTGCCTTCACCCGCAACACCACGTTTCTCTGCACCGACACCACGCACGCCACGCACCCCACGGACACCCCGGGGTCCCGCTAGTGTCCAGGGCTCACTCAAATACGAGAACTCCGACTTATACTCACCAGCATCCACGCCCTCTACATGTCGACCGCTGAATTCAGTTGAGCCAGCCACGGTTCCGTCCATTCCTGAAGCTCACAGCCTCTATGTCACCCTCATTCTCTCCGAGTCTGTCATGAACCTCTTCAAAGACTGCAACTTCGACAGCTGCTGTATTTGCGTGTGTAACATGAACATTAAAGGCGCCGACATGGGCGTGTACCTGAGCGACCCCGTCGGCGAGGCCCAGGAACCCTGCAGCTGCGGTTTCAGCTCAGTGGTCAACCGACGCTATGGCAATGGATGCGGCCTTTTCCTGGAGGACGAACTGGATATCATCGGCCGTGGCTCTGATATCAGCCGAGAGGCAGAAAAGCGATTTGAGGAGCTCCGGTCGTCCTCACTGGAGAGAGCTGGAGTTGGGAGGTCGGAACATGTCCCAGATGAGATCATTCTTCTCCTTCAGGATCAGTGCACAAACCCCTTTTCACCAATTTTAACTCTGGAGCAAGACATAGTGGCACGGGGGGCAAACGGGGCACCCGTATCACCCTGTGTGAGGGTGGAGGAGAGGGATTACTGTAGTGACTGTTACATGGCTCTTGAGCACGGGAGGCAATTCATGGACAACATGTCGGGTGGCAAAGTGGATGAGGCACTAGTCAAAAGCTCCTGCTTGCACAAATGGACCAAACAAAATGGTAAGAAATGTGATTATCTACTTTATCTTTGCCAACACAGACTCAGATATTTATGTTATACATTCGTAGTATTATGCTATTTTCACATTACACTTTAATGAGAGGTTAATGTTGAAGTTCAACTCTCAGGATTAGCATTAATTCCCTGTTTATCTCTTCTTTTTTCCAGCGGTTGACGTGAGTGCACTGTGCTCTCAAGATGTGCTACATGTGCTGTTGTCACTCCAGCCTCTACTACAGGACGCCATCCAGAAGAAGAAGACAGTGAGGTCGTGGGGTGTTCAGGGGCCCCTCACCTGGCAGCAGTTCCACAAGATGGCTGGACGGGGTTCCTACGGTACACAGTTCAAGCACTTTCCTTATTCTTTTTATTTATAAATTAGTTTAAATGCATATGGAGGCCTATAAACTTTACAAACTATATATCTAATCTTGTCTAAAAATCAATATTTTAAAAATTAAGCGAGGATTTAAAATATTTTTTAAGATACAAGGGCAAAAATGTGGCTAAAAAGTGTCAGTTGAGAGCAGAACAAAGTAATCTATACAATATTGTGATGTTATCACAGTGTTACATAGGCTGTCCTGAGCTCATGTGTATACCAACGGCCCTACTCCCCACTGATCCTCTTGTCACCAAGGCTCAGTCTCTCTCCTCTGGACATAGATTATCCCCGGTCTCTCTCTGCTCTCTGGAATCAAAGCACACTCACAGTTGTAGGGCTGCGGTCACACGTTTAAAGTTGCTTCTGTGTCAGAACCGGCATTGAGATGCTTTGTTTTTCTATTGTTCAAGTTGACCGTGCTCCCTCTGCCTACGTCTCATCTGGTTCAGCAGTTTTCTGATGCAGAAGTGCAACTTTCTTGCAAAAAATGACTTAAGAAGCCTAAAAGCAATTTGTGCCTGTCTGGCATGTTGCACGGCACAAACAATTTGAACAAGAACAACTCCACCTCGCTTCAAAGTCCCACCCACTTCCCCGTGCCTGACTTCTGACGCTTCCTTCCTCCCTTGAGGCATATGCTGAGCAGCTCTGGTTACTACACGACCACCTGCGTAACCCCAGAGTTTTAATACTACATCGGGGTTGAGGAAAACCACACATTAAACACTGATGCTAATGCTAACACTGATGATATGCTGCCCATATCGTTACAGCTTAAAACTAACTCTATCGCTAATGCAGGAAAAAGGTCATGGTCGCATGCTTGGTTTGTTGTCACTAAAATTGACGCTAACGCTCATCTTCATTGCATAGTTAACTTAATATTACAGAACAATAGTAACTGATAGCATCTGGATGTGGCATTATCAAGCAGAAACAGTCATCTTTTCCTGATGTTTTCTCTGTGGGAGCAGCTGGGGGGTGGAAACAGCTCGGGCGGGAACAGCTGGGGGTGGGAGCAGACTGCCGTGGTCAGTCATTGAAGTTCTTCACCATTCCTTGCTATTTCTCCCAGACGGCTCTGCCACAGAGGTGCGCGACCCATAACGGTGACAGCGGTAGGCAACTGGAAGGGACACAGCCACAGATGAGAGACAGGAAGTTCAGCAACTCATTTTATTTGGATTAAATAAAATTATTAATCAGATTTTTATCAGAAAGATATGAGAAATGAATACTGCTGAGTTGGTGGATTCCTTTTACATTTTAGTTTGTATTTTAAGATTATAACAGAAAAGTATAAAAATGCCAGAAGGGTAAGAGTTGCTTTAAAAGTGTACACGTCAATACAATGTTTAAAAATACCTTCCCGGAATTACCTTAAATTTGTCTCTAACTTGGAATATGCCCTTTCTGTTTTGCGATTTAGAGCTTTTTTCTGTCAAAATTGCAACTCTTAGTAGTAGAGAGGTTTTAGGGTGACATTTTCTGTGTTTTGAGTGTGTTGGTAAAGAAACTCCCTCGCTGATGTCAGATCGAAAAAGGGCAGTCCCACTCATGTGGTCCAGATGTCAGCTTTGTTGGGAGCTGCTGTCAGCTTTTGTTGACCTCACATTCTGATGCACAGTGGAGTGCTGTCAGAGTGGGGAGGGGAGCTGACACCTTACCTGTTAATGACACTTCTTCACTGTTCTTTCTGCTTTCTGCTTCTGACCCCCTCTCCGTCGACTTTGCTTCAACAGGTACAGATGAGTCCCCAGAGCCTCTGCCCATTCCCACGTTTCTGGTGGGCTATGAGTATGACTTTGTGGTGCTGTCTCCATTTGGTCTGCCCTACTGGGAGAAACTGCTGCTTGATCCTTTCGGCTCCCAGCGGGACATTGGTTACATGGTGGTTTGTCCTGACAATGAGGCTCTGCTCAGCAATGCAAAGAGCTTCTTCCGTGATCTCACGGCTGTCTACGAGGTAAATACTAAATATTTCTTTCCGGTGTAAAGAGCATTTTCAGTTTTAGCCATATCCACCTTGAATTTATTATAATAGGATACATTTCTTGTGAAAAAAGACATTAATTTTGACAAATAATTTTGAATTTCAGCTTGATAGAGTGAAAGATGATGTGAGTTCGGAAGTAATTACCATCCAGTGTTGCGTCTGTTTTCTTACCGGATCATTTCTTGCATTCCACTAGTAGGAACTCAAGTGAGATAAAGCAGTGATAGCGGTTGTGCCTCAATATTGATGTACAGACTAAACACTAACCATCATCCCTGGCCATGGGTTACAGAAAATTACAGCTTTGAGCTGCAAGCGATTTTCAATTGTTGAGATTTTATCTGGTACCTTATCCACTATTAATTAGACATATAGACATATAACAAAATATGTTTTGAGGCGGCGGTAGCTCAGTCTGAAGCGGTTCAAGCCCTGGTGCAGAAAAAACTTAGATGTTCTGGTTGCTGAGGTGCAAGGAGACCTTCAGAGCACTGCCGAGGTACCCTTGAGCAAAGTACCCGAAGCCTGAAACGCTCAAATGCTAGCAACTCATTCAGGGTTGTACCCTACCTTTGTCTATATACATCTGGGACAGGCTGCAGCACCCTCCCTGTGACCCTGAAAGAGAAAAAGTAGTCAAGAAAAGTACTCTTTATTTATTTTTTTTTTTTTAATCTGCCAGTACTCATATCCTTCTGTGGCAAGGAGTGGGGCTTTTGCTGGTATTTCCAGGGTCACAATTAGACCCCTATTTAGACCCCATGGCATTTCAGGAACCTTTATCATTCTCCTTTTGTGTGCAATGTGGGATTTTCACTAAATCATTTGAAGAATTGCTGAGAATTGCTCACTTTGTGTGCTGCTAAGTGGCTTTTTGTATTAGTTCATTAGTTTGACTAGTGTGCGTGTGTGCTGCCTACAGTCATGCCGGCTTGGCCAACACCGGCCCATTTCCAAAGGCTATCCCGATGGCATAGTCCTTGTTGGTGGCAGTGATGCCAAGACCCTCGTGGATCAGCCAGTCAGTGATTGGTTCCTCAAGGCTGCCAGCAGCAACGGCGACGCCTTCACAAGGCTTAAACTCTATGCACAAGTTTGCCGGCACAACCTTGGTAGGTTTAAAAGTGTCTGATGTGACTTTTGTATTTTCACATTTTCCATCTCTGACTGTTCTTTTACTCAGTACTTAGCTTAGTCAATCTTTTTATGTTCCATTTTCACCTTTGATACCACTTGATTTTGTTAAAATAAGACAAGTTCGAGAGCCTCTTCTGACTGAATAGAAGCACCAAATCAATGTAAAAGAAGGTGAAGTTGAAACTGAATGAGTGTATTATTCTTTGCAGTGTTTCGCGTTATTAACACACATCCTGTGTGCTCTCTTCAGCTCCATACCTCGCATCACAGCCATTGGACAGTTCCCTCTTGTCGCAGCCTTTTCCCTCACCAACCCAGTCGTCATCCACACAAACGTCGAGCTCCACCTCCAGCCAGCAGGGCCCAGGGAACACAGGAGGTTCCTCTATTTCCAGCAGCAGTATCAGTGGATCCGTCAATGGCTCTACATCATCCAGCAGCCTGATGACATCAGCAGGTCAGCCTGGCAGTGGGATGCCCTCTTCAAAGCCAACCTCTTTTCCACCATTCGGTAGCATGAGCACACAGGCTCAGGGAGGTGCCCCCCAGAGTGGACAGCTGGGACAGCAGGCCTCTGCCCACAATACTGGCAGCTCAGGGGAAAGCTCCAGCAGCCACGCCCTGGGGCCCACAGAGCCTCCTGAAAGGTACATGTCATATAATAATATATACAATAAGTGCATTTACATGTTACTCGAAATTGGACTCCACTTGTTGCTCAATTGGTGTGCATAATTTATGCAACCGGACTTTCTGTCTACAAAAGAGCTCGCAGAAGCCATTTTTCTGATCATCGCTTTAAATAAACATTTCAGTAGCCTGGATAAAATCCAAGTTCAAGAAGTTTTTTGTCTTTTTTGTTGTTTTTACTGTAAAATCCACAAACATATTTAATGGGCCATTAATGTTGATAACGTGTGCATTCCTGTCTGTCCTCAGCACTTTGGAACGAGAGAAGATAGGCATTCCCACGGATGGCGAGTCCCACGCCATCACATATCCACCTGCCATTGTTGTTTACATTGTGGACCCGTTTAGCTATGATGAGGCTAATGGTGCTACGGGGCCAGTGCCGACCCACTCCAGCGTGTGGACGCTGGGTTTGCTACGCTGCTACCTTGAGATGCTTCAGTTTCTACCCCCTCATATCCGCAATATTATATCTGTACAGGTAACTGTTTCTTTCTTTGACATTTTAAAAATTGTTTTAGTAGAATAAACTAGGTTTTCTTAGAGAATTAGTGTGAATTATATCCATAACTCTGCTCACCTTAGCTTGTTCTTGTAGCTTTTTGAAATAGTAATCTGTGTTATATAAATGTGATCCAGAAACAGTGAATGGAAATATTTTATATTTCAAATGTTCACTCTGCTTTGGAATTCTTGGTTAGAATTAAATATTTGGCACCATGAGTTTAATGTTTGGATAGTTGACTTGTGGCTGATTTACTTTTCATTTCAATGTTTATTTAAAGCATCCATAATCAGAATCTTAATAAAATACAACAAAACTACCAGAACTCATCTTTTTCTCTAACCTAGTCATTTTTTAATTACTTTTTTAATTGTTTAACTTTGTCTTCTTTTTAGAATCTTCGAAATAAAAAGGTGATTTAACAGCACTCTTTGTGCTGTCGCTTCACAGCTTCTGACTTGTTTTTTAATCCACAGATTGTCCCCTGCCAGTACCTTCTTCAGCCCGTGCGAGGAGAGGACCGGCATATCTATGCCCAGCATCTCAAATCTTTTGCTTTCTCTGTCTACGCTCAGTGCAGACGGCCACTACCCACCACTACTAACGTCAAGTCACTCACAGGCTTTGGCCCAGGCTTGGCCATTGACACTGCACTGAGAGTCCCGGAGGTAAGTCCAGAAGAGAAAAGTGTGTCCGTTTTCAGTGAGCTATTTACAGTCTGAGCTGCTGGTGGAGATGTGGCTGCAGCAACAGTCACTACATTTACGTGACACTCCGAAAAGCAAATTATTGCCTCCATTCCACCATAATTGCACAAGTGTGAGCATGTGAACTCCGTAGTCCCACTCATATCGGTGCGTTCCGTGTCCGAATAAAGCGACACGTATACGCCTAAATCAGAGTTAAACTAGCCCCGTGTGCACCACTTCAGAGCTGGTGAACAAAAATATTCAGGAGGAGAGGAAGCTGAAGAGGAGGATATATTCCTGTCAGTTGTCCAACTTTCTCGATTGCATATAAACTGGGACAAGGAACACATTCCAACAAGATGCCAGAGACGCATTCTGACTATAGCTCATTTAGGCTGTGCATGTAAATGTACTGACAGTATTGATCTGGGGTTGTTGGAGAGCAGATGCTGATATTGTGAGCTTAACACCAAAATTTCATTTGATTTGAGGGTTGGTGGCAGATATGAACCCTCAGCTAATATAAAGCTTCTTTTTATCCTGTCTGTGTTTAGACCAAAAAGACAGATTGATATAGATTACTTAGTCTAAACCTTTCTTAAAGGTTTTGTGCTAAAACAAGGCCAAGGGAACATGCAACCCTCTGCTAGTGCAACATTTCCATTCCATTATCTGCTTGGCTAGCTTCCTGAGACCTTCTTAATGGAATCTCAACACCAAGCCAGACAAAATGACCTATTACACCAGGCAATAATTCAGTAGAATTCCTTGCACTCACTTCTGCCTTTTCCTTTTAACTCTGTATTACACCTGTATGCTAGTTGTTAACAGGATGCTCACCATTCTCCCCACATAGGATCGATGCCAGATAACAAACAATGTGAACATGGCAGAATTTAAAATCAAACTTGCCAAAGAAAGTGAATCAGAAATGTGTCCAGTTTCCTGTCTGAGGAATGTCCTAAATTCTTCAATCTTCCACCTTGTAGAGGCCGGAGTGTCTGCGTCTGTACACACCTCCATTCATTCTGGCACCAGTTAAAGACAAGCAGACTGAGCTCGGGGAGACTTTTGGGGAGGCGTCCCAGAAATACAACGTTCTGTTTGTTGGGTACTGTTTATCTCATGACCAGCGCTGGCTCCTGGCTACCTGCACTGATCTGTATGGAGAACTGCTGGAAACCTGCATCATAAACATAGATGTACCCAACAGGTGTGGCTTGGTACTTGGTACACTTTTCATATTCTCAAGATTATTACAAGCTGGTGTCGAAAATACATATGCGGCAATACTTCTGCAGAGCACGGAGAAAAAAGGGCTCTGTTCGGAGGCTTGGGCTGCAGAAGCTATGGGATTGGTGCTTAGGATTGGTGCAAATGACATCAGTGCCCTGGAGGATTGTGATTGGGCGACTAGGAAGAATAGGACACGGAGAGTTAAAAGGTAACGGTCCCGTCAGGTCTGAAGACATGAAAGCATTAGTGTCTATCAAGCATTTCCCTCTCCACTATTGTCATTCCTCTGCCTATCCACCAGATTGGAGTATTCTGCTGAGCAGGAGAAACCTCCAGTCACTGAGTCGCCGGCTGAAGGAAATGTGCCGGATGTGCGGCATCTCATCTTCAGATACTCCCAGCATTCTCAGCGTGTGCCTGGTTGCCATGGAGCCCCAGGGATCATTTTTCATCATGCCAGGTAGAGTTTGTGCACATCATGAACATCCCATCTTAGTCAGAGTAAAGAGTGTAGTGTTGATGGAATGTCTCAGGGCTCCTCTGCTTGTCCAGGTCTGTTGACAGACATTGCGGAGAATTTGAGAGATTATTGGAACTGCATTCTCATGGCGAATAGCATGCTTAATGTATCATATTGTTGCAATAAAAAAAACGGTAAACCTCTAATGGAATGAAGCGTTAAAATTCAGTCTCCCAAAATATTCCATGTTATATTTTCATGTATGTAATCCGCACACAAGATGCTGCTCAAGCTGCCTTGTGAATGGGTTTAAATGTTTCTGCTTTCCTTTAAGTGATGCCAGCTGAATTACACTAGCAGATTATTAATACTGTCACTTTATCCTCTGTCCTGTCAGATTCTGTGTCGACAGGTTCAGTGTTTGGCCGCAGCACCACACTCAACATGCAGACGTCTCAGCTGAACACCCCTCAGGATACCTCCTGTACCCACATACTGGTCTTCCCCACTTCTGCCTTTGTTCAAGTGGCCAGCTCCAGCTACACCAACATTGACACTAATATCGACATTCTCAACGCCACCACTGGTCAGCAGTCATTCATCTGTATTCCACTCATTAAATCAGATTCTCTGGAGCTATTTGAGTCAGACATCCTGTTTGCTGAAGCTGAAATGGAATACTTGTTCAAGGGCAACTACATAATTGAACAGGTCTTCCCTCAGTACCAACAGAAATAAGGATTACCTCCCCCTTTCAGTTTTCACAGTCAAAGATTGTAATTCTGTTGGCCTTCTGAGTGTAAAATGTTTGGAGTGTGGGGTTTTAAACGGCAAAATGTTGAGCCACGTTTTTACTTCAGAAAAGCTTATCCCCTTTGCCGCCCTGCGGTCACTTTACTTTTGCCCCACCTTTCACAGATGGGTCAGACGCTATCGGGATCTTTGACCTGCTGGACCAGGAAAATGAGTTGGTGGACCCAGACATCATCAACATTTCGCCCACTACATCACCGGTGCACTCCCCAGGTTCTCATTACCATCATGGAGGCGATGGCAGTAAGGTGAGCCAACCTGTAAAATGAACACCAGACTGGGTGAATAATGTCTCGGCCTTCACAGCAAAAGAAATTCAGGTTCTCCCTGATTTTAAATAGTATTTAAAAAAATATGAGCAACACTAGTATTCCATGCTGAAATCTTGTCAGTGAATGTTGTCAGTCATCTAGGTGCAAGAGAATCAGAGGAAATCTTGATTTATGTTGTCGCAGGGCCAGAGCACAGACCGAATGGAGTCTCATGAAGAGGTCCCGAACCTTCTGCAGCAGCCTCTGTCGCTTGGCTACTTGGTCTCCACTGTTAAAGCTGGTCCACTCCCTGACTGGTTCTGGTCAGCCTGTCCACAGGCTCAAAATCAGTGTCCTCTCTTCCTTAAGGTAACGAGATCTCTTTCGAGTAGTGGAATAGGAGATCACAACCAAGGCAATATCAGCAAGAACTCTTTGAGTTGCCTTCCGGATGGAGTATTTAAATACTCACAATTTGCCCTTATTCTTATTTCTTGCCTTAAATGTAATTAAGTACCTGTTTCGCTCGCTCTGACAAGGTTATTGGTTAATTGCTGCTGCTCCGTAAAACTCTACTTCTTGTTGTTGTTGTTGTTGTTGTTAAAGTAACAGCTGCATTTAAGAGCAACTGTCATTTCTTCCTCAGGCTTCTTTGCACCTCCATGTGTCTTCAGTGCAGTCAGATGAACTTCTGCACAGCAAACACTCCCACCCCCTTGACTCGAATCAGACCTCAGACGTACTGAGGTAAAGTTTTGTTACTATCCTCTAAATGTCTTAAATTTAGATTGAATGCTTAAATGTATTTGTCATTTTATATAAAACGGCTGTTTTATACTATTAATGGCTAAATTGAACAGAAAAGACATATTTTCTGTTCCTGAGCAGATTTGTGTTGGAGCAGTACAACGCCCTCTCCTGGCTGACATGCGACCCAGCAACGCAGGACCGTCGCTCATGTCTGCCTGTTCACTTTGTGGTGCTGAACCAGCTGTACAACTTCATCATGAACATGTTGTGACCAACATTTCCAACAGAGGGTGGCTGCAGGTGAAAGATTTCATCCAGGAGGACTAATCCACGGGGTTGTTTTCAGTGATAAATACTGCAAGATTCAGACCAAATTCTGCAGCATTATGGGATGGTTGCCCTGAGCTGATGTTACTGGTGGTGCTGGGCCCGTTATCCCTGTTATTCAGATGCATTCACAATGGAATGAGGGAATAAGGATGGGGGCTAATTATTGACTGATGACTGACTGGTTTTCCTAGTATGTAGCGCGCCAACTTGCAGTCACTGGCAAATGTGTACTGGAAAGATGAGTTTATATGTAAAGTTATTGGAGGAAAAGGGACAAATGTATTTGCAGAAAAAACTAAAGAATGGATATTTGATTTTAAGACCTGAAAATTCCTTTTTATTCTTTTGGATGAAATAGTATCCAAAAGAAATGCCTGCATTTATCTTATTTATTGTAAGTTTTTAAATGTATAATTTGTCTTATTTCTTAACATTTTTATATGTATGAAAAACTATATATATTAAAGGAAGGTTTATATTTGCCTTCCTGCTTTAAGCAATTGGTTGAAAATATATGTATGTAATGGTCTTAATTAAAAAAACAAACTAAGACAAAAAATCTGACAAAAATAGTCCCAGTAGGTTGCTTTTAGAGTATTATTTTTTTGTAATGAGATGGAATATTTCTATTGTTACAATGTACATAAGAATTAGAGTGGAGAATATGTCCCAGGCCTTTGAGCGTGGACGACTTGCAGCAAAGCTGTAGCAGCAGATGACATGTACAGCAATGGACTTCACTGTGTTCTAATAAAGAGGTACATTGTTGTATATAGTATTTTATACCACACATTTAGACACAAAACCAAATATATAATATATGTGTGTGTGTGTGTGTGTGTATACACATACATATACACATATGTGTGTATTTATACATGTATGTATGTGTGTATATATATATATAAACACACACACACATATATATATATGCGCACGCCGTGTCAGCATTTCGTGGCAAGGCTCTTTTAGGAATAAAGTGCATCAACTTATTTTTCTGTGCTTGTGTTTATTACTTTGGGGAGGGGGATTCTGTGCAATTGGACAAGGACACCAATAGTGGAGAGAAAGGATTACTATTGGCATCTCTTGGAGGTAGCTAACCTCAGGTTTGACTTTTTAAAAACTGTATAATGTACATGAATGGTAGCACTAGAATATGAAAATGGTCTGAATGCAGTGTCCTTTTCAGCACGTCCCTTCTTTACAATACCTCTATCCTGATTGGCTGCTGTCAAGCTCATTTGGTACCAATGCAGACTGGTTAGGTAATCCTCATAGACCAGTCCCACTTCAGCTCAGTGTGGGAGTAAATGTGTGGTGTAAATGACAGGCAAATGCAGTGCACAAAGGAAGATCAACTGTTTGATTTCTCCTGTTCCAGATGCTCAGTGGTTCAGATGTCCACTGAGCATTTAAACTTGCATACGGGACAGAAATTGTTGGCTTTAAGTTTGACCATTTCAAATGTATTTGGTCTTTTGAGTGTAGATAAATACATTCAACATTTAATAAAAGGCTGAAATGTTATTTTCAGTCCAGTGCCATGTTGTTTGTTTTGTTTTGCTGAGTTCTCCTGTGGTCACCTGTATCTGAGCAGGCCTACACTTATATGATGAGCTGTCCAGAGGCGGTTCTCTGTATGGTTCCAGCACGCTGCCCCTTGATATTAGTGAAACTGGGGCAGAATTTATTCAGGTATAAGTAAACCATAAGTAAAGTAATAGAAATACATTTATTGTCAGATATTTGAGTTGCCAACAAGTACCAATAAATAGAATCAAATTCAAATTTTAGCCCAGAATGATAGTATTCTTTAAAATTATGTACTGGAAATGTAAAACCCATACAATTATTTGTCTTGTATCTGTTGACGCACTTTACTTAAGAAAATAACAGAAAGGAACTGAAAGCAAAATGGTAAAATAACAGATTTTTTGAAGTGTATGCTCATTGTGTTTACTAGATTTTTGTCCTCATTCCATTTATTTTCATTTTCTTTTCATACCAGCAGCCCTCGTTCTGCAGATGTGTTGCCACCGCCCTACTACAACCAACGTAAAATAGCTCCTCAGCTTCATATAGAGGACCAAAAGTAACTTCAACATAAATGTAAAAACAAATACAGGCCTTTATGGATAAATACAAAGCTGAGCGTGAATGGTTGCTTGTGTTTCCATGGTGACCCTGCAACCTATCCAGGTGTACTCCTTAGGCATCTTTATAGACTTCAGTAATAAACATTAATTAATTCATGTATTTTCGCACTTATTTTCATTCATTTCTGTATTTCCACTTTTCTTTGTTTATTTCTGTGGTGGCGCTAGTTTCGGTGGGCGGGGCTAAAGTCAGGCTGAAGGGGGATCGATGCTCTCTGCTCTCGATTATGCCTGCCTTCCACCGCAGAGGCGCCTGTTAGCTAAAGCAGTCGTTGCCGCCTCCACCAGTCTACGATCGTGATTGTCGTTTTTTCACGAGCTATTTACTCATCAGTTTGAATTATTAACCAACGATTTTGAGAACTACGCACCCAATGACTTTTCGTTTCGTAGAATGGGGTTTTTAGTTAACGAAAGAGCAGAAATGGAGGTAGGACGCAACACTGCTGGACAACTTAAGCACATCTTCGCTAGCAGAGAATCGATTTCTTCTGTCTGGTTCGGACAGACCACCAATCCTGGTGGAACTTTAAATTAGTTCGTCTCTGCCCTACAAATTAGTATAAATGACAGAAATAAATAAACCAAAAAGGAAAGTACAGAAAAAAATGAATGGAAAAAGCTGAAAACATATATTAAGAATGTTCGTACTGAATAATTAATCAATGCATGTACATTTACGTAGCTCAAATAAGATATCTATGGAACAAAATGATACATTTTGCATCCATGCCAATAATAATTTCTTTCTTTATGCTGAAGGGAGTTTGGTCTTCCAGATGGCATCATTAAACTGGTCGAGTAAAAAAGGATCCCGAGGAGCTCAGCTGTGAAGGAAGATCAATCGGTCACCACCTCCACTAAACCGGTCGGGAACATCCACTACGGACCTCGAGTGTCCGCGTCTCAAGCTTGTTCTCCGCGTATTTGTGGAATGGTCACGGACAAAGTGACAGATTAATACGGCTGCTGGAAGGTAGCTGCCGCCGGCTGCGCAGCGACGACAAGCTGTCTGTTCGCTGAGAGCTGCCTTACTACGGTCCGGCAGCCGAGGGCCTCGCTGGAGAAAGTCATTTGAAAGAACATCAGATTAATTAAGGAGGTACGGTTGCTTTTAATTTTTAATTTAAATCTTTTAAGTCATTTTGTTGTGGCTAACGTCAATTCCACGGCCGTGGACACATACGTTCAATATTAGCCGACAGGTTAGCCGTGCTGGCTAACAGTGTGCTCAAATCAATGATTAGAGCGAGCGAATGCTAGCTACTGATGGTTAGCATATTCTAAATAAAACCTCTTCACTTGTGTGTTTTTTTATTAATCTTTCAAGAGCTCAAAATACTAACGCACATGCTGTTTATCGGTGGAAATAGATTCTATAGAGTATAAATGGGCCTTTTAAATTAAGTGATTGGTGCAAATGCTAATGGTTCATATGAGAGTCAGCTATCCACAATAACCAATCATACTTTTCTACGTGCTCCTCAAGATAATAATGATGATAACATGAAATGTGAAACCAAGCCTGTCTTAAACGTTTCGTTCATGTTGGAAACGTAGGGGCATCGGTGACTTGATCTGTGGTCACTTTGTAGTGTTCTATAGATTTTTGACACCTGTTATTTAACCAGGTGAGTGATCAAATGCCCGAGCTGCTGGTTTTTAATTCTACTAACTAAGGTGTGTGTGTGTGTGTGTGTGTGTGTGTGTTTGTGTTTGTTTGTTTGTTTTCTTCCTTCGACCATTATGCAGAGAGATGGCAGACAGTATGGGGCTCCAGTTTGTCAGCCCCTATGCTTTTGAAGCCATGCAAAAGGTGGACGTAGTGCGTCTGGCTGCCCTCAGTGACCCAGAACTCAGGTTACTGCTGCCCTGCCTGGTGAGAATGGCCCTCTGTGCTCCGGCTGATCAGAGCCAGTCTTGGGCCCAGGATAAGAAGCTCATCCTCCGGTTGCTGTCTGGGGTGGAGGCCGTCAACTCCATCGTTGCCCTTTTGTCTGTGGACTTTCACGCCTTGGAGCAGGATGCACGAAAGGAGCAGCAGCTCAGGTCTTCACAACTTTTCTGTCATGATGTGATCACTACTGCAGCCTGGTTATAAAATGAGTTTTATGTTTTTGCCTTTGTTTTTTTTATATTCATCAAAAAGCCCATGATGTGTGACATCATGGCATTTATAAAGTGTCTTCTTTTTTTGCCAGGCACAAGGCTGGTGGCGCCAATGCAGAAAGCATCCTTGTGTCGCAGCTCCAGCATGGCCTAACCCTGGAGTTTGAAAACAGTGATCCTCTCAGGAGACTCCGACTGACCCTCAGCGAACTCTTGGCCATCATGAACAAGGTAGCCAATCACATTAGGAGCAGTGAGAAGTCAAAAAGGGTCATCTTGAATATCTCCCACACATTTGAGGGTTGTGTTGGCAGGGACTGTCTTGTGCTTTGTCTGTAGTTATCCAGTAATTACAGGCTGTACTTGGGTTAAGGGTGGATTTTGCTCCTTGTGTGCAGTATTGTCTATTGTTTTTCAGGTGGTAGACTCCAATGGAGAATTTTTCTTGAAGTCTTCGGAGCTCTTTGAAAGCTCTGTTTACTTGGAGGAAGTGGCTGACGTTCTCTGCATTTTACAAGCAGGTACCAGAATTCTTTCCTGTATCTTTTTGAAACTGTTCTATGTTCAGCTCTTGTTGAACAGCAGTTTGCATTTTCCCATGTTATTAATTAGTGTTTCTCACCACACCCTGAAAATTAAGTTAGTTTATATCACCAAATCACAACAGAAGTCATTTCATCATCTTTCTGATAGAACATGTCTGGACCGTGTTCTTTTAATAAGTAATGACGGAACGGATGGCATTTTAAGCAAAGATATGTTGTTTGTTTTGTTAATGAGAGTTCTGACTGCCTCTGCTGACTCCATCTGTCTGGAATTTGCTTGTTTTTTGCGCTGTCTCGACTGCCAGAAAGCCGTGTCAGTGTTGCTAGGATACGCCTGCCACTCTACCGAGATTGTTATGGTGGCAAAAAAGGAAAAGTGATCACAGGAGCATAGAAAAGAATGAAAAAATAAGAGAAAGAAATGTCTCCATTATTCATGAGGAACCACTGAGGTCAAGCAGCCTGGGTCAGCAGGGGCGAGAGGCTTCAGAGGAGATGGGCATTAATAAAGGCATTAATTACCATACTGATTTCTAAACTCAAAACTGCTTGATAGAAAGTACAGTGGGACCTCTACTTACGATATTAATTTCCAGAAGTTGTTTCGTAACCTGAAAATTACGTAAGTAGAGACGTGTTTTCCATGTAAATGCCCTAATCCGTTCCAAGCCCCCAAAAATTCGGACATAATTTTTTTATAAATCATAAAAATGCATCAAAACATGTAACAAATACATGTTACAATTAAATTACCGCACAATAAATGTAGGAATTCAGTGCAAGGCTTCTCTAGGAACAAAATTAACTTTATTATAGGCTAATCTTACATTAGCCATCATTACTAGCAACGAACGTTAACACTTGTGGTAACACCGCCATCTAATGGACAAACATTCGAACACCCACAATAAATAAAAGTTAAACGAAGACGACGCTGGGATACACACATACCTGTACATATTGACGTCCCTCCTAGCCAATGGGATGACAGGAAAATGCTAGGCGATAGCCAATGGCAGAGCAGCTACAAGCAAGTTTGCGGTCGCTAAACTCCGCGACTAGCAGCGGGAGTATATTTTTGCCTTTCATATCCTGAAATTTCTTTCATAACAAGAGGCAATATTTTCCCGTTGAGACGTGTCGTAACCTGAAAATTCCGCATGTAGAGACGTTCGTAAGTAGAGAGGTTCCACTGTATTGTGGAGGCACTTGTAGGTCTGCCCCCCCCACTCAAACTGTGATTGCAGGCTGCTATAAAAGCTAAGTTCATCATATTTAGCCTTTACTGTAATAGAAACAGTTTAAAAAACAAACTTATCTGGTTTATTTAGAACAAGATTAAAATAATGTGATAACGCTGTCAACCCAGGGAAAACACTGAATTTTAATGATGATACTGTTTACGTCCAACAATGTCGCTTATATTGGCTGCGCTACATTAGCTGCATGTGCCAGATGTTCCGCTGTGTCTAGTTCTTGTTTTCAGCCTGGCTTTTATTCATGTTTACCTTTCTCAGAGCTGCCCTCCCTGCTACCCATTGTGGATGTTGCAGAAGCTCTTCTTCACGTCCGTAACGGAGACTGGTTTTTGTGTCTGTTGGTTGCTAATGTCCCCGACAGCTTCAATGAAGGTAATTCTTCAGTTTCCTACTTCTACCGATAAGTAAGCTGGCTAATTACAGGTAGCACATTTTTCCAGTCAGGACTGCATGGTTAGGTGATGTGATTTGATTTTATGGAGTTCTAATTCATACTAGATCAATACCAAAACTAACTTTTTCGAAAGAAACCATGACTTTTTATTCATGCCTAAAACTTTTGAATGGCAGTTTGTCGAGGTCTGATCAAGAATGGAGAGCGTCAGGATGAGGAGAGTGTGGGTGGCCGACGCAGGACAGAAGCCCTGAGACGACTGTGCCAGATGAACCCCTCTCAGGCCCTGAACATCAGAGCTATGGTGGTCAGTTCCAATTAGAGGCAGTTCACCGGACTGCAGTATTGCTAATCAGTAACATTACAGTTTAGCATTAATTTAATTCATCACATTCCCATCCGCTGTTTGGCAGTTCACTGGTTGTGTTCATTTTTCTGTGTCTTTGTTAAACATTTTGAATGGAATTCTGCGTTTGCCAGGTGGAGGAGTGCCACCTGCCTGGTTTAGGTGTGGCTCTGACTCTGGACTACAGGCCGGACACAGCAGATGATGCCGTCAGTCCTCTGGTCTCTTATGTAAGTGGCCTCCTGTTGGGGACTAACAGCAAAGTCCGAACCTGGTTCAGCATGTTTATTCGTAATGGACAACAGGTGAGAAGAATTTTGTGTCATTAATTTATTTCAGGTTTTCCTCAAACTTTTAACCCCTTTTCTTTTCAACAGCATTGTGGTTGTGCTGTCTCATGTGAATGGTAAAGTGCAGCAGCTAACATGTCTTTTTCTCTCTCTGCCTTGTCTCTCCGAACTCTTAGAGGAAGAGAGAAAGCAGCTCGGTGCTGTGGCAGATGCGTCGGCAGCTGCTCCTGGAGCTGGTTGCCATCTTGCCACGCTCCCGCAGCACACATGGCCCCAATGATGGCGATAATGAAGGCAGCGCCGGGTACTCGGGCCTCAGAGAGGCGCATGTGGTGAAGGCTAGCGCTCTGCTCAGACTCTACTGCGCTCTCATGGGTATTGCTGGGCTCAGGTTGGTTCAGGAGGACTGAATAGAAGCACTTCTGATATGTGAACCTATTTTCTCTGTTTAGTCCCTATCAAACTGCATAAATATTCCACGTTGTTCCGGGACAATGCCGGGCTTTTCGGTAAATGACCCTGCAAGTTGGGAAATTTGTGGCTCGCCTCAGCCGTTCATATGAGAGGTGTCCCGCGGGGTTCCGCTAAATTACTCGATGACCTTGACGTACCTGCCCAGACCGTGGACAGCGAGAGCTGCTCCCATTAGATGGGGCTTCCTGTTGATCTCCCCGAGACTGACCTCTGGAGGGCAGATATTTCCATTTTTACCCTCAAACAAATCACTTGAGCAGCTACACAATCTTTAATTACGTCATGCTCGGGACATCCCACCAATCAGGGAACCCTGATGTTAGCAGCGCATGTACAACAGTTTATGTACAGGTTGTTTTGGGCTGATACTAATTCTAATTCTGAGTTACCCCTTTGTCTAGGCCTGCCACATAAAGGGTGGGTCAATCTGCCTTAAAAAATCCTGCGTCGACGTGAAACTGGCTAATGTTTTTGTGAGAATGTAATAAATGTTTGAATGGCTTCCCTCTGCAGACCTACAGATGAGGAGGCAGAGCAGCTCTTGCAGTTGATGACCAGCCGACCCCCAGCCACCCCTGCAGGCGTCCGCTTCGTCTCTCTGTCCTTTTGTAAGCTGCTGGCCTTTCCACATTTGGTCAGGTACATAGAACCACTCCGGTAAACTGTTCTTTAAACACACAGAGCTGTCTTCAGTTTACTGAAGAAGTCCCGCCTGTAGGTGCTGTAGCTTTATCATTCTTGGAGGTGCACAGTGAAAACCTTCTCCGTCCTCTCTCCAGCACTCCAGAACAGGAACAGCTGATGGTCATGTGGCTCAGCTGGATGATCAAAGAGGAAGAATACTTTGAAAGGTAAAGTAATGCTCTGCAAATACGCTACTGAGGCATTAGAATAATCATTTACTGCAAGTATGGGGTAGTTTGCATTTCTCAATTAAAGAAAGTGCAATGCTTATTTCTGCTGTTATAACAACTATGATGAAGACTGCAGAGCTGATAAATGAAGACGAAATGAGGACGTACATGAAGACTATCTCATATACCCCAGTGTTTTTATAATGCGGCGCTATTCCAGCCTTTAACTATTTATTAAAGTGCGTTTTGGTTTTTTTTCCGGTTGGTTTTCTTTCAAATTGTTTCGATCATTTCAGCTTTTATTTTTGGGATTCATATATTGTTATTACCAATTGCAATAACATCATTTTATGACTGTAGCTCTTAGTTTCATTGATGCTTAGTCCATAACTAGATCTAAATTCTAATGTGTCTCACGTGGTGATGAACCAAACTTTGTCTGTGGCTGACTATGATGTTTAAATGAGTGTCCTGTAGTACGCCCGATTAGCCTTTATTTATTTTTTCGGACTAACCTCGTCTGCACGTGTGTGTCCTCCTGACAGTGCTGCAGGCGTGGCTGCTTCTTTCGGAGAGATGTTGTTACTGGTTGCCATGTATTTCCACAGCAACCAGCTCAGCTCCATCATTGAGTTGGTGTGTTCTACGTTAGGGATGAAGGTAAGGGCCATGGCCTTGGCCTGGCTGCTCCACTGAAGCAGAGACACAGACACACACACACACACAGAGACAGACAGACAACATCTGCTAATACACTGGACTCTGCTTCCAATGTATTCAGTTACTTATCATGTACTCATTTATTATTCTAAGTAGGTTTTTTGTCCCCATATATTTTCCTCAAAGATGTGTTTTTTGATTTAAAGCATGATTGTTTGCACCCATAGGAGAAACTATAACATTCAATGTTGGGCCTCTCCTATAGGATTTTTTTAATGATCTCCTTTCTACAGATCGCCATCAAACCGAGCTCTCTCAGCAAGATGAAGACTATTTTCACACAGGAGATCTTTACAGAACAGGTGTGTGCAGTCCAGGTAGTTCCTAAATGCTAATTTTAGCGCAGCACTTGGTCCCAACGTCCACTATCATTAATTGAATTTCTTATCATTGGAAAATGCAGTGAATTCATATTAGTGATTTCAATTAAAATACCCATTACCAATACAGCGTAATGTTGTTTGCTGCTTTTGAAGGTACAGGTAATAAAAGTAGATATTTGCAGGTTGTACAGATGGTTATACCAGGCTGTTTTAGCTATAGTTTGTATTTTGACATATAGTCCCTACTCATAGAGCTTATATTTGAGTTAAAGGTAACTATTTCACAGTATAACTGCTCCTGTTTTTAATCAGTCCGGCATGTATCTCATACAATATTAGCCTAAGTCATTAACGGTTAAAAATCAAACATTTCCATTGTGATACTTAGGTGGTGACCGCTCATGCTGTGAGGGTTGCAGTGACCAACAGTTTAAGCGCCAACATCACAGGGTTCCTCCCCATTCACTGCATCTATCAGCTGCTTCGGAGCCGAGCCTTCACCAAGCACAAAGTGTCCATCAAGGTCGGGACAAGTGCACTCTTTCGGAACCGCGTACATCATAAACTGCTGAGGGAAAACTTTAATTTGCTCGTGCCATTCTTCTTTGCATCCTTCAGGACTGGATCTATCGACAGCTGTGCGAGACCATAATGCCAATTCACACTCAGCTGATTCCCTTAATTGATGCCTACATCAATTCCATCCTCACTCCAGCATCCAAGGCCAATCCAGAGGCCACTAACCAGCCAATCACTGAGCAGGAGATCCTTAATGTCTTCCTGAGCTCTGCTGAAGTAAGTCACTACTTTAGATTCATGATGATTGCTCTTATTGTTATTAATATTGTTGGTTTGTGATGGTGTGTGTGGATATTTAAAGGCAATGTTTTCCTTTCCAGTTTGTTTTATTTAAACATAATTTATGGTTAGCTCTACTTTCACATCTTTTATTATTCCATGGATTTGTATTCCCTCTAATTTCTCATAATTTATTATCACCATTTCAATCAATCAATCAATCAATCTTTATTTATATAGCGTCTTTTACAATCAGAATTGTTTCAAGGCGCTTTCCAGAATCCCAGGGCCTAACCCCAGACAAGTGGCAAGGAAAAACTCCCTTTAACTTTAACAGGAAAAAACCTTGAGCAGGACCAGGCTCATGTAGGGGGACCCTCCTGCTGATGGTCGGCTGGGTAGAGAGAGAGGATAAGGGGGAGGATAGGAGGAGGATAGAATGGAGAGGAGAGAAGAGGAGAGGAGAGGCATAGAGCATAGAATATACATACAAAAATACATTATATTGAATTAAATTTAATTGAATAAGCTGCTGGTTGAGAGGGTCAGCGGAGGTCAGTATGCAGCTCTGAAGGCGGTGATACCTGTAAATGGATATAGAAGGGGGGTGAGCAGAAAAACTACACAGGAAATAGCATTACTAGTCTACTTGATGAGGAGGAGAGGAGACCATTTCCCAGTGGGGTGACAGAGGCCTGTCAGGTGATCATGTTTCCGGACCCCGGCAGCCTCGACCTATAGCAGCATAGCTAAGATGTTAACCTAATGATTAGACGACTCCCTAAGTATCATAATTTGTCTGTCTATGATAATAACTGGAACTACAGAATTAACAACAATAAGCTTTTTCAAAGAGGTAGGTTTTAAGTCTAATCTTAAAAGTAGCGATGGAGTCAGCCTCCCGTACTTGGACAGGGAGCTGGTTCCATAGCAGGGGGGCCTGGTAACTAAATGCTCGGCCCCCCATTCTACTCCTAGAAACTCTGGGAACCACAAGTAGACCAGCATTCTGAGAGCGGAGCGGTCTATTGGGCTGATAAGGTATCACTAGCTCCTCCAGGTAGGATGGAGCTAGGCCTCTGAGGACCTTGTAGGTCAAAAGAAGGGTTTTAAAAATTATTCTAAATTTAAGAGACGCCAGTACAGGAGTTATGTGATCTCTTTTGTCAATACCTGTCAGAACTCTGGCTGCAGTATTTTGGATCAGCTGGAGGCTTCTTAAAGAGTTTTTTGGACACCCTGATAACAAAGAATTACAATAGTCCAGCCTGGAAGTAACAAAAGCATGAATTAACTTTTCAGCATCATGGTGGGTCAGTAGTTTTCTAATCTTTGTGATGTTCCTCAGGTGTAAAAAGGCACTTCTAGAGACTAATTTAATGTGTGAGTTGAAGAATAGATTTTGGTCAAAAGTTACTCCTAGATTCCTCACAGAGAGACTAGATGTTAATGAGATACCATCTAGAGTGATCATGTGATCTAATCTATCCCTGAGAGGTTCAGGACCAAACACCATGACCTCAGTTTTTCCTGGGTTAAGGAGGAGGACATTTGAAGACATCCAGGACTTTATGTCTTTAAGACAGGTCTGGAGCTTCACTAACTTCTCTGTCTCCTCTGGTTTCATGGATAAATAAAGCTGAGTGTCATCAGCATAACAATGAAACTTTATCCCATGCTGCTGGGAATAATGTTCCCTAAGGGAAGCATGTACAAGGTGAAAAGGATTGGTCCAAGTACAGAACCTTGAGGAACTCCATGGCTAACCCTACTGTATGAAGAGGGAATGCCATGGACATGAGCAAACTGGTATCTATCTGATAAATATGATCTAAACCAGTCTAGTGTTGTCCCTTTAATCCCAATCACATGTTCCAGTCTCTGTAACAGGATGCTGTTATTTGATATTTAGGATCCTCACTGCTGATGTCAATTTTATTGCCGTCTTTGAGTTGTTGCTGGTTTTTTGTTAGCAGGGGGAGGGCAGCCGTGGAATAGCACGCCAACGCTACTCTATTACCACCCAACTCCTTATCCTCTACTACATCCTCTCCTATGAGGAAAACCTGTTGGCCAGCACCAAACAACTAGGTATGTTTGAAACCAAATGAGACTTGTCTCTCTTAGGTTCTCATCCGTCTGCCTCATGTGCATCTGTTTTTGAGAAGCAGGGGTAAGTGAGAAAAGCAGGTATTGATCTGATTTTGGACGTGCATTTTTCCCCTTTCTTTGCTACTTCACAGAGAAGAGAGGCAGGAAGCCAAATATCTAATCAGCAGGATCTTGGATAAATAGCATGACTGTAGGTTAGATTGAGTACGGTATTAGTCATTAAGCTAGTCAGTTTTTCTTCTCTCCCATGACGAGCGCTGTTCTTGTCCTTCATTAGGCCAGATTTACGTGCAAGTTTATGCCCCCGTCTTTAATTGCTGTGTTTACTCAAGTGCTTCAGCAGCCTTCAAGAATAGAGTAATGAAGCCCATCAGCAGTGCTAATGAAGCATCATGGATGAAAAATCACCTCTGTTCCCTGAACACATCAGCACGACTCTGGTGTCCTTGCAACAGCAGATACATCTGTCTTTCCCTCTCCTTTTTTATGTTGTGTCATATGCTTCACAGGTTTTTTAACTCTTGACCTTTTCCCCTTGTTGTGTTTGCAAGCCCTGATGCAGAAAAAGCCAAAGTCCTACTCGGCAGCCTTGATGGATCAGATTCCAATCAAGTACTTGGTTACCCAGGCCCAGGGGCTGCAACAGGAGCTGGGAGGTGACGTCAAGTCTTGATGAATCAATTAATGCCGTCAATTTTTTAAACATCTGTGCATTATGAATCAAATCAATACCATGATTTTATAGACAGAAATCAGTTCAGCATAAAGCATCATATGGTTGATCACAGCAATTTAAAATAAGTCCTGAAGGGTCTTTGAAAATCCATTCTTTTATGTTTGAAGGCTCGATTGTTGTGCTCGATTGTCTCCAGGTCTGCATTCTGCTCTGCTGAGGCTGCTGGCAACCAACTACCCCCACCTCTGCCTCGTGGAGGACTGGATGTGTGAGGAGGAGGTGACTGGTACCCTGCCTCTGCTGAGGAAGATGATGTTGCCCATCAGTACATGCAAATACACACAGAACCAGCTCCACCAGGGTGAGGAGGGCGGTGGGAAAAGAGACTTGTGCACGTTTATCAGGGTGAAAGCTGACAGAATATAGAAACAAACTAGAAATAATAAGAAAATCAAATATGTACAGTACTTTATATCTGTATAGAAGCATCTGACTTTAAAATCCCGCACCATTGAGATGGCAGGTCCGGTCAGGTTGGATCTGCTTCTGCATGATATTTTCTCAAGTAAAAGCTGTCAGTGTTTAATCTAAAAGATTAGAGGATTAGACTGTCATTGACTTTCCTTTCTAAAATAAGAAACAGAGCAACAAATGCATCACAGTATTAGCTTTATTTTCTCCGCAGCCTTTCAGAAATTGCCGTCTAGCAGTCCCAGGCTGATGCGGATCCTTGAGCGTTTAACCCTGCTCTCACCTGGAGATCTGATCCCTTACGCTGAGGCCCTCACCTCCAGCATGGCTCTGCTGCTGGAGCCTGCTGTCCCTCGTCGCATTCTTCAAACAGTCAACAAGCTCTGGATTAGCCTCAATACTGTAATGCCCCGCAGGTACGCGCTTTGGATGTAATTAGGTGTTGTTTCTTACTGCATCGTATTTGGGGATGCACGGGGAAGATGTTTCGGAGCTAATCCAGATAAGTGTTAACGGAGCTGAATTAGCTGCTTCTGGTTGCTGATCAAAATCAGATTATGATCATGGGGGATTTTTGTCTGTGTGTCTTTTGTTTGGTTGAAAACCTATTCCTTTTATACTTTCTTCTGAGGAGGGTGGATTTTCAGGTGATGTAGCAGTTTAGAGGAAAGCCTGAGATGTATTTTCTCACTCTGAAGGCAAACATTTGGCCACACTACTGGCCCCGGGGTGGCCTTTCCTGGATATTACTACTTTACATACAGTATTAGGAAAGTGTTAGCTGGGTAAATGAATAAGAACCATTGGTATCTGTTTTTACTGGCTTAAATTGTAGCAGCAGAACTATAGTTGAGACTGATGCCCAGAGTGCTGATGTCCCAGTTCAAGAAGGCTTTGAGCTTTACACTGTTGGTGTGTTGAAAGGGTCACTAATTCATAATCAATGGATCCATATATGTGGCAGCAACTAATTTATCCAAGGAATCAATATGTAGGTTACAATTAAGTAAGAGACTTCTAAATCCTAGGATAAGACTTATATTTTCGCTTTGCTTGCGTATTGCAGATTGTGGGTGATGACAGTGAATGCTCTGCAGCCTTCGGCTAAATTACTGGGGCAGCAGAGATACACCCAGAATGACCTGATGGTGGACCCTCTCATTGTTCTGCGCTGCAATCGGAGAGTGTACAGGTCAGAAGATCACACTTTCTTCAGCTGCAGTTATGATGGTTGTCTTGTTTTCATGCATATATTTGAGTTCAGGAGAATTACTTCTGGCTTTGTTTAGTCTGTGTAAACATTTCTTTTTAAAGTGAATGATGTGTTGGCAGGTGTCCCCCTCTGATGGACATTGTTCTTCACATGCTGAACGGCTACTTGCTGGCCTCAAAGGCCTACTTACACTGTCACCTCAAGGAAACGGCGGACTTTGATCGACAGAGCCAGACCATTTCTAACCAGGGGGGGTCTGGACAGTCAGACACACCTGAGGTCACCAGGGAGGAGCTAAAAAATGCACTTCTGGCAGCTCAGGTAGTTTAAACTACTAACGTGGATGGAACAGCCTCTCAGACTCTGAATATAGAAACATCAAAGATGTCATGAACTCGAGTTGATCTGGTAAACATCTGTTTATCTCCAGGACAGTGCAGCGGTCCAGATTCTGTTAGAGGTCTGTCTGCCAACCTCAGAAGAGCAACAACTTGGGGCCACCAACGACACCCTGCTGACCAGCATCAGGGGTCCCGCGTCAGTCAAGTCAAAAGAGGGAAGCCTGGGAGCGACTGGCAGCAGATATCCCGAGGACGCAGAGATGGAGGGAGGCTTACTCAGCGATCTGAGGGAGGTGCAATGTCTCATCTGCTGTTTGCTGCATCAGATGTTCATTGCTGATCCCAACATTGCCAAGTTGGTGCACTTCCAGGTAGGACAGTAGAAACAGTGCAGATGTGCGCTGCAGCTTGGGTATTGGTTTGCAACGCTCAAAAAAGAAAGGAGACTAAATAAAAATGTTGATATGAATAGTTCTGTGCACATGCTCCTGCCTTTTATTGTTGGTCGGGTATTTTCCCATGATGCCTTAATAATAGCCGGCCTGGATGTTCAGAAAGTTTCCAGACGTCGCTTCACCAGTGGCGCAGTGGGAGCATGATAGCAGGGCTAAGGCCGCTGAAAAGAAGTTCCCTTTTGGAAGATGAGCTTAGTCATGCCCCTGTTAGTTGTCAAATTCTGTCAAATGCATGTCAGGAAACTGGAGACCGTCAGAGGTTGGACATCAGTCCAGACACATTATGTGACAGGAGGAGTGATGTCCACTCATGTATGTGCAGTTGGAGAGAAAAGTAATGTCTGATTGAGGGACGCGCCCCTTTATTTATTAATGATCGAAGGACTTTTTTCAACGAGTCGGCTAAACGTGTGAATTTCACAGAGAAACATTGCACGTTTGACGTAAACTTGTTTGAGGCTCTCGGATAATAAAATCCCAGACGATTTTAAAACTCTTGGAGGTCACCCTCGACGTCGTCGGTGTTGGGCCCACAGAACCTGAGTGAGGTCGTGTTGATGTCATAAAGCCTGGTGCCCCCATGGTCCCGGGTCCTTAACGGAGATTTTTTCTTGCATCCTTAATTCCGGCTAACGTGTAGATAAATAAGGACCATCTGAAGGCAACGGAAGCTGCACCCCCTCCATGTTTTTATGTTTCAAGTGTCTTAGGAATTTCTGGTACTTGTGGTGTACATAAAGTGTATTGTACATTATTAATTGCCATAATTTGAAACTACAGTCATCACAAGTGTCCTGTTCTGCCCCTGCTCCCTCGTCTCCCAGGGTTACCCTCAAGCCCTGCTTCCTCTCACTGTGGCAGGAATCCCCTCCATCCACATCTGTCTGGACTTCATCCCAGAGCTGTTGGCCCAGCCCCAGTTGGAAAAGCAGGTGACCCCTCTCACCTCGTGGGGCTTTCCCAGAGCGTTTATTCTCTCGTTCTAAAGCCCACGTGAATGTCCACACAGATTTTTGCGATCCAGCTGCTGTCCCAGTTATGTACTCAGTACGCCTTACCCAAATCCCTCAGTGTGGCCCGGTTAGCCATCAGCGTGATGGGGACCCTCCTCACAGGTGAGTGCAAACTTTTTTTTAAGGTTATTTTAGGAAATCAAAACAGTTTGTTTATGTAGCTGCTCTTGGTTGTTTTAATTGCCGTGAACAAAATGATTTATTGGTTGTCAGTGCTGACCCGTGCCAAGCGCTACTCTTTCTTCATGCCCATCCTGCCCTGCCTGGTGGCCTTCTGTCAAGCCTTCCCTCCACTCTATGATGATGTGGCAGCACTGCTGGTGCAGGTTGGGCAGGTCTGTGCCTCTGATGTTGCCACCAAACCCAGAGACATCGACCCCTCTATCACCCGTAAGTATGACGGCTTCCGCAGAAATCGGTCTCGCGCCAGGCCCTTGCTTCATCATGACACAGATGGATTTAAATCAATCGCAGACAGAATCGATGTGATGACTTCAAACGATGATGAGTTCCCCGTTTCCAGGTCTGCAGTATCTAAAGGAGAAGCCCAGGGAAGCCACAGCTGCAACACGAGGATTGTCCAAGCTGACCTTCCCTCAGAGGACAGCAGAAGAACTAGGTGGAGCTGAACCAGATGTCCAGCTCTGCTACTGTGTCGAGGCCACATTCATGGATATCATCAGCTCCACCCTTCATGGATTATAGACCAGACTCACACTGGAGGAGGAGAAGAGGGACTGGATTCAAGCACAGTTACTGGTTCAGAGGAGACAATCACACTCCCGAGAGGACGCCTGTCCATACAAATTCATTCATCTTCATTAAATGCCAGCCTGAGCTCACTTTGCTGTTATGAACTCTTAATTTTGTGCCTTTAGATCTGAATCTGATTTAGAAACTGTTTTTTGGTTTTGTAGATAGGAAATAATTATGTCCTGTAGTCGTGTTTCTCCTCAGTTAAAAAAAGTCTCCCTTAAACATGTAAAGATTTTTGTAATTGTTTGTAATAAAACAAAGTTGTTTTTACATCATTTGTAGACTCACTTTAGCATTTCAGAAGGTTGGTTGCAGTTCTTTCAGATTACACTCAATTATCTCTTTTCTATCAACATAAATTACATTTAAACAACGAATACAAATTTAAACCTGAGACCAGTCTTAAAGTGCTCCCAGAGACAGTCCTGGTCCTCGGGACAGGAGAGCTGGGAAGTTCTGCAGCTGGCGCATCGCTGCCGAGTTCACGTATCCATATTTGCCTGTTCGTTGTCGTGATTTGGGATTTGAGTTAAACAGAATTCTGTGCTGCTTTTGTCTGCAGATGGCAGCCTTGTTCTGTTCTGCCAGATTTCATTATGGGACATAAACTCAGGTCTAGCTAGGAGGAGCTCACCTTTAAAGACTTGATATCCTGGACAAAGATGAGAACTGTGATTCGGTGTTGGAGGCTACAGTTAATCTGAAGATTCCCTACTTACTGTACACACACAGAAACCCAGATCAGACTGTCAGAGCAACTGGGGACCACAAAAGGTTTCCATCTCTTACTGGCTGTTGTCTATCATTTTATTGCAGTTGCAAGATCAGATCCCAGTTCACCAGATCACAGACACACATACACCCTTGTCATCCCTAACCTAAACCCAATTCTAACTCTAAAGCAGTCCTTTGTAGTTGCCCTCACTTTCAAAAATGTCCTCACTTTGCTATGAGTGTTTTGCTACTGAATATTTGGCAAGTACTCTCTATCTCTCTCTTCTCTCCATCTCTCTCTCTGGTGCCTGAAGGTGTCAGTAATCTCAGGTAAGCATGCAGCAGCTCAGCTCTGCTTATGTGTGCTTGTGGAACTAAAAGAGAAGCCCTGCCAAGGCAACACTACATCCCACTTCAGCTGCGCGTAAGAGTCATCAAGGTTAGAGCAGAGCCCATTAGCCTCGGAGCTCCAACTATAAAAGACAGAAAAACAAACACCCTTGGCTCTGACTGCTGTGGTTATCGTTCCACAAGGACTGCAGTTTTAGCACAAATACTATTCAGGTTTCTGCCTTCTAAACCTTTAAAATGAATAAAATCTGTAGTTAGCAGCATGGCACCAGACAGCCGTGTCCTGTCTGAATAATCCAGGCCATTTCTCACTTTCTCTACCTCTGTCTGTGTTCATGGTGGCTACATAAACTCTCTCTTTTTAACTGATTAATGCTTTCTATTTTTACAGGTGTGTTGACAACAAAATGAATCCTAATAATTCACCATCTTTTTCTTCCGTTTAATCACAAATTTGTGCTCGTGTATCAGAGGGACAAACGTCAATAGTATTTTACTGATCCAGGATCCAAAAGCTTGTTTTACCACAATGATACAGGATGCTGGAGACAGTGGCCAAGGGTTCCTGCTTCAACCCCAATTATTATGTTATTTCAGCAACAGGTTAAAATCTTGATTTTTTTTTTTTTTTTTTAGTTTTAATGAGTTCCACTTCCAGTGTTTTTACAAGGGGTATTGTCTCTCTCTTACCATGGTGCTTCTCTCGTTATCAACACTCGTTATCAACACTGCCTCCGTGTTTTGATGGTATGACAGCAGATCTCTCTGATATTCCTCCACCTGTTCTGCTTCAGATCTGCTTCAGATGCAGAAGCCAATGGCCTCGATCACACGCAGCCACAGCATTTTGTCAGTGGTCAATATATTTTTACCAGTTCATTCCAAATAGCCAGGAACAAAGGAAGGTTAATAAAGCACTCTTTAGACCCTCAAAAGCAAGTTCCATTACGATTCAGCAAGAACACAATTTTAAATCAACTTGCAGTGTGTTATTGTGTTAAGAAATTGCATGAACTGCATGAACAGGCTGACTTCCTGTCTTTCTGTTCTCTCTGTGAGGAAATCGGCAGGCTGCCAATTAACCACAGACTACCCCAATAAGAGGTGATTCAGGAGGTGTAAAAGAGCTGACAAGAGATGTAACAGACATGAGGTGTTTGTTCTTCAAGATCCGCTTGAGCAAAATGTTTGTTTTTAAAGAGTTTTGTCTCTTCAGGAAACCACAAATGAGGTTGAGGGAAGGCGCCTCCATGACCTCCAGCTCAGCAGCTCCTGCTGCTGCAGGCTTTATTGGGAATTGAGCTGAAAAAGGACAAAAATGAAGCAGGAAATCTTTCCTTAACACTCATCATCTCCAATTCCAGATCCTTTCATCCACAAGTTAATTAAACTCAGTCAAAATCAGCCTGTTGTGTATGATTTTACAATTACAGCAGCAGAAAGAGGCTGAAGAAGCTTGTTGTTGCTGCTGCTGCTGACCTGAATGGTTCCAGTGACCACGGCAGCCAGCAGCTGCTTCAGGGCCTAAAACAGGAGCCCGACCAGTCCTGAGGAGAACGAGTCTGGAAAAAGTAAAAGTTTCATGCCCAAGTTTAAGCTAAGTTTACAAAGAACGTTTGGAAACTCATGAAAGTGAACTACATCAGCGCTCTCCCACTTTGCAGAGAAAAAATAAATAAATTGATGCCCCGTTTTATATTGCCACTTTCATCCCAGAGGGAGAATAACTGCAGAGTGAATAAACACTGCCTGGCCTGATGATTGATGGATCAATTTGGATCGCTCATTTTCACATGCCGGTGGTGGATTCACACAGATGAAGCTGCCAGCGGCCAGAAACGCGTCCTCTCCTGGATCTCCTCCAGCTCTGCCTCAGCCAAACAGATGGCTCCCAGAGCTGCAGGCCTCCTCCACATTAATGCGTGATTACTGTGCGTGGCGATCTGAAGATCTGCTCGTTGACTCGGTGATTTTAGAGACAAATATGGGTTTTCGTTTACGCTTCGCAGACTGAGTTCTCAGCTGAGGATGGTGATTACCTACATGCAAATGAGATGAAGGAGCTTCAGTATGGACGCATCAGCTGCCTGTGTTCACGTCTGGTTAGTTTTGGAGTCACGCACGCTGAAACATGCACAATTTCAGCTTGAAAGAACCATCACTCATTGTTTTATTGAATCTAACTGGTTGGTGTAACAGAAGCATGCTCTCTGACTGGTCAAAAACCAGAAGAACAATTTCTGATTAGTGGACAATCCTAGCCACCATTGGACATAACCATGGTAACATCTAACAACAGGGTAACGAGGGAATGTTGCTATGATTGTTGCTGAGATTAAACACAAGTAAAGAACAGTGGAGAAGGGAGGCAAAAGAAGAATGTTTAAAATGTGGGTTTTGGAAGTTACACACATGCACGTTAGTCTATTATGTTGTATGTTTATGTTGTAAATAGCTGTGAAGTGCCAGCAATATAAGGATTTATTGCTGATGAGGCTGAAGCAGAGCAGCAGAAAATGAGGGTTCTGCAGCAGTAAGTGTTCCCTGCTGCTGGCAGCTCATACTGGCACTGAAAAAAAACACGCTCCCTCTTCGCTTGAAGCCAGAACATGGCTCGTGATGGAGAGACTGATGGTCTACTTTAGAATAAACCTTCCCACAATGATGCACAGCCTGGTGGTGATAACAAGTTAAAAGACGAGCAATATGCAAGAAAACTGAGGTGGAATATTTGATAACATACAGGGAATGTTGTAATGTTGTTTAACTTTCGTAATATTTTATGAATAATGATTGTTAGTGACTTTATTAGGCATGAATTATTACCTAAAAAGGGAAGTGAGTGGTTTCCATTGCAGAATCACAGGTTACGACCCTGTAAAAAGCTTCTTCCCTGATGTAGTAAAGCAAATAACAGTGTAAGAAATGTGATTCCATCTCCTGCCTCCCCTTTGTTATTACCTGAGGTGTGAAATCCCTCCCCGCTCACACAGGAAGAGATCTAAATGAACATACGGGACTGTGAAAGTGTTCCTTTCTGCATGCCCTCGCCACCTTCCACCAGCTCAGGATAGCAAAGTACCGTTCCTTGGTTTTAAAATACATCTCCATCACCTCCTGTTGTGAAGTGGAAGTGCTTCTTTTCAGGGCTGAATCCTCCAGGTCCCTGCTGGGCAGACCGTTTCCACCTCCTGTCAGTCACGTTATTGTCGACAGATTTCTCAAATTTCCATGTAACATTTAAGAGCTGAAGTCAAACAGTTTCGTTCCATTAGATGAGAACACGGGTGTCGTGGGTAGCAGTTAAAATCATGGTTCAGTCTGGGCTCATTTTACGTGCACTCTTCAGGTATCAACTCAGCCATAAGCAACATTCTGCCAGAGCCTGGGCTGCACTCATGCTACCCTGAACAGTGACTTGCCATGATGCTGGAATACATAGCTGCAGCTTTAAGCCACAACAACCCTGTTTACATCAATGGATGCTGCACATTTATACATGCTGAGTGTTGATCATCGCTTTTTAGGAGCAACTTCCTTCCCCTGCATTGTGGGTGTGATGGCCAGGGTAGATTATGTCTTATTACTGTACACTCCCGTTCAGAGAAATGTTTGGATGTTTGACAGGATGTTGCTGCCATGACAAATGTCCCCCTCTCCATCCAGCCTTGAGACTGTGTCCAGACATGTTGTTTAGGTCATCATGGAAATTTGACAGAACAAAATATTAGATAGGGCAACAGTAGCTCAGTCTGAGCTCCTCTCCTCTCCTCTCCTCTCCTCTCCTCTCCTCTCCTCTCCTCTCCTCTCCTCTCCTCTCCGCACCTAGAAACAATTTTCATTGTAACAGATTCTATATAAATAAAGATTGATTTGATTTTATGTGTTCTTAGGAGTAGAAGTGCATCAGTGTAGACATCAGCCATTAAGCTATTTCAAAGGTCCTTCTCAGTTAATGTTATATAACAGGAAAGTGTGAGCTCATTATGTTTCCATCTCTTGGCCAGAACATCGCTCATAGCAGGCCTGAATCTTGAATAATGGAATACTTCTAGTATAGTCATTGGCTCACGCCCCGACACAATCCTTCGAGCAAGAAGCAGAAGTTGAAAAGACTCATTCACCCACTGCATCATTGAAGGCGTTAAAAGAGACCTCCTGATCTCCTGACCCTTCAGAGGTGAGTGTTCTTCCCCTCACTGGAGCTGAGCTGGCACTGGGAACAGCTGCTAAACAGTTCTGTGGAAAAATCGAAGCCCTTGAATATAATCTCTTGGGTCCTGAAGCGATCCACTGTTGTACCACCACTGCCATCACGCACGCTATTGATTATGACTCTGGCTGGGAGTGATGATAGCATTCAGTAGCCCCCCCAGTAGAAGCCACAATCACCACCCAGCCTCCCAAATCACAGGCTGTCTTGTGAATGAAAGAGGAGAGACAGATAAGGGGGATGGAGAGAGCTGGAGGTGGTGATGCAATGTTCCTCTCAACTTTATGAAAACGTGACACCTTGGTTGAATTTCTGAGGGTTATATGGGAGACTTCACACACACACACACACACACACACCACACACACACACACACACACACACACACACACACACAGACAATTAAGTGCCAATTTCAGCCAACAGTAAATCCAACAGTCCTTTTCCTCCTTTGGCACAAAGCTAATGAGCTTAGTAAAACTTCATTGTCCATCTCCTCGAGAGAGGTTGGATCATAGTCAGATGTGAGTGAAGGATTATAGAGGGATTGGGCCTAGATCTCAGTGCTTTGAATCCAGGTCGTTTGTCTTTACCCTGCAACCAAAACAGAGTGGCAGTTTAAGATAATTATCATTTCTTAGTGCGGCTATTATTAATCTGCCAACTTCTGATCGAGGCTGTAATTTTAGAGCTGGTCCGTTCAGGACCCCATCATCTGCCCTCTGCTGAGGAGAGCTCTGTTATTAATCATGCAGGGTTACTTGAAAACTGGCAATACAGGACACACATATGTCTACATTGGCTGTAGAGCCACTGAGGCCCATCAAAATTCCATGTTTAGCACAGCCACGGCCTGATCCTGCAGACTTTAATGGTATCTCTGTAGTACAGAGCCTGTATGCGCTCTGTAATGAGGACTGCTACTCGTCTGTGTCGTGACAGAGTCAGTTTTGATGTGCACAGCTACAAAGTTCTGGTTTCATTTTAAGACCTTGGAAAGATGTGAGACAACCTCATGAGACAGGAGCCTTTAACTAAACGAATCTCATTAATGACGCTGCCACTGCTGACCTCCGCCTTGTCAGTCCTGACTGCCTGGAAGTTTAAAGACGGTCTAGAGAATTTTTAAAACAGACTGAGAGGATCAGACAAAGCTAGATAATCACATCTGTGGCCACCAGTACAAACACAGCCATCCATCTTTGACAGCAGTACCGCTGTTTGCTTTTGACAGGAGCGCTAACGAATCTTTTTCAAACACAAATGATGCCTGCTAAACACTGCCAATTAGGAAGACGAACGGCTTCCGCCTCAGCAAACATCCCACAGGAGACATGAACATACTACAACACAAACAAGGAAACGACCAGCATGTGAGTATTTTTCAAGCTGGGAAATTTGGTGCTTTATTTTCTGTCTCCCTGGCTGATTGTTCCTAACATACTTGACACTCTGCTCTTTTTGAAGAGATTTGTTGCAAAGGGTTTTGCTGAATAATGGATGAATGGCTGACTGGAGAGGGCGTGTCACTGTTAGCTGATTGCCTCTTGTTGAGCCCAGGTTCCTCTGGGATTGTGGTTATGCAGCTCTCAGCATCCAGAAGCATCGTTGAGCATCCTTGATGCTCTGACCTACATCAGCTTCTGCATATCAAAACTGTTCACTCACAATCAATGTGAGATTATTTTCCCATGTAACTCGTCAGTGAGACCAAAATGCAAAGTTTCTTCTGAGTGGCCTCAGCTCGTTAATCAACACTCATTATGCTTTTGGTTCAGCAGAATACCCTGGTTCACCCAAAACAGTTCTGTCATCAGAATACTGTATCCAGCAAAATATAGTCAGTCTCCTGGACTGCCTCACCCTCCAGGTCCTCCTCATCGTCCTGGTCCTCCTCACCCTCCAGGTCCTCCTCGCCCTCTGGGTCCTCCTCACCGTCCTGGTCCTCCTCACCATCCAGGTCCTCCTTGCCCTCTGGGTCCTCCTCACCGTCCTGGTCCTCCTCGCCCTCTGGGTCCTCCTCACCCTCTGGTCGTCCTGCTCACCCTCCTGGTCGTCCTCCTCACCCTCCTGGTCCGCCTCACTGTCCTGGTCCTCCTCACCGTCCTGGTAGTCCTCCTCACCCTCCTGATCATCCCCCTCACCCTCCTGGTTGTTCTCCTGACTTTCGTGGTTGTCCTCCTCACTCTCCTGGTTGTCCTCCTCAACCTCTGGTCCTCCTCACCCTCCTGGTCCGCCTCACCATCCTGGTCCTTCTCACCGTCCTGGATGTCCTCCTCACCCTCTGGTCGTCCTCCTCATCCTCTGGTCATCCTCTTCACCCTCCTGGTCGTCCTCCTCACCCTCCTGGTCGTCCTCCTCACCCTCTGGTCGTCCTCCTCACCCTACGGTCGTACTCCTCACCCTCTGGTCATCCTCCTCACTGCCCTGGTCCTCCTCACCTTCTGGGTCCTCCTCACCCTCCGGGTCCTCCTCATCCGCTGGTCGTCCTCCTCACCGTCCTGGTCATCTTCTTCAACTTTCTGGTTGTCCTCCTCACCCTCTGGTCATCCTCCTCACCTTCCTGGTTGTCCTCCTCACCCTCCTGGCCATCCACATTCTGCTGTCTGTCTGACCCAATATTCTCGTCCACATCACAACATACATTCTCCTTTGCGATGAAACGAGGGAAGAAAGTAAGTGCATTTCACAACCGTCCCCTAAACTCATAGACTGTAATGTCTTCACATGCAGCATCCATTGCACGGATGGAAGCTCTGATTTTCAGCCTGATGTTCACTCACACACTCTCCATCTTCAAGCATAGAAAAATCGCTCAATAGAATTGAGGAAAGGAGCATTTGGTGGTAGGAACAACATCTCCACCTTTGTATGAGTAGTGATCAGAATTTTCACATTGTCCCAAAACAATTATATAGTTTGGTAGTTAAGGCCCAATGAGATCTCTCTCATTTTCGGGGGACAAAATTAAAATAATGACCTTCCAAGAAACTAAAGAGCTTCTGTGTATTGTGTGGGCCAAGAATGGGAATATGAGCAGGCCGTCCACGATAGCTCAGTGGCCAATAATATAACGGGCAAGTGTTTGGCCCAGCTTCATTCACAAACATAAAGATGTGATGGTCTCACTTCCTCACTTTTAAAAAACAAACAAAAAATCAGTTATACAGTAGAATAAAGGAAACTTACATAGGAAATTTCTATGTTCTCCTCTGCAAGGTCAATCTCACACTGGCCTCCACTCCAGTGGTACATGTGGTACATGTACCCCCCCCAACAACCCAGGGAGTACAGAGCTACTACAGGTGGTATTTGAAAGAAAGACAGGAGGAACTCATCAATGACTAGATTTGACCGAAATGTTACCGTAATAGTCACAGTATTGAAGGATCTGCTTTGGAGGTGCAATTAGTGACGTAAGATGGTTAAAATTTCATGATTATTTTTCCATGTTATTTTGAGACTGTAATTCAGTTTAAAAAAATAGACTTTAATGTCTGACTGTGATTTTCTCAGGTTTTCTTCAGTTGCCACTCAATCTGCATGATTGAAGGATCGTTTCAGAAGTCAAACGCAACTTGTTCTTTTTATTATGTATAACAGTCAATATTACTTGCATCCTGTATGAGCACAGAAACATCACCATGTAGTCTAGATCCAACCAACTTTGTCTGCTCTCATTTCTTCTTCCCTCTGCTGTTGCCATTTCTCTACACAGTATTATTTGTGTCAGCGCTGTCATAGCCAATGCACGTACACTTGAGTCCTGCCACTGCTAAGAAAAAGAGTTATGTCCTGTGATGGCATGAATTGATTTCCAATGTCCTCCACAATGACTGCATCATTCCATGGGCAATTTAGCTCACATACCAGAACATGCCGGGGCTGTAGATCAGCGTGACAATGGTTTTCTCCTGAGGCAGCTCAATAATATCAGGAAGAGAGCACAGGGTGTCTTAACACTGATGCTTTTTCATATTAGAATGAGCCATGTCCCCTCAGATTTGTACACTTTCAGAGAAATATAATGTTTATGTCAAAATAGATTAACTAGATTCTGGACTTCCACACAATTCCACTCATCTGGGACACATTCCCATTATAGGACACTTGTTTACTGGGTAATTTGGTTAAGAAGCATTTGGTTTTCTAACATAACTGCAGTGCTTAGAATAAAATGACTGAGGGGGAGGCTGCAGTTGTGGAACACTGCTGCCCTGACAGGAGCATTCTCAACACACCAATCCTGATTGGTTGGTGAAAGGTGTTCATCTAAACCATACCTGGTAGTCCTATCTACTATTAATAGCATGCACAGATTACACTCCCTCAATTCAACAATTGGGCCAGGAGAGGAGAGGAGAGGAGAAGAGAGAGAGAGGAGAGGAGAGGAGAGGAGAGGAGAGGAGAGGAGGAGAGGAGAGGAGAACCAGGCCAGACCCAGTGTGGTGACAGAGGCCTGTCAGGTGATCATGTTTCTGGACACGGGCAGCCTCGAGCAGCATAACTAAGATGTTAACCTAATGATTAGATGACCCTCTAAGTATGATAGTTTGTCTGTCTATAATACTAACTGGAACTACAGAATTAGTAACAATAAGCTTTTTCAAAGAGGTAGGTTTTAAGTCTGATCTTAAAAGTAGAGATGGAGTCAGCCTCCCGTACCTGGACAGGGAGCTGGTTCCACAGCAGGGGGGCCTGGTGGCTAAACGTTCAGCCCCCCCCAACCCAATTCTACTTTAAAACCTATCAGCCTTTCCACCCCATAAAACATCAACATATTTGATTTTGCAGCTCTTTTAAATTTTATTTCAGGCACGACTGAACGGCATATCTGCCTGCTCAGTACTGTTCACCCAAAGGATTTATGGTGGCAGATTAGTATTTTTCGTTCTGGGACAATAAAACGCTTCACATGAAACTCTAATGAGCTGTGAGATGCCTACGACCCCCCACAAAGGAAATGTAATATAATTATTCTAATCCCAGGATGGCTGTAGCTTTTTATAGTTCAATTAATTCCCTCATATTGAAGAAACAGAGGGCTTTACAGGGTCTGTGAGAGGTGTTTTGCAATCACCTAAAGTGTTTTATTGTTTCTTAATTACAATTTTACATGAATTCAAAGTATAGGTGCATAATTTTCATTGTGCTTAAAAGAGAAAGTATAAAGCATGACCTTACATCTGTGTTTTAGTGTTTTAAAATGGCTCTCCATTTTAACCATTTAACCACACAACAGCTAACATTTCAGAGTAAGATTGGAAATATTGTTGCTGTAAATTTTCAAATCAGACTAATGAACAATCTGCTCCACAGGATGTGTTGAATCGGTGTACTCAGCAGCGTGTGGAGGAATGGCAGGTGCTTCCCAAGGTGGATCAACCTGTGATTTAACTGAGGAATGCAGGGAAGTGAAAAATCAATGGAATTCATCTCGTGGATCAAAGGAATGTTCCACTTAAAGTGCACGGCAGACATAAAATGAGTCATCGTTTTAAAGCAGCTTTTATGCGAGTGACTCCAGCAGGCTTTAAATGCTGCCAGCGTGTCATTAAGTACTGTCTAATTTGTCAGATGGTCGTATCAGTGGCGGTGATTCATAGCTGCATGATGATTTCTCCAAGCTGATGTGCACTGATGCTTTCATTAATTTACTGAGCTGAAACTCCCTCCGTCTGTAACGAGTCATGAACTATGCTGTGAAATCTAAAACCTAGCATGATGTAGAGAATGACCTGATATTAAACATCAGCCATGGAACCATGGGACTTTCTGGTCTTTTATAGGTTTGCTTTATAGAGGAGTACATTGTTGCTGTACTTTACCTTTTATTTAAATGCCTGTGAGCTTGCCTGCAGGGTGGGGACGTTTGTCCATGAATACTTTTCATGATTGCACATGGGCACACTGCTGCACTGTTTCAGTACCATCATCATCAAACTCTCCAGCTACCCTTAAAAATTTTTTGGATACAGTTGTTGGACACATGCTGCAGGGCCTGTAAACAATCTCACACACTAGCACTTGTAACTGTCCCCTGATATACCGGTATATGGAGCTGTCACTAAAGTCAAGATACAACTGGTTTCAACGGTGACAGTGCTGATCATTTTAGGACCTTCATATTTCTGAAGAGTAAACCACAGAAATTGATCATATCCTGTTTCAGAGTAGCAGACTTGATTGCAAGGAGAATATATTCTTTATGGTAGTTCATTTTCATGTGGACATGAACTGTATAGGGAAAAATACATCACAGGAGGAAAAATACATCACAAACCTTAAACGGAATAATGTCCATCTAATGGTCGCATATCAAAATACTTTTGGGCTCCGTTCAACAGTAAAAATAAAAGATGAAGTGAAATAAACTCCAAAAGAGGCAAAATGAGCTCAATATAAGGAAGGAATAGAGGACTGTACAGAAACTACACAGAAAGTGTCAGACCTCTAATCATGGAGGAACACAACCTTCGGTTCCTCTGAGCCTCTTTAATCTTTCCCGTCTGCTATGCTGTGATAGGAATGCTGCTGGAAACAAGACACAGGTAAGGCCAAGCTCACCCACACAGCCAGAGTTATCAATGAAGATGGATCTGAGGCTTCCATCCCAGATAACCAACACACAATGTCAGATTTGTACATTGGCAAAAAAAATATGGTGATACACAGATACACTTTCCTGCAAGAATTTCTCTGAGCCTATACTTTCTTTTACAATAAATTAACGATGCAATGACTAAAATCACCAACAGAAACAGACATTACTTAGGTTAACAACTACATATCCCAGCGTTCAGCAGGCAACAGACAGGAACACCTGAGGATGATGTGCATGTGGGAGGTAACTGAAAAGGAACTCAGACCCAGAGAGCACTACATTGCCAACTATGCGTGAAGAGGCCAAAGCCGCTAAGAGAATGTGTTAATCACTTGCTTATATGGCAGCTGATGCAATCGAGACCATCTCTAGACTACGCAGCCAAAGTGTTGGAACAAAGGAGAAACCTTGAGGAGTACCAGACTCATACAGAATACTCGTTCACTACCAATGAATAGTGTTCCTTAAAGGTTACATAGTAGATATGAGTGTAAATGCGTTTACCTGAGGACCATGGTGCGATATGTGTGTGATACAGATCTGTGGGATTCAGGATGAAGAAAGCTGCCTATCTGCTGCCTTTTCACCATTTTACTGCCTGTCACCAATTTCCCACTGGCAGCTGATAGCTTCACATGCACCATGTTCATGAGCTCAGTCAAAGATGAGATGCAGAGTGAGGGGTGACAGTTGTGCACGTCTGAGTCGTGGGAGGTGTTGGTGTTGGGGAGGGACAACAATGAAAGTCAACAAAGAAATTCCAGAGATTTTCCAGTTAAATCTGCTTCCAATTTTCAGGCAGCCTGAACATAAACAAACACAATCATGTGCAAATAAATAAGATGTGACAGTTCTATTGGACCTAATTTATTAGTCATGATTATGCCGATTTATTTTCATCTGACAGTCAGCAGAGAGCCAGTATAAATAATAAAAAGCATCAAATATGAAAAATGGATATTATTAACAGTGATGGCTGAAACCATCGGCACCATGAGATTCATTTAAACACTAATGCGCTCCATCATTACGAGAGGATTTGTATGTTTTCACTGAGCATTCACTCTGTTAAAGAGCCCCTGGCAGGACTATCACAGCTGGGCCGGGGCTGCTGCTGCTGCTGGGAAATGGAGGCAATGAATTTTTAAAGCACAATTTTTCACTTCTAATATTAAAAGACAAAAGATTATTGAAGTCTGTTTGATGGTACATTTTCAAAAGGTTGTAATGTAAAGATTGTTCCTTTTCTTTTGTAGCCTTTGATTTCAGACACTTAAAGCTTTCGGAAAATTAAATCTCTGTTCTGATCTTGAGACACTGCATGCTACTTGATAGTGTTATTCGAAAGTAAACAGGAACATCTGGCAGATTTTGGTCCATCATAATCATACACACAGAAGGTATCTATAGTCACATGTATTTGGCGTAACTGTTGGGAGGATTCATGAGCCTCCAGCTGCGCACTCTGGCATAAATACTCCAGTAAGTAAAGCATCAGTTTGTTCTATAATGGAATAAAGACCAACATGCAAAGAGACAGATCAGTGTGAGCTCATCATTAAGTATCAGCTCCCATCCAAATAATTGGATTTTATTTCCCATTATGTATCTAGAACAGGGGTCGGCAACCTTTTTTATCAAAAGAGCCACTTTGCCCACCCCCCTCCCAAAAAAATGTGTCTGGAGCCGCAAAAAATTACAGAGTTTATAAACTTCTAAGTTTTAATCTTTATTTAAATTTTAACAGTTGAAACCAGTGACTACAACAAACAAGCCCACTTTAATATATATATGTATATATACATATGTTTAATAGTAGTAACCCATGCGTTCTCCCGTCCTCTTCGGGTTTGTTGGCAGCCAGCCAGTGATCAATGGACGCACCTTAAAATACAAAAAAAACTACATCAGTTCTGAGTATGAGGATTTTTTTTAAAAAAAAAATAGCTTATTAAATTATGTTCCTCTTACCTGTTTAGTGAGATTTCTGTGTCTGCATTTCCCTGCAGATCTTCCCTATGTCGGCGCTGTAAGATGTGACTTTCATCTTCACGCAGCGCCAGTAGAGTCTCGCTGGTGAAGCGGGAGCGGTATTTGGACTTTATAATGTTCATGCTTGAGAAAACTTGCTCGCATAAGTAAGTTGAGCCAAAGATGGATAGGACTCCAAATGCACACCTTTTCATGTTGATATAGGTGTCGGGAATGGCATTCCATGTTGCAAAAATAAGTTTGTCGGGTTGGGGTAGTTTTTCCATATCACTCCATTTGTGCTCTTTAGCGAGAGTAGCCCTCTGACGGACGACTTCTTCAAGATCCGCTGACAGGGATTTAAACTTGTTAACCCACAAAACTTTATCCGCAATATCGGCCAGTTCAATTTCTAGATCAGGCTTACTTACTCCTGTGAATGCGGATGTGTTCAGCAGGGATGGGTCGCTGTTCAGTGGTGCGACAGGGAAAGAGAGAGTCTGTTTCTCCTTTCTGAACTCACTGAACCTTTTTTCAAATGCAGCTTGCATTGCAGTAATGGCACGGTGGAAATAATCACAATTTATGTGATTGTTTGCTTCTTTGAACTCTCTTAGGGAGGGGAAGTGAGAGAGCGTGCCATTTTGTACATCTCTGGCGAACACTGTCATCTTGCGCTCAAATGCCAAAATCTCCTCCAGCATGTGCAGTGCCGTGCTTCCCTGTCCTTGGAGATTTTTATTCAGCATGTTCAAGTAACTTGTCATGTCCACCATGAAGTAAAACTTTTCCAGCCAAGATGGGTCTTCCAGTTCAGGATACCCAAGGCCTTTATTTCCCAAGAAGGGTTTTACGTGCTCCAGACAGGCAGCGAAGCGTTTCAGCACCTCCCCCCTGGACAGCCACCGGACTCTGTTGTGCAGCAGGAGATCTGAATACGTGTTTTCGACTTCTTCTAACAACGAACAAAACTGTCGGTGGCTTAACCCATTCGCAATTATTTTGTTCACTATCTTAATAACAAGGTTCATTACTTCCACACATTCAGGGGGAAATGTTTGTGCGCAAAGTGCTTCTTGGTGGATAATGCAGTGAAACGTCATCAGATCTCGGCCCAGTGACTTTTGAAGTAAATTCACAAAGCCCTTCTGTGCTCCTCTCATACTTGGCGCCCCGTCAGTAGATACCGACACTAGGTGAGTGGTGTTTATCCCTTTATCTTTTAGACAACTCACAACAGCATCACAAATGTCCTGCCCCCGAGTTTGGCCCTTAAGCGGAATGAGTTCAATCAGTTCTTCCTGCGGCCCATTAGCATTGGCGTACCTGCATAACAGTGCTATCTGCTCAATATCGTTTACATCACTTGACTCATCACAGGCAATTGAAAATGCTTGAGCTGAATTAATATCATCAATTTGCTTACTACTGATATTTGCTGCCATTTTAATGGTCCTGTCCTTAACAGTCTTTGCAGAGAGAGGCATGTCTTTAATTTTCTGAACAATTTCATTTTTGTTTTTAAAATCGGAGAATAGATGCTCTGATATTTGAATAAACGTTTCTTTTATGTATTCTCCGTCTGTGAACGGCTTACCCCTCTTCACGATCTCCTGAGCTGCCAAAAAACTAGCAGCTGTAGTTGACTGTGGAGAGCTGATCCATTTTTTGAAAGATAGTTTTCTCTCTTCAGCTTGTCGTTGCAATTCCGAAATTGCTCTCTGGCGCTCATCTTCGGTTGGGTATTTTTCAGCAAATGCTAAATGCTTGCTTTGAAAATGTCTTTCAACGTTACTTTTTTTGTTGTTTGATAGTTTCTCGCCACATATCAAGCACGCAGGTAAGCCAGCGTCATTGGCGGTGAATGCAAAAGCAGATGTCCACGCTGCATTAAACTCTCTATTTTCTTCCGAATTTTTTCTTTTTTGGGCTCTTTTCATGCTTACAGTGGTAGGGGTTCCTGCCGTGGTACCAGCAGCAAGTGAAGGCGACGGCTGCTGACGTTGATGTGACATATATTTAAAGTGACAAATTATAAAAAAAATAATTAAAAAACTTTATTTAGATGGTATCAACTAAAACCCTAGGGGAATTGTGCAACAAAATGAACACATAATGACCATAATAAAAGAAAAAAGAAAAAAAAACATTCCATGTTTTTTTGTCATGGCCATCGGGAGCCACTATAAGGAGGCTGAAGAGCCGCATGCGGCTCCAGAGCCGCAGGTTGCCTACCCCTGATCTAGAATATAGATTATAGTATATTATATAAAAGATTCATGTTGGGAATAATGTGGTGCTGTTAAATTCATAATCACGTGTCATCTATTCATGTTAAGGGAAGCCAAAAAGCATCTAAATACTCTTATCATGTCATAGAATTATCTTTCATTTGCATAGTTTTATTTGATGAGGTATTTAATTTTCCAGATTAGCGTAATGTGCGTGGAAGGAAAATGAAAAACAACAGCGAGAACAACCTCAGATGAACATTAATTAGACGCTCTGTAATTGCTGCAGCTACAGCTGCAATGAGTGTGTGTATTACAGCCGTGTGGTCATGTTAGCACATCTGCACAGCTTAGTTCACTCTAGGAGTTTATGGGCATACACAGGGAACAGATGAGTAATTATGAATTGCCAAAACATCGACCATCGCATGCAGGCATCACCATGAAATAAAGAGACGTCAGATTGTAAGTGTGAGTGATGGTGAGAGCATGAAAACAATCAAATCTGCTCGTTGATGATGTTTTTTCATCATTGTTTCTCACCTAACTATGACATTTCTGGAGTGTGTTGCTGCCGCTGCCTGACAGGAGGATGCGCCACAAAACACACAAATACTGTCAGAATTAAAACTCTTAATACCACAAAAGTGGGGGGTTTGATTTTAATACAACTTTCCCAGTTAAGTATTTGGAGAATGATTGGAGGTCAGAAATATGATGAAATTCATGGGTTTTTGTTTGACAATTTTAACTGATGTCATGGAACCTGTGACTTCAGCACTAAAGCAAAGAATCCAGCATGAATGCAAGAATGTGCAGAACCAAAAATGGTTAATCAATACACACACGTGTTGCATCTTTATTTGACTGAGTATGGTGACTGAGTATTACAAACCTCCAAACAACATCAGATCACATGTTTGTATTTACCTCTGGAACATATCATTGAGTGCTCTGTGCATTTTGTTTCTCTTCACTTGACTTGCAAGATTGATGATGTTTCTTATTTTTGTAGTCCTGAGTGATTGCCTGATTTTACCTACCTTAAAATGTGTTCCGATGTGTTTGCAGCACGTGTTTTCAAAGTGACTGAGATGTTTTAATTTGCTTGTGAATTGTCAGAATGTTTCAGTCTAATGCACTAATTGAACCCTGTGCCTCCGCAGTGATTCATTAGTGAGGATGCTGCTGAAACTGATTTGGATATAATTTGCACAGCAGGAGTCACAGGAGACAAATATTTCCCCCTTGTCAGAGCACCTTAAAGCCGATCTCCTCTGGTTACCACAGTGACTCCAAAGAATGTGGTTTACAGGAAATGTGCAGGAAACAGTTTCCTAGTGTGATTCAGGTATTCCTGTATTTCTCTCCTCTCTCCCTTCTTGTCTCTTTTGAACGAAGCAAGTCTAAAGAGACCATTTTGATCTTGTCTCTCAATGCTCTCAATACTTCAAGTTGGATTCAGTGCACAAAGCTGACTATTTTAAGACCAAAGCTGCCATCATGCTCAACAAGGGGAAAAGAGAAGCTCACTTTTGTTCCTGCTAGTATCGTCTCATTTCTGCTAGTGTCTCATTAAAATGAGAGAACAGTAGCAGGAAGTGTAGTGTCAAACGAAAATTTGCCTGGCAGGAACTGTGGTTCTGTCTGAATCAAAGAGAAGAATATATATATATATATATATATATATATACTGTGTTTGTTGATGTGTGTCATGTGAACAGAGCTCATATATATATATGAGCTCTGTTCACATGACACACATCAACAAACACAGTTCCTGCCAGGCAAATTTTATATATATATATATATATATATATGTGTGTGTGTGTGTATATATATATATATATGTGTGTGTGTGTATATATATATATATATATATATATAACAACACAGCTACAGTTTTATGCATCCACATTACCGGTAGATAAAATTTAGAATTTGTTGCTTTGACATTTATTGCAAATGAAATTTAAATCATGTGTTTACAGTAATTCGTGATAATAATAATTCCATTTTATAACATTAAAATGTGTCATGCTGCATTCCTCTTTAACACATCTATTTTATGTGCAATTAATTTTTCCAGCCACTGTTTGCAGCCTGTTTGAGATGTTTCAGTCAGGCTTTAGAGCTCATCACAGAACAAAAACAGCACTTATTAAAGTTACTAATTATCTTCTTAGAGCTTCAGATCATGGACTGGTCTCTATGCTGGTTCTGCTGGACCTCAGTGCTGCTTTTGATACAGTTGATGACAGCATCCTGTTACACGGACTGGAACATGTGACTGGGATTAAAGGGACAGCACTAGACTGGTTTAGATCATATTTATCAGATCGATACCAGTTTGCTCATGTCCATGACGTTCCCTCTTCATATACTAGGGTTAGCCATGGAGTTCCACAAGGTTCTGCACTTGGACCAATCCTTTTCACCTTGTACATGCTTCCCATAGGAAACATTATTCGGCATCATGGAATAAATTTTCATTGTTATGCTGATGACACTCAGCTATATTTATCCATGAAACCAGAGGAGACAGAGCAGTTAGTGAAGCTTCAGACCTGTCTTAAAGACATAAAGTCTTGGTTGACCTCAAATGTTCTTCTCTTTGATTCAGACAGAACCAAGGTGATTGTGTCTGGTACTGAACTTCTCAGGGATATATTAGATCATGTTATTATTCTGGATGGTTTCTTTTTAGCTTCTCATCTTTCTCTGAGGGGATTCTTGGAGTAACATTTGTCCAAGCTCTATCTTTTAACTCGCATATTAAATGAATCTCCAGAAGTGTCTTTTTCACTTGCAAAACATCTTCATAGTTGTGCACTGACCTGCCAACCCCCCCTCCACATATCAGTGTAAGAGATGTGTTCTCCCATATGAGCCAGTCCTGCTCAAGGGTTCTGCCTTTTAAAAAGCAGTTTTCTTTGCAACTGTTGCTTGTCAGGCTCTGGGTTTCTGTAAAATCTCAAATTTTAAGAGACAGTATTTCAATAAAGATTTGATTTGATTGGCTTTGATTTGACTGAACCTTGGATGCAGTTTGCATTGTTTTAGTGATTTAATGGGCCCCAAACATGCTGCTAGAGATAATGTGCACTCACAACTGAAGTCTGCACCCACATTCTTCAGTGAACAGCTTTTCCAGACATCTTGTTTGGGTGATGTAAGAATTCTCTGTTTCTGTCTTGCATTCTGACGTGCATTCTTTAAAAAACAGCATTTTAAAGCTTTGCCTCGCTGCTCTTTGTCTGTGTTTAGGATCTGTTTTTGTTTTAGTTTGTTTTACTTTTTCAAGCCACCAACCTGCCAAGACAAAGGATAGGAAGACCAAAATACCAGATATGTAGTCTCTTTTCTGCTTTTAACCATCCATGTAAGACATCTATGTACTTTTTGGGTGTTTATAGTTATTCTTAAAGAAAAGCTATCTAAAATTTATGGATGACAAATGCAAGTTAATGAAGTGAAAGTACCAGCTTGTGACAGACTGGAACCCTCATGAAGCTTCAGACTCCTCACATCAACTTTATCTAGAATAGATCTTCTCACATGGGGGCAGTGTTGGACCACCTGTCTCTCCTTCTCCGTCTCCACCTTCCTCCTGCTGATATGGAATGTCTTTATAGTGGAGGTATTGAGTGGGGATCCTCCACACTAGATCTAGTATCTTCTGTTCTTAACACCCAGAATCAGACCTAGAACTGTCAGACATCACAGCCCTTCATCTCCTGAACAAAACTTAAAAAAAAGAAAAGAAAATACACCTCAGTATAGGTTTGCACATGTATATTGTCCCAAATGGTTTGCTGTAATTGTACTGAAGATAATGCAGGAGGATCTATTTCTGCATTATAGTTGTCCCGGGTGACAACAACAGGAACAGTTTTTTGAAGAACACGTGTTAAGAGAGGACAAGGAGGCATTACTGTGTCTCTAGAGGATATTTCTTGTTTTAGAAATACATCATGTTTGAGCAGATATTGCAGGGATGCTGACAAAAAGTTAGTGACAAAGAAATATTCATTTATGGACATAAGAAGTTATCTTGTTCTTCCTGACTAATGGAAAGTGTATTTTTTTTATTCAGCACCACAGGTTAGGGCAGAATCTCTTAAGGCATAACTAAAGTAGCAGGTCCCACATGAAATACTACTTCTGATTTTGCTTCTGTTGTCCCCAAAAGCAGAATCTATAGATGTAATGAGTTAATCAGCATCTGAGTCTCTCTGCTCCACCCTCTCTGCTCCGTAAGTGGTCATCAGCATCCTTCTTTTGCAGCCTCTGTCTCTGAAAGGTCAATCGACTAATGTGCTACATTAACACGGGGTGTCATCTATCTGGTCATTAGCTCTGACCTCTGTATGTGTAAGTGGGGCCATAGAGGAGCAGAAAAAGAGTCATTTAGTGTGTAAAAACATGTAACCCTCTGGGTTAAATGAGCTCAACAGCCCAAACACACTAGTCCTCTGTACTTGGCTTAGTCACAATAATAATATTAATCACCATAATCGCTAACAGTCACAATTATCATAATAACAATCAGAATAATACAACATTCTGACAGCAGAAAGGGCCAAATCCAAAGGTCACTGTATAATTTCATTGTAATTCCGTTCAACTTGAATGCAAATTTGATTACAATTGTCTCTGAATGTATTTTAGCAATAATAGTTTGATTTGATGAAGATTTTCTGGAAGTGTTCTGTCCTTACATGATGATGATGTTTCCATTAGGTGCAGATATTTCACAAGTAAAACTTTGCAGATGTTCAAACACATTCTATGAATTATGAAGATGTGTCTTAAAAATCTCACAATTGGATTGAATTTAGGCACTTTAAGTGCCAAAATAAGATGAGAAAACAAAAACAAATGAACACTGTTATTTTCCTAAATGATACACTTTTTTATTTTATTTTTTCTTTAGATTTGATGAGTTACTCACACTTATTAAGGCACTGTGCAAAACATGAGGCATGATATATTTGAAATTGTTCAAAAAGAACAGATATTTAGTGTAACCTCATGTTAGAACAAAAGCTGTTCATATCAGATCATATTTTCATTTTAGACTTAATAAAATTATATTACGGTATTAGAATAGTGATGCTTGATATTTGCATTGCCTTGGCTGACTGCAATAATCCATCCAAAACAGTTTTTTTTTTAAACTTTAGTTTTCTAGGTTATTGGAATGTTCCAACCTCTGCTGCTGTGTGGTGATTAAAATTATTGTTTGACCTCTTTGTCCTTGAGATAGAGACATAGAAGGTTATCCACCAGTTCAAGTGCAATCAACAGCACACATGTCCCCATTCTGTGAGCATTTGATCCACCTTAATAAACAACATTTTAAGGTATCCCGATGTTAATAAGGAGCTCCATGAACCATTGATCCTACAGCTGCACCTCCAAATGCTTTTCAACTTTATTGTACAACTAGCAGCAGCTATTTTCCCCTCTCTGACAAGGACACCCAAGGGGTTTTGCTACGCACATCCACTGAGAGGCAATCAGAGGGTCCAGCAGGGCTAAGCACTCCCTCCAGCTTGTTTCTGAGGCGTGAAAGCAGAGCCAGTTATTCCTCTGCTTGGGTTTCTCTGGGTTTGTCCCAGGGAAAGCTGATGGGAGGCACAATGAAAAAGAGGAGCTCTTTCTCATATCCTGGCCTCTAGAGATGCTTTTGGATCAGCATAATTTACTGCTGTGACACAAGAATAAAGTTGGATATCATGAGTCTGGGGTAAAGGCTGATGTCTTTAACAAATTGCACTTCAAGTCTGCACAAAGTAAGAACTTTGCTTCATCATTACAATTTTTTAAATTATGCTTGGGTGAATATTTTCACCAGGAGAAAAAGCTGGATCTCTCCACAGATGTCAACAAGGATGTAGGTCCGAGGCACTGTGGGCCAAGGTCGAGGGTCTAAGAGCAGAGGGGGGAGGGCATTCCCATTGGTGAGGCATGCCACACAATGCTTGACCTTCTAAATGTCCAAGTATCTTTCATGAACCATGGCCAGGACCTGTCCCCTGAGGGCCCTCTGGACCAATGTGCCCAGCAATGTCCCCCCTAATTTTTCACATGTCAGAGCATAGAGACAAACTCCCTGTGAGCAACATCAGACGTGCACACCGTGGCCGCACCAGTATCACCAGTTGTTTTTCATGAGTTATCTAGGTGAGCGGTTTGCAAATCGAGACGTGTGCTGTAGAACCACCATGTGATACCGTATAAATTCCTATAACTCTTTGTCAAATATAAAATTAATCATTTTTGTAAACAGCGTTTAATGATTATCCATGAATAAAAATTCTTCATAAATGACACCAGAATAAGCATAAATCTGATCGGGGACTCGGGAAGTTTACCTTGTTTTTCCTCTTCTGTCATTCTCACTTCTCCAGTGGTTTTATATTTTGCCCAGGTTGAATAACCTGCCTGCGTCTTGCTTTGACTTCATGTGCTACTTCAAGACAATTTCTGGATGCTGTTTGATGTGATTCATTAAAATGAAGCTTCCTTCACAATCTGCACTGAATGCTTGAAAAGTAGCACAAATATCCACAAGCTGTGAGATCTCCTTTAGCTCTTCACATCTAAGTGCTGTTGCCACCATATCTGAGAATGTGTTGATTGACCCTTGTTTTTGCTTCACAATGTACCTGAATTCAGCATATTCACTGTTAATGGCCTCCATAGAATGAGGGTGGTGGAGAATGGCCTCATACTTCTTTGACATCGAAGCATTGAGCTCAAACATCAATTTTGAGTGTGGATCAACACACATTGCCACACTGGCCAGTGCAGACCACTCCTTTAAGTCCTCCTCTGGAAAATGAAAACCCAAGTGATCACAGAGCTTACAAATAAAAAGAATAATCTCACTGGTATTTCTGCCATCAGCTGATGAGGTCCTCATCACCTCTTTGACATGGTCACTCCACTAAACATTCTTCTCATCTTTCAAGTATTGGGAATGCAACTTGGCAAGAGCAAAGATTGAGAGACTGCGTTCTGCCCTTCCATCACAGTCAGGTTGCAGCTTTGATAAGAAAGGCTGAGTTGTGCCAGCTCACCCAAAACATCTCCCAGAGCGGCGAGAGTAACCTGGAACTTTGAATCGCTCAGCATTTTGTAGCAGCAATTTACCACTGGATTCTGTCTTGCAGTATTTTCCAATCACAGTGTAGTTCCTCAGAACAGCCTTCACGGCTTGGTACCAGTACAGCATCGTACTTCACTCAGAGGCCTGAATGACAGTGTATCCTCATTGAGAATCTTTGCTCGGTCCTTCATTTTGCCTCACTACACAGTGGACCAAGAGAAAGTGGAATACACAATTCTAAGAAGAGTTTCCACAGCTCACTTTAAAGGCAGATCTTTCCAGGCATCATTAATGTCCAATTCCTCTCTATGGGCAACGGCGTGTTGTTAGGTGTGGAATTTGCAGCTTTAATAAAGCTGCAACTCCGTTGTGCTTTCTGAGCATCACTGAGGCACCATCAGAGGTCAGCATCGCCTTTATCTGCAAGTTCAGTCCATGCTTGGGGTAAAACTGAGTGATTGCTTGCTCAACATCGTGAGCAGTGCATGCTCTCAGCTGGATGATGCCACCAAACACAGTTTTATAGCTGACGTCATTTTCCTCCCTGTGCTTAATATACAGGACTAGCTTTGTGCACTGATATGTCTGTGCTCTCATTTACTATCAGGGTATACCAGGGTGCATTTTTAACATCGCACGTCATCTCATTCTCCAATCTGTCATTGATTGAGTTCACAAATTCAAAGGAATAATTTTTGCTTCACCAGCTTTCTGGCAGAGTCACATACTTTGCCATGTGATTGTGGATTTGTTCATTTTGATGGTGAGTAGAACATTGGCGATGAGAACTTTAACTTGCTTGGGGTTGGATTTCTTTTTGTGTCCCTGCTCTTCTTACCTCTTCTCTTGAACCTTAGCGCTCTCTTGCAATAATGTACCGATCCCAAATCCCATCTTGCACCTTTGTACAATTCCAACAGCATTCAAATGACTTTTCTGCTGAATGTGATGCTTGAGGTAGCCCAACCTCCATTCAGTCCACGCTTTTCCCTCTATAAACTCGCTTGCTACTTTAGCTTCGCGGCATGTTTCGCAGAGAAGCCCTTTCACACTTGAAAATGAAAAACAATCTCACCCAGTTTCACCTCTTGTTATTTTGTTTGCAATTCAGCCATTCAGTCTCAAAAGAATCACATTTCTTTTTTACTTTGGCTTGTTGAGTAGATGTGCCACTGCCCACTCCTTTCACCATAATAAGGAGTTAGCATCATATCATTGGCTGGACAAATTACTACCTATTGTTTAACCGCTTGTTCTCACCTGTCACTCACTGAACTAAATAAATTGTTATGTGTTCATTTTATTTACAGTTCAAGTTCAGTTGGATTTTTTCAATGCCCTGTGAAAGGGCATTCATTCCTTTGGAACTCCTGCCCTCATGGATGAAAGCCCAAAGCTGGATAAGTAGGGGGTCATTTGCTGATGCTGAAATGACACCCTTACAGTTACATAATTATGCCACCTCTCACATGTCCAGACTCACGCCAGCACTTCCCTCTTTCCCACCAAGCACTTCTGTTCTGGGTGAGCGACCTTGAAGAAAATGCCACTGGGCATTCAGTCCTGTGCTGACATTGTTTCAGATCTTCAGCAGTCAGGAAGAACCCTACAAATTTGCTGACTGACACTGCAAAGATGAACTTTGGCAAGCAAGATCAGTGAACTGGAAAAGTGGTTGTTGTGCAGGGGGAAAGTTGTTGTGTTCACCATGATGTTGTCCAGGTAGAACACCACCCAGCGGATGCCAGTGAAGGTGGTAGTCAAGCTGGAGGCAATTGGAGTCAAAGCTGAGGCCAAAGGACACGCGACTGTGACTGAAGAATCCCATCGGGGGTCACCAAAGCAGGGAGGTTGCGGCTGTGTGGGCGAAGAGGAACCTGCAGATATGTAGCTCTGCTGTAATTTGAACTTTTTCAACACATCAATCCATTAAACTGTAGGCTGGGGATATTTGTCTGGGATCACCACTTTGTTCACTTGTCAGCACCTGTATTGTCCATGATAAAGAAGCCCAGGATGCAGAACAGGTCAAATCCAGGGAGGTGGTCAACATGGTGAGACACCTGGAAAGTGAACGATGGGAGAGCCTTTGAGCCGCAGAGTTTGGACATGGTGGTGGGGCCCACCGTGCTGCTCTTAGCATGTCTCTGCACCACCGCTGCTTTGAGTATGTGACACAGAAACAGCTTCCAAACTCTGGGTTAATTTGGGGGCTTGGAGGCAGCTGGGTGAGAAAGGGAGCGCCATCGTTGTCACTAATGTTATATTTAGTGAAATGCAGATGACAAATCTGTTTCACACATTCTTTTTTAATAATGGAGCATCAATAAAAACACCTGATCTTTCTGAGCAGGTTGCAGGCCACAGCAGTGAGCACTGCATGGACAGGCTGTAACTTCACTGTGTCTAAAAACATTTACCAGGTGTTCTTAAGGGCCCTTGTAACCTCTGTGCGCTCAGCTCTTCCTCACTCTTCCTGAGAGAAATATTCGGAATCACTGGTGTTGATTCATGTCTGCTGCGCAGAGTCAACTAAAAGTATCTCCCCCTGTGCCAGCCATCATGGAGAGGGCTTCACTGTTATTCCCCAAAGAGTCATCAGATAAGAAATGTGTAAAGACACTTGAGAGTCTCTCCCCTAAGGGAACAGATTTCAAGGTTTTGTTTTGTGCTTTGGTTGTTTTTGTCATTTTTTCTTTGCTGTTTTTCCCCACAAACAATATTTTTACCCCGATAGGAGAGGGAAAATCGAGCAGATATTAGCAGCAGCTATAACATTTTCAGAATGAGAGCTTCAAGGACTTCATTGTGTAAAGGATTTCGTATCCAGCTAAACACTCAGTAGTACAGTATTTACATATTTAAATAATGTAATCCATTCATCATTTACTGAGTTATGTCTTTACGCTGCTCTGTTTTTACTGCATTGTACATTATAACTGATTCTGTTATTTAATCAGAAATGACAGATTTACACAAAAAAATTCGCTGTAGGCTTTCACTCACTTCGGCTCAGCACAATTCTCTTTTCTTTCTTTTGTAGTGTAAAATGTAATAGTGTAACAGGACTTTTGGTAACCTTCCACGTGTTTCTTTGGTTACATTTAAAATGAGTTTGGGCTGACAGGTTTCATTTCGTTTCGTTTCGTTTTCTCCCGCTTATCGTGGTTCCACGACAGGGAAACCTGCATTGTTCCTCCTCGATCAGAGGTCTAATCCTCTTTTCCAGCACCCTGGCATAGACTTTTCCAGGGAGGCGGGTTCCTCCACCAAGCGTTCCCAACAGACCCTCACTAAGCGTTTGGGCCTGCCAGGTCCGCGCGGTGGCTCCATCCCCCCCACCTGATCCAACTCACCACCAGGTAGTGATCAGTTGACAGCTCTGCTCCTCTCTTCACCCGAGTGTCCAAAACATATGGCCGCAGATCAGCTGACACGACTAGGAAGTCAATCATTGACCTACGGCCCAGGCCGTCATGGTGCCAAGAGCACCGATGAACAAACTTATGTTCGAACATAGTGTTAGTTATGGCCAAACTACGACTAGCACAGAAGTCCAATAACTGAACACCACTCTGGTTCTGATTGGGAAGACTGTTCCTCCTAATCACTCCCTTCCAGGTCACGCTGTCGTTGCCCACGTGAGCGTTGAAGTCTCCCAGTAGCACTATGGAGTCCCCAGTTGAGACACTGTCCAGCGTCTGTCCTAGATCCTTCAAAAAGGGCAGGTACTCTGAACTATTGTTTGGTGCATACACACAAACAACCGTCAGAACCCGTTCCCCGACACGAAGGCGCAGAGAAGCAACCCTTTCGCTTGACCGAGAGAACCACAATGTTGAACTAGAGAGTCTAGGGGCAAGCAAAAAGCCCGCCCCCTGAGCAACTGCAGCGTAGAAGAGTGTCCAACCCCCCTCAAGGACTTAGGTTCCTGAGCTGACGCTATGTGTGGAGGTGAGGACGACCATATATAGTCGGTAGCGCTCAACCTCCCCCACAAGCTCCAGCTCTTTCCCCACCAGAGAGGTGACATTCCAGGTTCCAAAAGCCAATTTCCATACCCTTGGATCGGACCGCCAAGGCCCCCGCCTTGGTCCGCCGCCCAATCCACACTGCACCGGACCCTTCATGTTCCTCCTGCGGGTGGTGGGTCCACTGGAGACGGGAGTGTCCACGTAGCTGGTTTGGGCTGGGACCGGCCGGGCCCCGTGGACGTAGGCCCGGCCACCAGGCGCTCGCCATCGAGCCCCAGCCCCAGGCCTGGCTCCAGGGTGAGGCCCCGGTAACCCTCCGGGCCGGGTACGCGGCTTCCCTTTTAGATGTACCATGATGGGTCTTGTGAACCATTCTTTGTCTGACCCTTCACCTAGGACCAATCTGCCTTGGGAGACCCCACCAGGGGCAAACTGCCCCGGACAGCATAGCTCCCAGGCTCATTAGGGTACGCAAACTCCTCCACCACGATAAGGTGATGGTTCACGGAGGAGGGGCTGACAGGTAATTTGCTTATTTTCAATGTGCATGGCTATAAATGGCTATACTACAAATGTGAATTATTTAAGAATCCATCAAATTGTTGATGCAGCCTAGAATCACAGTTGCTTTATCTTTTCTTACACATTAATGTCTCATTAGCTGCCTGTGACACTAGGTCACTCTAGACTTAATATTTATACTGTAGTTGCAGTTAAACAGCTGCCAATTTCTAATTCAACACCTGAAATCAGCTCCAGACTTGGCATTAATGGTTAACTCATGCGTCTGTTGGGGACTGGGCTAAAGGTCTGAAGGTGTCTGGTTCCAGTCCGCTTGGTGACCAAAACTCGAAAGTGGTCTTGTAGCACGAGCGGAGTCGGGACATTTGTGGATTACTGCCGAGGTGTCCTTCACATGCAGAACCCTCAAATGCTCAGAGCACCTGTCAGGTTGTTTGTTTCTAGAAGACAGGTTGTATCCACCGAGAGATCGTTAATGCAATACTCCACCTCCCTCCTGCCTTAACTGCAGGTTCATGCGTAAAAATGATAATTTGATATGGTAACCTATGGTTCCTCTTCTCTTGGAACAAATGGAGGGAATAATAATGAGTGCCTGAAAATAGAGGTCTTTAACTGAATTCAAAAGACCACAAGTTGGTGGCATTTTGAATGTCTCACATCAAACTAATTGGTTTCTATTTGTATTTCATATTCTAAATAATCTTATCAATATTTAATTCTCGCTCTTTCTTTGTAAAGGGAAAATAATCGTTCTTAAACGAACCTGTGATAACAGCATCCATGCTTAACTGTAAGAAAATGATAAGTATATTCCTTTAACAGTCACGATGATTTAGTGTATGTAGTTATGAACCCTTTGAACAAAGACTTGGCCAACCGCAGCAGGCTGTGAAACCTGGTGTCAAAGCAACCCGTGTCCTCCATCTGTTCTGATCTCTCTCATTAAGTCAAACATGCAGTCCATTGCTCAACCACTCTGTACGCGCTCTCGCTTCCCTGCTCTCTAAACGTTTGATTTTCCCAGTGCAGTGATTACATGAAGGCCAACCTTGTACAAAATGACATTAGCGACAGGCTATAATAGCCTTGCTGCTAACTCCCCTAACTGCCAGTTAACTGTGACAACTTAAGCCCTGTTCACACTACACAATTTTAGCCCAGTTCACTGGTTTTTGCTGTCCTCCCCCAAATCAGGGTGAAGCACTCGGCGACAACTAGATCACCAAGTGTGCTAACTCAATGATGAAATCTGGATATCTAGCATGCTTAGCACCAGCAGAGCAGGGTCACTTATCACGGGTTCTACAGTAGAGTCATATAGTGTGAACACTCCTGTCACTGACCTTGAGACCCCCCAACCAGATGACGATGAGAGTCATGCATTGTTAACAGCACGTCGACTGGATGGCTCAAACAGTCGTGTAGTGCGAACAATAAGATGCACATTTAATCACACTGCAACCATGTTCACAACTGTATCTTTTCATTTTCTGCTTGTGCATGCATTTCTGATTAGACCAACATTTTACAAATAAATGTCTCAATACCAAAGAACGTCAGCAATCAAGCACCACACATTATTTTACCCTGACACCAATCCCCTTTAAAGGAGATTATTTCTCTTATGTTTGGGCACATTTTTCTCATCAGAACTCAAACAAATATGCTTCATATTGTTGGATTTAAGAAAATAGTCAATGCTTTTAACCACACACTCATTTAAAACTCGCTGGTAAAGAAATCACATCAATAAAAAGTGCAATACTTCCAGCAATCTGATAACGTTCTGTTCTTATAGATGATGGGATTGTGGATTTTTTCAGATAAATAAGGATACGGTGTTGAACACAACAGACAAACATCACTCACATTTACCATATTCTCCACCCCAAATCAGGCATCTTTTCTAGGAATCCTGGTCAGATATTAGCAGTGAGTATTGATCAAGGATCAAGGGAATCCACTCTATAAGCTCTGAACATCAGAAGAGGGGGGAGAGTTTGTCTTTCAAATGATGTTTTTTTTAGCCTTTACTGTGGCAGTTTGAGTGCTTGCTATGATAATGGTGCAGTTCCTGCGACTCAGCCTGCTGTTCCCCTGCTGGACATTTTGGCTAAGTCTGCTGCTGTTTGGAGATTGAAGTTAAGAGCAGGGTGTGGAGGGAATTGCAATGAGTAAATCTTCCTTTCTTCACACTACTAGCCTGAGCTCAGCTTTCTTCTGTTTTCTGCATCTCAGTGGGGGTGAGAATGGAGGTGGACTGTTTCTACATGCAGGAAAACACATGCTGAGAGTTAACATTTTAGCATATCAGAGAGGATCACTGCAGCAGTGAGCCAGTGTGCACAGCAGCACTGCTGCACTGTTCTGCTGGTGCTATGCTAACTAAATGCCACTGGGAACAGCACTGTTTACAATATTTATGACATGGTTGCAGAGAAAAGAGGGGATTACAAATGAGATTGTATAGCTTTTTAAACTGAGGAGTCAGATGACAGTTATAAAGCTGCAGGTATTGATTTGTTATGATGAAACTTTGAGGCTGAGCTTTCTTCTGAACAGCTGTCAAACCAGATGTGATTGGTTCATTTGTTAATAATTTGTCCTCCTCAGCATTTTTTTTAAAATGTCCTGTCACTCATGGACTCATGGACAGATTTCCATCTAGATTTATTCTTCACTCAGATCACGAATGAAAATCTAAGCAGGACAGTCCTCTTTCTGCTCATTATCTTTTTTTTAAACATTAACTAATGGTTTAAAAACACAGAAATTACATTCCAGCACCATTTGACATGGAGTGTACATTCAAAGGTTTGAAGTATCTCAATCAAAGAGGGACATTTGCAACCAGAATGTGCCAGCATTTTATTTATGTGTTTATTTAGTTCACCCGGTCTTATGTGTCACCTTTGGTAAACTGTTAAATGATGGGCTAATTTCAACAATATTACCAGTTGGAGGTTTAATTGAATTATCTGTGCCACCACCTCAGAGAGTCAGAGAACTAGACCATGCCAGTAAAGACTGCTGCCTCTCTCAGATATTGTAAATCCACGTTCTCAGGTTCAGAGAGGATTCTCACTTATGTGTCACATTCAATTTCACTGAGGCTTGTTTAAGGAAAGTGCTGCTACCCGCTGTATCACACTGTCAGAGGAAGTGTGCTTGAGCAAGTTTCCAATAAAAGTTTCATTCAAGAGGGGAAGGTCAGTATTTCAGCTATTGATGATAAAGCATATAAACTGTCCAATATGCATCCGGCAGTGCTGAATGGAAAGCAGCATATTAACTGAGAGTGTTGCACAGAGGATCAGCAATCCTCATTCTGAAGCAATTACAACAGCAGAGCCCCAGAAAGAGACTGAATAAACCACATAAAAAGATGTGATGTATGTGGCTAGAGTGGGGCTAATATCTGCTCAATGTTATTGCACTTCTGTAATGCAAATATCCTGACATTTAAGGAACAAATGCTGCATGTAAATAGAACCAGGGCCTTTCACGGGGGAAAGCGGCAGAGCAGCTCTCTGGAAAAAGCAGCCTGACTATGAAATGGACTCCAGCAGATCATGAAAGGACAAACGTGTCAAATCTGCAACATTTCTACAGAAAAATAATAATAATTTGAAAAACAACTGTGCCTTTACTTCTGCTTTAATCTTTCACTGCTGTTCATAAAAACATAAATATGAATCCACACCTCAAACATAGCAGTAGGTTTATGTATATATAGGTAAAGATATGATATGTAGGTATGCATGCGCATAAAAGTGAAGTTAATGTGCATGTATGACTTTTTCATGCCTTGAGTTATTTCTTGTGACTGTCTGGGTCAAAGGCTGTTACGGATACTTTTCGTTACTGAACAAACAAGACAGACAATTTTACAGTCTGCTCCACACTCCTGTCACTGGTTTAGCTTTCCTCAATTTCCCCCATCTGTCAGAGTCACTCACAATCTTGTGTATGTGGCCCCATTGTGGCAGTCAGCTTGATATATTCCATTTGATGGGCGTCGTATCGAGTTGCCTGCAGAGACAAATCTCAACAGCACCCCCATCAGACGTTGGTTGTAAATGAAGTCCAAGCTGAAGCTGCTGTGAGAAATAAGAGAGTCTCTTGTTTCTATAAACTGAGCAACACTCACGGTGCTACAACCCTTCACTTTTAAATTAAATCTGTCCCAGCTAATAAAAATAACACTGGTTTTGCCCTCCTTCCAAGCCCATGACCAAATCAATATCATCCCTTGCAGCTGACAGCTTAATCGCTTAATCATGGTGCATGAGCTGACAAAAGAAGAGCCCACTGTGCCATCATAGCACGTTCCACTGCCCTGTCTGCGTCTTTGACCCCAGTGAACTCCAGTCCTACACCTCCCTCTCAGCCCAGAAATGGAGTGTATTTATAAATGTTGTCATTCAGAGAACATTAAATATTCCCAGGGATGAAAGATCACTGTGTTGTCCGCTTGGTTAAAGCGGGACAAATACCGTATGTAGCCGGATACAGATGTTGATAGTGTGTAGAAGCTTTTCTTCAGTGAGAATCAGGCCCAGTATTGCTCTAGCAGCCCCCCTGTAAGGTTGGGTCTCAGGCTACAGACAGGAGTGACCTCTGACCCCACATCAATATAACTGCTGCACTCAGTCAAAGCTGTTTTTCTTTTTGATGACATTTTTAGAAAACAGATTCACATCTGGTTTTATTGATTTTACTGTCAGTGTTAAAATGAGTAGTTTTGTTTGTCAATGGATTTCAGATGTTGGCATCAGTGTTACTAAATCCTGAAGATGACAGATGATTCCTGTGGGATGAAGAAGGGTCTGGCTATGTATGGGGTCATGTCTAGAGGATTGAAAGTCTTATTGCGTTAACACATTAAAGCACTTCATCAGCAGACATCTCATACTGTCCAATCTGCACCTATTTTCAGAGGATTTCAGGACAGGTCTGAAAGTTAAAAATGGATAAAGTTACACCTCAGGCTATTTCTATAAACATGCAGTGAGGACACAGTACATCCCTCTATTGACATCCCTCTAATACAGCAAGAATGCATGGAGGCACTCACTTGTAGGTTTCATTTCGCTTCATGTTTAATGTCAATGTTCAAAATCAAGAATATACGATAGTATCTGTTCAAGCTAAGTTGTATGTTAGAAAGTTGGATCACACTTGTTGTCAATGCTCTCTCTGCTCTCTAACATAGAATTCCTTGTAACCCCTTGCAGTGTATTGTTCATTAAACTCTTTAGAGTGCTGTAATGCTGTTAGCTCCTAGAGGGTACTTTTCCCACTAATGTCATCAATGGAACTCTCCCAAACATTCACCCTGTACTGAAGGAGCACCTGTAACTTTGTGATCCACCTCAGGCTGACAGAACTTTCTGTTCCACTGGAGAAAGGTGTGCTGGCAAAATATCAAACTGCAGATAGAAACCTCAGAGTTTCTCATGGAGCAGACACTTAATCAGGCGCTTTAGTCAAGAAACAGTGGCTGAGGTACTGAATACCAGATTTAGGTGTCTGGTTAAATAGTTGGAAAGATGACATAGAAAGAATAGCTTTCTTAAAATGGGTCCTTTAGCCACACATTCTTGTTTCAGTCTGGTTTGACTGATCCTCACAGATGTTGGCAGATCATGTGACCCGTGACCCCTCCCACCACCGCCTTGGGCCAAAATTTGAAAAAGAAATTTCCCAGGCTTAACACTTTGAATGTCCTTTGGTGAGTCCACACTAGCCTGCTTCTGCTCTGCTTAAAGAGCCCTTGAATAAGAACAGAGGCATTCTTTGAAAGATTTCTCTCCCTCATCTTTATCAGATTTTGTTGCTAGCAGATAAGGAAACCTCTTTCTTTTTCAATGTGTGGTAATACGATAATAAAGTCAGTGAAACGCCAGCCAACCTTCTCTGAGAGTCAAAGCTCCTCTAGCAATAAATGATCAAGTCTCACTATTTATTTGACACACAAGCATGTTTTTTCAACCACTGCATTTGTAAAGCTGCAAGAGTTGTTCTCCTCATGCAGTGAAGGATCAAGTGATCAACAAGAACACAATTACATGTTTATCAGAAAACAAATAATCAGTCTAAATGGCTTATTCTGCGGTGAGCGTGTTGAAAAAGCAGGATGCAAACAAAGTAAAGAGCATGCCATTTAGTTAAAGGTCATCATTAGTGAAAAGGCTGTTGTACTAAGAGTGTGTCTGTCATGTAGAAGTAACATCTTTCCCACTGCTCATCATTAACTCTGCTGGTGAATGAGGCTCCCTGCTGAGAAAACTGACGCTCATGTTCACACAGTCCTGCACCGACGCATGACTGCAGGACTGTTTAGGGGATTCAGTCCTCAGGAAAAGCAGACTGACTCAAGCTATTTGGTTTTCTTTGTTATTGCTGCTGTTCTGGAATATTGACAGACTGCAGAGAGGGTCTCCAGGTTGGAGCTGGTCAGACAACTGTGTCAGGCAGGATGAGCTGCGCACGGTGGAGTCATCTTAATGGGTTTAGATCCAAATGTTGTGGTTAGATTTCCATAATCAAACATCTAAAAGATTCCAGTGCGCCCTTAGCGATTGTCATGTGATGTCAGCAATAGCATGCTTCTGTTATAAAGTCAATATCAGTTTAATGTTTGGATTGTGTCAAGATTAGCTGATACAAACAGAAAAGTGGTGACCAACCATACTTGTAACGCATTTAACCCCATGAAAGCAACTCTTGATTGATATTAATAAGGATCATCACTACTACTTCACTGTAAAGGCAACTTTCCTTAGAGGTATTCATTTGGACTATGCAAAATAAGACATCTCATCTTAGAAAGTGAAATAAAATAAAAAATGGTAAAAACTCAATATGATGTTTTCAAAGAATATGTGGGTCTTTTAGCACTTAAATTGTAAATAAAATCAGGCCCCGTCAAACACCATCCACACAAATTAAGAGTCGGGTTAACTTTTAGACGATATGAAAATTCACAAAATGTGTACCTTTAAATCCTGTTTCAATCATTTCCATGCTGTGGGCGCTTCACTAAAAACAGGAATACAAAATATAAGCACGTGCAAAATGAATTCTCACTAATCCAACCAGTTTTTTGTTGGAGATAAGGGAGAAAAGCAATTTACTCATGGAGGAAATTTCCAGTTGGATGAAAAGTTATGGGAAAACACCAGCAAACACATCTACTTCTCTGTCCTCACTGTCCGTCTCCTGGTAGAATAACTCACAATATAACTCGCAATGAGCCACAATATCAAATGCTAATTCATGACAAATTAACCTATAGAGGGATCAGACGTTGCCTTAATTTAAAGTTTACTTAAGAAACATGCACCCTCATTTAAAAAAAAAAAAAAGATTAGAACTCTTAGTTCTAATGATTTTTCAGTGTTGGTCCAACTGAGTAAGATGTGATAAATCTTATTTGCCTTCCCCGCCAGTAGAGGGCGCTCATGCGAGTGATCACAGCACACTCGGCCCTAGTTACTGGTAACTATTCCAACATTATTTCAACGCTACAAATGTTTAAAAACAACGTGGACTCTATATGATGAGTTTAATGAGGCTTTTAATTGAATGTGAGTTTGTATTATTCATTTAAATGTTCATTTTTTAAATAATGGTTGTCGCCATCTTATTCCCTTCATTGTGTTACCACACAGAACGCACCTGTGTTTGTGAGTGTATGCATGAGGAAGTGAGGTTATGAATGTTATATTTTGAAATATGTCTTCGAGTTATATTTGAAATGATAATGTATGAGTGGATATGTACTGGACTTGGGATATGTATTGTTGTTTAGACAGAATATGGTTCTGACTACAGTGTTGAGTTTGTGTAGGGATATTTATCTTCTCATACCCCACTGAGGCCGGTTTAATATGGATCTGTGAAGCCCCCTGTCGATATGATTCACTCCTGTTTGTGATACAGTGCGATTTAAGAATGATTTGATAACAATATGGCTGTGCGATCCAATTGTAGTCTGAGAGTTTATTAACCCATGTCAGGTTTCTTACCTCGATAGGGTAAGAAACTTGAGGGATTTATTGAATATTTTCTTGTTTTTATGGACCAAACCAATGAATTCTATTTTTTTAAAGACCTAATTGAGTATGCACAGGCAGAGAATTCAGTTTTAATTAAAATTAGGGCTCTTCACTGCTAATTATGTTCTTTGTTGTTATCATTTAACAAAATGTATGAAACCTTGAAACAGTTGAACAAGTTCAGAAAACACAGTAACCATTGTGCAACACATACTACTGTCTGCCAGACTGGTTAGTTGACTGAAAGTGAGCATAAATGGCTGTAATTCTGTTTTACAACAATATAAATCATACAGCATCTTACAGATTTAAATGTAAAAAATGCTATTTGCAGCCAGTAACAGCAGCTGTAAACAATACAACTGCTCAAACTGTGCAATATCCATAGTACTCCCTTTCTATTCTAGAGAATTTGTGTATTTAGGTTTCAACGCCTTGCCATCTTGTGCATCATTAGGTACACAGCGCTGCTTAGTTTTACTTAAGTCTTTGTTGTCGTTTGCCTCCATATTTGTTGTTTATACCAATTTTCCATCTGTGCAGGAAGACACAACGGTGCATTCAGTTTTCCTAGGTAATGCCACAAGGCAAAATATAGAATGTGTATCACTTTTGCCAAACTAGATTACCGTTGGCCTGATGTAACACTACAGCTAAGCTATGCACACTAGCATGGCATACTAGCTAGTGGGTGGCTAATTAGCAACAAACAATCTATTCATGACCCCGGCAAGAGTTGGTGACAGTGCAACATCAAGGCATTCATTTACCGTATTTTCACGACTATAAGGCGCACCTAAACACTGACTCAAAAATTGACGGTGCGCCTTATAACATGGTGCGCCTTGTGTGTGGACTGAGTTCCAAAATCTGCTGTGCACCTTTGGTGGGTGCACTACGGTAAACGCTCCGCTAATCGATTAGCGGCACACCTACGCGTAAGGATCCCCTAAAATGGCGCCGGTCAAGCGAGACGCGTATGAATGAGGCTTACTTTAAATTGCAGGCCATCGAATATGCGGCTGAAAATGGCAATCGAGCAATCAGTGTTTTCGCTTTATGAGGAGGCGGCATCTGTCCATACGCGCGAGGACAACTGTTGCGCAGCGGCTTCCAGCGGATTACCAGGAGAGGGTGGCCATCTTCCGCACCTACTGCCATGACAAGATAACCGCGCCCAGCCACATCACTAACATGGATGAGATCCCTCTGACTTTTAACATCCCTTTGACCCACAAAGTGGAGAAAAAGGGACCAGCACGGTGGCAATACGCACAATGGGGCACGAGAAGTCGTCGTTCACCGTGGTTCTCGGCTGCCACGGAAACGGACAGAGCGCTGGATGACGGAAGGCGAACACTCCTTCACAAAGACTATGAGGCAGCGGCGGGCAAGTTATGCCACCATATGCGGGTGGATTGTAGACGCATGGGCTATGATACCGTCTTCATGTATTGGAAGAGCTTTCACAAAATCAACGCTGAACCGGAACCGGTCGGTGAGTCCGATTCAGATGATTAAGAAGAGGAATTCGGGATGTTGGACATTGAAATAGTGCAGCTGTTTAATTCAGATACAGAAGATGAAAACTTTGATGGTTTTGTGGCGGAAGAATGAATATTTTGTTCAATAAATGTGTCGAAACTCACTGTTTTACTGTTGTCATTTTTACTGTATTTTTCAGCATGCGCCTAATAATACGGTGCGTCTTATGTATGTTCTAAATACAGAAATAGCACCCATAACTGAGACTGCGCCTTTTAATACAGTGCGCCTTATGGTCGTGAAAATACGATACAGTGAAGGGTGAAGCACAACTATCAAAGCTGTTGTTCACAATGAAGATGTACCCACGGAATAACACATGAGAGGGGTGAACAGAGAGGCAAGCTTTGAAACAGCTTGGAACTGTAAAGTTTGGCATTCATCTTAAACCATTTTAGAGCAAAACAGCAAGTTATTTGTTATCCAAATTGATTAAGATCTGCAAAGTACAGTTTATGTTCTTACAATGACAAAAAAAAGTTGAACCCCAAAGTTTTATTGGCATTTAAAATATAGATGGTTCATAACTTTTCATTCCTTCTGTTAAAAAACCCTATAATGTACACAAGTCTACTCAAAATAATAAAAAAATGAAGGGTTCCACCCAATGTAAGACCATATGCTGGTGCAGTGGGCCGTTCCTTCTGATGCACATAGTATTTTGTTTCCAACTCATTCCACTATGTAAATAATATACATTATTAACCAGAACGCCTCACTCATTGTGATCTGGGATGTGTTGTTTAAATGTTCACTTTATTTTTTAAGCAGTGTACTATTGTGTGTGTGTGTGTGTGTGTGTGGTGTGTGTGTGTGTGTAGTTTTTTTTGTCACATGCACAGTTCTCCTTCAAATGTGTCCTGCTTTAAGTTATTAACAGCCCGCCCTCCCCTCCCTGGCTGAGTGACAGACCATGTAGAGCTTTGAATTTGGCCACAAGTTATTGGCCTATATAATTCCAAACTTCAAATAGGCAATTAAAGTTATAATTGGAGTATTCTGTCATACATAGATTTATTGGGCTACATAGCTCTAAGGGAAATTGCCTAAAAAAACAACAAAAGTCACTCTTGTATAAATTCATTGAAAAAGTTATTACATTTTGGACGTTTATTACAAAATGCACTGTTATTACAAAATGCGGCTCAACAAGGCATGTTTAACTTTATTATCAACAATGCATGCGTTTTCATGCACACAGCATCCTGCTGCAGAGCTCATGGATGCAGATAGGTTGGTCTCTCTGTCGGGTCCATGCTGTGTTTCATTTAATGTATGTCATTGATTATGTATTTTTTCCTCAGATGCTGTGATACTTTTTAAGAGTCCTCCTTTGGCAAGAGCTGATTGAGATTCTTCTTGAGTGTACAATTCAGTTCAACCTTTGCAGCATTTGCTTTAAATGTGCAGTGCGGAAGGCTGAGCCCCATGTTTTCATTAGTGTCAACTAGTTTAACAAGAAATTGGGAGGATAAATCAATTCCTTAGCCTCAGAAGTTTCTGATTTGCAGATAGGCTCTCTGATCTCTGTGTTACGAGGCAGAATCTCTAAAGAATCGGAAAATTCTGACTCCCCATCCCACTTCTCTGCATCTTAATTTAAAAGGATATTCAGCTGTTTTACTGATTGAACCACTTTCCACATTTCAATTACTTGAAGATTGTGGTATTTTCAGTCCACTCTGATGGGAATTTTGCTCCAAACTACAAAGAGAAAGAAAGAGAATGGTGAAAGGGTGAGAAAGCACTCAGCAGGAGAGGGGCACTTTTAACTAGTCTTCAAAAAAAACACACCAGGGTGACAGGGTCAGCACGCCATGGGTGGAAGGCATTTAGAGAGCACTTTGTTCAGGCTGACAATGCTGGTGTATAAACCGCCTTAAGAGGAGAGTGTGGTATTCACATCCTGTTGGAATCTATGTTGCAGTCAGGAGCCATTTTCTTTTCTTGAAGATAAGCTTGTCTTGAGAGTCTTCTCCAGCTTGCACCTTAGAGTGCGTTTGGAGAACTCTTGCAGCTGCTTGAAGTCAATAAATTAATAATTTAGTATATTTAAGTAAACCCTTTGCGTTAATAAGTTGACTGAATATTTTACTTGAAAATGAAACCCTGTTTTAATTAAAGGCTGTAAAACTTTCACGTAAATAATCTTATCAGGATGTAACAGCAGACACCAGAGAAGATAGACAAATGTGGTTTCTTTATTCCTACAGCTTTTTATTTTTATTTTTTATTTAAACAGCAGCACTCCCCTCACAGTGGTGCTGCCAATGGTACAAATAAAGTTTGTCCTCTGCCTGAACCTTCCCAAGTGCACGCTGGAGATCATCCAGTAAAATACAGCAAGTCAGACACAAAACCACATTTTCCCGGAGCAGGAAAAATCCTCTCTTGAAACAGCGTTATGGCACGCAGGCTGCGGGCTGCATATTTATACAAACAGGGCCTCAGAAAAGCAGCTCTCTGGAGTTATTTGTGCTCAAGGCAAAGTGAATTTTGGCTTCATTACATTTGCACGGTGAGGCTGTTGCAGCCATCATTCTTCTCAGATGGACCATTACACCTCATTACATATTGATTCTGTTTCCAACAAGGATAACTTCACATTTCTTTTCTTTGGTTTCTCTTGTTTATGGTTCTAGCGTCCCTGAAACATTTTGGCAGATAACAGCCAAATACATGTTTGATCTGAGTGAACGTGACAGTAATATAGACGAAAAGTCTGCAGCATTTTTTGGGGTTTTTGTGAGAACTGGTGATCTGGCCATAATTTCTGCCTCCCAACTAACCAAAACAGTGACACCTGATCATAGGGAAACAGAGAATTTTAAAATTAAATCCACAGATTTCTCCTGAATACTCCAATATCGTTGTGCATGTGTAGCCCTTAATCTGACAGGAAGCTCAAATGTAGGGACACGTTAATTCTATGCAGGTTTCACCATTTTCAATTAAAAAACAAAACAAAAACAAATGTTTCTGTCACAGCTGCGGGCAATCATGCCCGTGAGCCGCTTCGCCCTGCACACCTGTTGTACATCAGGACTCTAATGAGCGCTCGTCTTAAACCCCGGAGACACACCTGCTCTCTGCCAGATCGTTATTCGTTCCCGATGACTTTCCAGCGTATTCCTGTTTGCCTGTCTGCCCGGTTCCGACCTTGCCTGTCCCCGACTATTCTGTTCTGCTCGCTCCCCGGAGAATCCTGTCTGTTGTCTGTGTCCGACAATAAAGCGGTGTTCAGCCAGACTCGTGTGTCGCATTTGGGTTCTTATCTGGTTCCTGACATGTTTCAAAGTAACAGGAAGTTTGAATCATACGTACTTACAAAATAAATCTGATAAACAGAAACTGGGGTTTTCAGACTATCATATTTTTGGAGTACTTTAAATCTGCCAGAGCTAATTATCTTATGTATCTGATTACTTCCTTTGATCAGATATTTATGGATATGTAATCAGACTAAATCATTTCTTTTTTTAATTTGTCAATCAATCAATCAATCAATCAATCTTTATTTGTGTATCACCTGTTACAATCAAAATTGTTTCAACAAGTAACAGTGGCAAGAAAAAACTCCCCTTTAACAGGAAGAAACCTTGAGCAGAACCAGGCTCATATAGGGGGACTCTCCTGCTGATGGCCGGCTGGGTAGAGAGAGAGGAGAAGGTGGACAGGTAGAGGACAGAATAGGTAGAGATCATAGAGATACATTAATTATAGTAAACTGCCGGTAGAGTTGAGTGGGTCAGCGGGGGTCGAAGGTCAGTAGGTCAGCATACAGCTATGAAGATGACGATACCTGTAGATGAATACGGCGGGGGCAGAAACACTACACAAGAAATAACATCGCTGATCTACTTGTGCTACCTGTCAGGTGATCATGTTTCTGGATCCCGGCAGCCTCGACCTATAGCAGCATAGCTGTTAACCTAATGATTAGACGACCCCCTAAGTATCATAATTTCTCTGTCTATGATAGTAACTGGAACTACAGAATTAGTGATAATAAGCTTTTTCAAAGAGGAAGGTTTTAAGTCTAATCTTAAAAGTAGAGATGGAGTCAGCCTCCCGTACTTGGACAGGGAGCAGGTTCCACAGCAGGGGGGCCTGGTAGCTAAATGCTCGGCCCCCCATTCTACTCCTAGAAACTCTGGGGACCACAAGTAGACCAGCATTCTGAGAGCGGAGCAGTCTATTGGGATGATAAGGTATCACTAGCTCCTCCAATGGAGGAGCTAGACCTCTGAGGACCTTGTAGGTCAACGGAAGGGTTTTAAAAATTATTCTAAATTTAATGGGCAGCCAATGACGAGATGCCAGTACAGGAGTTATGTGATCTCTTTTGTCAATACCTGTCAGAACTCTGGCTGCAGCATTTTGGATCAACTGGAGGCTTCTTAAAGAGTTGTTTGGACACCCTGATAATAAAGAATTACAATAGTCCAGCCTGGAAGTAACAAAAGCTTGAATTAACTTTTCAGCATCATGGTGGGTCAGTAGTTTTCTAATCCTTGTGATGTTCCTCAGGTGAAAAAAGGCACTTCTAGAGACTGTTTTAATGTGTGAGTTGAAGAAGAGATTTTGATCAAAAGTTACTCCAAGATTCCTCACAGAGAGACTAGATGTTAATGAGATACCATCTAGAGTGATCATGTGATCTAATCTATCCCTGAGAGGTTCAGGACCAAACACCATGACCTCAGTTTTTCCTGAATTAAGGAGAAGGAAATTTGAAGACATCCAAGACTTTATGTCTTTAAGACAGGTCTGAAGCTTCACCAACTTCTCTGTCTCCTCTCGTTTCATGGACAAATATAGCTGAGTGTCATCAGCATAACAATGAAAATTAATTACATGCTGCCAAATAATGTTTCCTAAGGGAAGCATGTACAAGGTGAAAAGGATTGGTCCAAGTACAGAACCTTGTGGAACTCCATGGCTAACCCTAGTATATGAAGAGGGAATGTCATGGACATGAGCAAACTGGTATCTATCTGATAAATACGATCTAAACCAGTCTAGTGCTGTCCCTTTAATCCCAATCATATTTTCCAGTCTCTGTAACAGAATGATGTGATCATCTGTATCAAAAGCAGCACTGAGGTCCTGCAGAACCAGCATAGAAACCAGTACATGATCTGAAACTCTAAGATCATTAGTAACTAATAAGTGCTGTTTCTGTGCTGTGATGAGCTCTAAAGCCTGACTGAAACATCTCAAACAGGCTGTTTCTCTGCAGGGGCTGCAGTAACTGAGTCACCACCACCTTCTCAAGAATTTTAGAGATAAAAGGAAGGTTGGATATCGGCCTATAATATGCTAATATGTCAGGATCCAGTGATGTTTTTTTAAGCAACGGCTTAATCACTGCCACCTTGTAGGACCGGGGTACATAACCTGTCACTAAAGAACAATTGATCTGGTCCAGGATAGAGCTGCCTATCATTGGTAAAACATCCTTCAACAGGTGTGTTGGGATGGGTTCTAAAAGACACGTGGTGGACTTGGATTTCTGAATTAGCGAAGACGCCTCAGAAAAATATATAGGGGTGAAGGAGTTTAAGGGCTCATTGGAGATCCTGTATGTTCCCACAGTCAGCACATCTGGTGATGGTCCAGTTGTTGGGATGGCCTGGTTAGCTTTTTCTCTCTGATAGCTAGAACTTTATCAGTAAAGAAGCTCATGAAGTCTTCACCACTAAGGGAAGAAGGGATGCGTGGATCTAAAACACTGAATAAGACTAGAATAAGATAAATAAAATAAGACATATATACAATATATATATAAATAGTAAGAAATAGTGCAGGTCATGCAGTGCAGGAGTAATGTAATGTTCATGAGTCCGACTGGCTGCTGTACATGGTGCTTAAGTGATAAGTCACTTGGTGTTCAGCAGCCTGATGGCAGAGAGGAAGAAGCTGTTCATGTAGCGGGAGGTTTTGGTCCGAATGGACCGTAGTCTCCTGCCTGAGGGGAGGGGGGAAAACAGTCCGTGACCAGGGTGGGAAGGGTCGGCCGTGATCCGACCTGCACACCTCCAGGTCTTGGAGATATACAGGTCCTGGATGGATGGAAGCCTCTTGGTCAATTTGGCCACAGTGCTAAAAATAAATCTGGGGTTATTCTGGTTTTCTTCAATTAAAGAAGAAAAATAAGCTGTTCTAGCCTTATGGAGGGACTTTTTTGAACTACAAAATATCTATTACCGTATTTACTGGACTATATGTCGCTCCGGAGTTTAAGTCGCACTAGCCAAAAAATGCATAATAAAGAAGAAACTGGACTATACGTCGCATTTTGGGGCAAAATTTATTTGATAAAATCCGAGACCAAGAACATACATTTCATCTTGAAAGGCAATTAGCATGGATTAGCAATAGGGTTACGGTATGCTAACGTAACAAATTCAGCTACATGACCCACAACAAACTGAGTACGTGTCTGCTTTGTTAACATAACATATTAACAGTTATTCAGATAACTATAGCATAAAGAACATCCGAACAAGTTTACCAAACAATCAAGTCTAACTCCATAGACCAGGGGTGGGGAACCTTTTTCATATCGAGGGCCATTTCAATTTTTATAAAGTCCTCCGAGGGCCATACTATTATGAACACATACCTAGGGATGCAAAAAAAAGACGAAAAAAAGTCTATAACCACTGTGTTACTAAGTCTCATGATTGCTGCATTTGAATTTGAATTATTTATTTAGCACACATGCATATAAAATCACCAAAAAAATAGACAAACAAGTTAAATATTTTTACATTATCATACAAAACAATAAAAAAAAGAGGTGCAGAGTTGAGGCAAGAGACCTGTAAGGGCCTGTTCGAGGCCTCTACTCACAAAAACTAACAGACAGACTTGCTAACACACAGACAGACAGACAGATAAACGCCGGCAAAAACATAACCTCCTTGGCGGAGGTAATAAAGACAATAATAATAACAATAATTGCTGCATTTCTACACCTAATGCGATGGTTGGAACTGCTTCTCTTTGGAGAGGCATCTAATGTCAGCTGACAGTGATGATGATGCCACTCGAAGCTGGTTTTCCAAGTTTGGGTCAGTCAGTCTTGAGCGGAAGCGAGTCTTTGCAAGTGTCAGTTTTGAAAAGAACTGTTCACAGCGGTACGTTGTCCCAAACAGAGATGCAAACTTCAGGGCATGTCTCCTCAAGATGGGAAAATCCTCAGCACTAACGTACAGTTTGTAAAAGTCCAGTAGAGAGAGGTTGTTGTACTTAGCTTTGAGTTCGTTGTTGTTTTGCAGCTCAATTATTTCCATTTGGAATTTGTCTGGTACATCAGATGGTTGCACATTAAATGGCGTAGCAAACATGTCTAGTTCCCTTTGTATGTTTTTCACATCATGAAACCTCTCATCAAATGCCTGAACGAGTTTTGCACATTCACCAGCATATTCAGTCATAACATCAGGCTTTTGTTCTTGCAGGGTGGGAAAGTGCACAGTGTTTCCCCTTTCCAGTTGTTCTTGCCACAGCCTTAACTTCACTTCAAATATTTTCACATTTGAAAGCAGAGAGCTGACGAGCTGGTTGGGACCTTGCAGCTTGATGTTTAGCTCTGACAGGTGCTTGGTGATGTCCACCATGAAGGCCAGATCACTGAGGAACTTGCCATCACTGACAGGTTTCCCCTTCATCTCCATGAAGTGTTTGACCTCTTCCCGCAGTGTATAAAACCGTGCGAGCATATTTGAACGACTCAGCCATCGCACTTCACAGTGATAAACCAGATCACCGTACTCTGACTCAAGCTCGCTGAGTAGCTCCTTGAACTGGCGGTTGTTCAGCCCTCTGCTTTTGATGAAGTTTATGGTGGACACGACGGTTTTCATCACATTGTTAAGCTTCAGGGAATGTGCACACAGACTCTCTTGATGTATGATACAGTGGCACACAACTATATCACTTGGATCCAGACCCAGACGGCTCATTTCTTTTTTGACTAATGCAGTCAATCCTTTTTGCGTGCCAACCATTGCGGGTGCTCCATCAGTGGCGATTCCGCTCAACTTCTCAAATGGCAGTTCAAAATTGTTCATGGCCACAACAACTTGACTGAACAAATCCTCACCTTTACTAGTGTCATGCATGGCTTGCAAAGACAACAACTCCTCCTTTATTTCAAAGTTGGCGGTAATCCCACGCACAAAAATGGCAAGCTGCGCTGTGTTTGTGATGTCAGTTGTCTCATCACAGGCCAGAGAAAAATACTCAAAGTCTCTTGCAGTGTCCCTCAGTGTTTTTTCAATATTTTGTGCCATGTCAGTAATCCTGTCTGCAACGGTTCTTCGAGACAAACTGACGCTTTGAAAAAGTTTTACTTTGTCCGGCGCGAGAACCTCAGCGGCGGCTACGAGGCACTCCTTCACGAACTCTCCTTCGGCGTGAGGTTTCAGCTTCTTGGCGATTAATTCACTCACCACAAAACTTGCTCGTGTAATATTCTCTCTGTCGGAAGATGGTCGTATGAAAGCTGCTTGTTGAGCCTCCAAACTCTGACGAAGAGCGTTAACTTTATCCACACGCATCGGTCCTTTCAACTCATCGAGTTTAGCATGTTTCGTGCTGTAATGGCGCTCGAGATTTGCCTTTTTCATCACCGCCAGCGCCTCGCCACAAACTAGGCACACTGGCTTGCCTTTTACTTCGACAAAGAAAAAATCATTTGTCCATTTCTCCTGGAATAAACGGCATTCTGCATCCACCTTTCTTTTCTTGACAGTCGCCATGATACATTAATTTTTCGTCCGTGTCAATCAGTCCGCCCACTACGTACATCACATGCTGTGTTCACTGACCCTGACCTTTGCTCGGACATAACATTACCGTCCTTTTTATCTCAGAAAATGAATGGCTGCCGATACGTTTTTTCCTGATTATTTTTTTTTTTTATTCATTCATACTACAATCTTATTGCGTTGCGGGCCGGTAGAAATGGTCTTGCGGGCCTTATACGGCCCGGAGGCCGGAGGTTCCCCACCCCTGCCATAGACGAAGCACCGCTTCTTCTACTGCGTCGCTAAAGGAACTCCTTCCTCAGGTGCACACGCCTAGATCGCCCTCTTGTGGCTGTCAGTGTGAAAATAAGGTAAATAAAAATACTCATAATGAAGCTTTCAGGTGGGTGTCCATTTTAAGCACGAGGCTCCTGGAGCCAAAACAAAGTTTGTCTTCATGGATTTGAGAGATTCATTATTTTGAGAACCTGCTTGAACTTTTGTTGCTGTTGCAGTTTCCAGCTGAATTCACTCTGTTCACATATTCACTTGAAACCAGGATCTGCAGTAAACTGCTGCAGGCTTTTTTCTTCTTTTTTTCAAAGCAAGAGATTCAAGTTTACTCTTCCTTTATCTCTTCTTGCCTGGTCCATTTTCTTCAAATTGACTGGATTCACTCGATTAATAGGAATTTATTTTCGGCCAGGGTTCACAGTAAAAGCTATTAATCGTGGATTTTTTTGATATTTGGATTCCCACCTGGAGACTGATTTCAATGGTATGTCTTCCACTCGCTGCTTTTCCCATCACTACGAGATTTATTTGATGATTTCTTTTTTTCCTACATAATCCTTTTTTACTCCCTTTCTCTCCTAACCTTACCCACCACTTGTTCCTTTACACAGCACTGAATGATCAGCCAGGGATGTAATTTTTTCTTTGATGGCCATGTCGCTCTTTTTGTCAGCTGTTCCCTATTTGTATTGTTAATTCAATGTGTATGTCTTTTTGCATTACCGATTTAAACTACCGTATTTTCTGGACTATATGTCGCTCCGGAGTTTAAGTCGCACTAGCGAACAAATGCATTTTAAAGAAGAAAAATAGATATATAAGTCACAATGGACAATAAGTCGCATTTTGGGGGAAAATTTATTTGATAAAATTCTAGACCAGGGTCTTCATTTGTACACAGGCACAAGTGTAACACAATACACAGGTCAACACATGAGTGCACACAAAGATACATACATACATACATACACAACCTTGTATTTCTCTTTGTAAGGATTTCTATCCACGTTCCCCAGCTCTGAGCCTTAATGAAACAACCCTATCAATTTATCCTGAACATTAAAAACTGATATACATCCTCAATAGAATTAGCTAAAATGTCCTTGCACAAAGTTCTGCAGTGATTTTTGCATGAATGGCAAGGAGATAATCACACTGACAACCTCTCTGCCATCCTTCTCACTGCCATAGGTGTGAGATCCCTGTTTGAGGCCTCCTCAGCTGTCTCACAAGACACATCTAATGACATGCTAATGAAATGAGAACATGCATAGGCCATCAGAAAGTAAGTGATGAATCTGCTCTGCAGAGCCTGTCATCCATCATTACTGCAAGGCCTGTGGAAGCCTTGCAGTAAGCCCCAGTCTGTTCTCTGATTAATGATCTAACTGATGCATCTCCAAGATGATGTGTTTTGATTGTGCCATCTCTTTGTTATTACTGCTGCAGGCTTGCTATGATTAAATCAATGATCCCAAGCTTGTTTTTAATATGTTGTCAATGTGGGAAGTATTTGGTTTCATTTAAAGAGGAAATCAATCATGAAAGGGAACACAGGTACATACCACAATTTATTTAGAACAAACATCTATGATCATTGGCTTGTGATAAAAGCCATGTAGCAGTCATTTCCCTTCTATGAACCACGCTTTATCTTTGTCCTTTCATAAAACAAAAGCACTGACTTGCATACCAATTTCATAGCTATCTTCCATTGTTTTGGATCCATATTCCACTAAGAGAAAAACCTCCGAAGAGACAGTGGGGAGTTAAGCAATTACATTTATCTGAAATTGTCCATTGCTTTGCACAATGAAAAGTAATTTTGGCCTGCTGAGATTTGCAAGTGCTGCTAAAGCTGCTGAATTTCAATCATGCATGAGACGTGTGCATAAATCTTCCTGTTTTCCTCCTGAGTGACAGAAGCTGTCTTAAGCTTTAGAGGCCCTCAAGAACTGTTTCCCCACAGGTCCATTATGTTGGGTGCATTTGCACCACCAGTAGGAACTATGAAGATTTGAGCTGATATACTTAATCTACTTTGAAAAATTGTTCAAACTTAATCATACTATTCTAACAAACATTTATAGCTACTGGCAACAAAACAGAGCTCTTTAAATTTATGTGAGAGCCCAACAAGGTGTAATTATTGTGTTTAAAACTTACATTGTCTGTATTCTTCCTTATGTCCATGGTTTGTGAGTGAGTATATAGTGCTGGCTTTTAAGAGCCTTTGAGTGAATGATTGTGAATCACTTTTACCTGCTGTTGTTCAAAAGGAAGAGAGAACAGGTGGTAAATACAGACAACTTAACATGTAAACCTCTGTTAAGTGATCACTGACGTTGGATTGCAATACCTCTCGTGTGTCACTGCCAATCCGCGTGTTCTTTAAATGAAGACTTCAAGTAAACAAATGCCAATTTCAAAATGTATTTAGCAAATAGAACCAATTCAAGATACAAATATACAGAGCTCTGGGCCAGTTCATAACCCTACAAACAACAGAGTCAATTGTCAGGGCATGAAGTCTGACAACCTAACTATCCCTTGACCCAGTCTTTTATAGAAAGACATATGTAAATTATTGATGCTAATTCAGTCCAATCCAGTCCTTCTTCTTGGGTGACCTCATCTTCTTCTTCCAGCCTCCTGTGGTGTTGGTGCGGTCCTTCTTCTCCATTATCTTCCCAGATAGCCAGGTCAGAGGTAATTTTCCTGCCAAGGAACTTTATCAACACCAGTAAACTATGCTGTCACATTTTACGATGGGGGTCTACCACTTTCCGTCTGACTGTCTCCTCCTGGCCCCAACCGTCCAAACAACATTCATGTCAAGGAAGGGTCAACTGACTTGCTTATGTTTATTCCTACTAAAGATTATATACTATCCCTAACTTCTAAACTAACTGTAACAGAAAACAAAAACATATAGTATAACACATGCTAACAAGATAAAAGATGCTAACAAGATATAATAATTCTCTTCACTGACCACATTCCAAATCCATCTCTTTATCTTTTCTGACTGATTCTTGCCTTTACTAGTAGTATGAGGTGACATCTCCTATCAGGTATTGCACCTTCTCTGGGATAATATATAATAACATGTGCTGTGATCTTAGTTCTTTCTGTGACAGTTTCAAGAACATGGAGGAGACAAAGGTGATGGGCCAGTACACAAAAAGAGGGGGAGGTACCTACAAGCCAGCAAAAAGACTGCATTTGCTGTCTTGGGCATGTCGGGGGGCGGGGGGGAATCACGAATAGAGACCAACAATTCAAGCTACAGCAGCCCACGTGTGTACATGTTTGTGTCCAGAACTACCACTCCTGTCAGACCGCATAAGGGTGTCATGAAGGTTCAACAAACTGCTCTGGACCCATGTTTTAATTAAGGTGCATGACAGGAAACCTGGAAATCTCCTGTCTCATCAGGAGCCCAGTGCATTAGCACAACTGGATCCCAGACACAACAGTCAGCCACATTAGGAGTTTAGGATGTGGATTAACCTGAGCTAAATTTTTCACTTTGCATTCCAGTTTGATTTTCAAGTGGGTTTGGATTTCTTCTGATAAGGTTTAGACAACTCCATTCTCAAAAAATGTACTATCTTAACAAATTTAGAATAGAACATTATATTTGTCACTATACATGAATTTACATCAAAATTCAAATTATATGGAGGCTAAATTTGAGCCGCGGCAACTTACGCCATGCTCCTACTGTTGATCAAACTAGCCTGTAGGCCAATTAATTGAGAAGGAAACTCTTTCACACATACTTCAGATTTGACTTGAATGCAGACAAACAACAGCTGATGAAGTTCAAACTAGACTTTAACACAACAACGAAAGGTAATTGTGCAGAGTGGGGATGCCTGAGGTGCTGGTTGTCTCTCCTCAAATGTGGGAAGTGTAGTGACCTAGAGAGGTAAGTGAGAAATGGAGAAAATAACTGTCAAGAACACACAGGGCCATGACAGAAACCAGAACCACTAGAGGAAAGCACCACATGAACAGGCCATACTAACTGAACGCAAAATGGCCTCTTGTAAGAGAGATGACCTTAGATCATGTGCAGTGAAAACTGTGAAAGCAAAAATACAAACACATTGGTACAAACAACAGTCCAAACAATGGTGAGCGGCTGCTGTTTTTATGGGGATCTAATTCACAACCTTGCTGTGAGGCAATAGTGCTAATCACCGTCGTGCTGCCTTTTCTAAAATTACACAAATTCTTTTGTTACATTTATTATAAAATATTCAACTGTAATATTTCATTAATCGAGATGTGGGGTATGTTATTTGTTCTCTTGTTTTATTTATTTGTGGATGTATTTATATTTAGTGCCTTTTCAAATCAATCATCTGTGCAACGATCGTAGGAAATAATGTGCTCTATAAGCCTTCTTCTGCAATGCCAACAATATATTTTTCATGTTCTGCACACGTCTGCAGTCCTGTACTTGCTAATATGCTTATATGTCTTGCTGACAGTAGAGCTTACCCACCTCAAGGCTGACAGTGATTAAAGCAGGTCAAAGGAAAATGAAGCACCTCATATAGAGATTTAAGTCAACTCCTGTGTAAATGAGACATAAAGCAGAAAAAATCCCTCATGATGACAGTCATGTAAACAGAGAAACCAGAGAGGCTTTCTTCCCCAGTGCTGGTGTTCTGAAACACAGCACACTGGACGAACTGCTGTTTCTGGTTGGGTACCAAGCTGCATGATGACTACATAAATGTGTGTTAACCAGCTGTGTAGAAGCTTTTCAGGTTGTCAGACAAGCTTGTTATCTCCGTTGCCACGCTCCATAGGGCCTCATGCTCACCAGCCCATTTTTGACATGTGTGCAGGATTACACAGAGAGGGAAAATAGGATTGTTATAAAGAAAAAAGACTACCGTCACCCTCTGGTTTTACCAATACATTTCAAATATTTGTATTCAGTCATGACAGCATGTCTATTTTCCTATTGTTGTTCAGTACAAAGCACAGAGTAAGAGAAGAAAAGGTGGCTTCTTCTACTCTCTAGTTTCTCATTTTTATATCTTTCAAAGGCATATTTGCATGTTTGTTAGGAGCATCTGTTTATTTTAAGAATGTGAATCCAACAGCATAATCATCAAAATTATGTTAAACTATGACTCTGCATATTATCCTACTGAAATAGGAAAGGTCACTCTCAGTGTAAGTTTTATTGATTGTCAATTTCTTGGCCAGTGCCTTTTGTTAAGTCCTTTCATCATTCCATTAAGCTGAAAAACTTTTTATAACCAAAGTGAAGCGCAAATTTCACTGGTGTAACATTTTAATGGTCTGAGGTGACTTGTGATTGAAGTTCGACCTCCCATTTCGATGGCTTCAAAGGCAAACTTGAAGGTAACTTGGCGTGATACGACAGTTGCTCTTGTGCTGGTAACAGAACGACAAGCCGCCTGACATCCCCATTGAGGATGGTGGCCTGTAATCTGTTCCTTACTGGACATTTCTGTCTCTACATTGTTGCAGGGATACAATAACTTGGGAAGATCCTAATGTTCACATTCCCTCACTACTGTTGGATTCCTTGTTGACAACTCTGCCGAGCTTGAACTGCCATCTGAGTGCATTTTGGCAGCAAAGCCACACAACATCCCCATACAGTGATATTTCTTTCTGCACTTTTCCACATGTTTCTGATGAGGCTAGCTGGCTCCAACTCCTCCAGAACTTTGTCACTTCCACCTGCATTGCTTGGAGTCTCTTTTTGGGTAGCTGGAAAAGTCAAAGGATTTGATACTTTCACCGCAAGAAGCTCGACTAAGTTATAGAGTGTTTGGCGTAATGTAGTGGATGCAATCCTCTTAGCTTTGCACCCTGGTGTTGAATGGGAGCTTATTTACAAGGTTGCCTCTCGGGCAAATGGCTGTCTGGAACTCACTGTAGATGAGTGAAGACTCCCTCCTAATGCTCTGAAATGCTCTCTTCACAACATGCACAGTAGCTTCTGCAGCACAATTTCGGTCTGAGGATTGGCTGGGTGAATTTTACACATCCACTCTGTCCCCCTTTTTTTCCTGCAGCCTCTTCTAGGCCTGCCTTGTTTTGTTTGTCTAAGAATCTGTAGATCCTCCAAGACTGGCTTTGCTCCAATGAAGTTAGTCCCTGGATCTGGCCAGATATTTCTTGGACAGCCTGTGACTGATGTTCTGATAGGCCATCAGAAAACCTTCTGTCAACAGGGCCTTTACCAACTTGGTGAGGACAGATCTACTGGCTCGTTGTGGTCTTCTCGATAGAATGGGGACACCAACTTGATGTTCTCTGAAGACTTGCACTGAGCCACCACAAAGCATCAGACCAAAGCGTTTCTTATTGTAGTCAACCAGCCTGTCTGTAGTGGTACTTGAAATTGCTGTGACCACCTGTGCTGCACGGAAAATGTCTCTAAGGGCACCCTCTCATCCACTCACTTTGTGAGGGGCTCAGAAACATGAGCCCATTTGCCACTGTGAATTTTCATCTAGGTCTTGACAGGTGGCTCCACTTGACATCAGTTATATGTTGAGATCCACGAATTCACGACCAGTCCTGCAGGCATGTGGGCATTAATTTGAAGGCCTCCTGACTAACATCAGGTGGAACAGAATTAACATGTTCAAACTCAGCCTGCTCAAACCCTGCTTTTACTGCTGTGGACATCTTAACGTTGTACCACAGAATGGATAAGCCTTTTGACCTTTCAGTTTCTGCTCACACTAATCAGCAAATTTTCCAGGACAGTTTTTTGCTCTTAATTTAACACAGCTTCTTTTTCTGCTGAGTGCATTTTAGTACTTGTCCTGCTAAAATCTGCTCCACAGATTTCCCAGCAGCTCCGTCAGTTCTGCTCAAATTTCATTCTGTGGCTAATTTCAGACAATAGGTGTGATGAGGTAGATACAGGTGTTTTAATGGTTTGCTTTTTCTTCAATTGGATATTTTCTTTTCCAGGCCTCCAGATTTATTTTTTTTTGGTTTGATTTGTTCATCACCACTATGTCCTTTTCAGGGACAAGGGAAGGGGGGGGGGGGGGGAGCGTATCCCACCTCCATATGGGGAAAGAAGGACAGAGTTTCAGGAGAGCCTTTGTTCCTACAGCCATCGGACTATACAGTTCAGTAACCTGCCAGGAGTTGCTTTCTACACCTAGATTGAAAACTGACACTTTGAACAGTCCATTTATCATCTTCATCCATTTGTCATCTGTCCCAGTATAATCAGTCTACTTATCATCTCTGCTCCAGTACAACCAGTCCATTTATTCTCTCCAGAGGTCCATTTGTGCTCTCTGTCCCAGTATAGCCGGTCCATTTATCCTCCCTGGTGAATATATAACCAATACATTTATCCTCTTTCTCCCAATATAACCAGTGCATTTATCTGCTATGTCTAAGTTTAACAGACCATTTATCCTCTCCATCCCACTGTCTCCAGTGTGTTTACCTTCTCTTTCCTGATATAGCGAGACCATTTATACTCTATGTCCATGTCTCACAATAACCACCTCACTTATCCTGTCTATTGCGAAAGTATGAAGCTTGTGTGCTTACACTCAGCTTGTTGAGTTTGAGGCCCAGGAAGAAAAATATGTGACATAAATTAATGTACTTAATGAGTCTCTGGTCTGAGCTCTGGAGAATATAGTAGACATCAGGATGTGGAGCTACAGAGGGAAACTTCCCAACTAAGCTTATGATTTAGCTGACAAATGATCCTCAGGTGCTTCCTCCTGGCTCAAACTGGTGGCAGATTTGCCTTCACTAGGGCAAAAAATGTCTTTGTCTTACAATCAAGAACCTTTACACAACAGGGTGATCTCAATTTTCTTGTGTGATATTAAAAAAACAGTTATCAAATGGGATCATCACATGTCCTACGTGTACAGTAACCAGACCAGTATTTTTATGTTCTTATCTGTCATATTTAAGCTTTCCTTTTCTCACAGGTCAGCTCTTCTTCTATTCTGATGCCACTAGCAATGATAAAGCACAACTGAAATCTTACGTATTTATCAACCTGATTTAATGGTGTAATGTATTGACACAAAGCATTCCACTGTCTGAGAAGGAGAAAACTACAGGATGCAGGAAAATCTTGACTGTCCCATGGGAGGCACCCATAGCACAAATGAGATTTTTGTTGATTAATTAAAAGGAACACATTTTTATGAAGTTAAATTAGCCTATTTTTTAAAACTTTTTTTAACTTGTTTTTATTCATTTATTATTCTATAAATAATTTAAATATAATCAGAATCAGAATCAGAAGAAGGTTTATTGCCATTGTACATGTAATACACAGTATTACACAACTAGGAATTTGTCGTGGTGTGCCGCTGCGACATTCAACATAACATTAGACATCAACACCACACTAGAATAAGATAATAAATAAAATAAGACTTATATACAGTATTTACATAAATAGTGAGTGGTGAGAAATAGTGCAGGTCCATGAGGAGTAGTGTATTGTTCTATATTAAAGTGATTGATTTTTAATGATTCAAGGAGTATCCCCCTTCATATTAGTTTATTGTTTAGGCAATCATTATTTTGCTTTTCACAATTATTCGATTGTTCTTCAAGACACAGATTTATTGTACAGATTTATTTTTATAGAAAGTGACAAAACAGACTCATGATCTGTATTTATTTGGATTAGGATGATAAAACAATGGACATTTAGTCAGAAACCACAACACAGAAGGTTGGAAGCTGATTAGCAGTGTAAACATATGAAAACTGTTAACTTACACTGAATATCAGATATAAATTTATTGTGCACTGACATTTTTCAACTTTACTCAGGTTCGAGAATGAGATGCAATTTTAGGCCTGTATGTCTTCACGGTCAGGCAGTTGTTAAAGGTTTGGGTGCATTTTGGCTGAGAGAGGAAGAGTAAAGAGAGGGAAGATGATTGTCTGCTCGAATCTAAGATAGAGGAAGACAAAGGAGCCATACTGGGAGTAAAAAACAGCTGGGATTAGTCTATATATGAGGTATTTCTAACACAACAATAACTATTTCCCCTTCAAACAAGCACTGTCCTTCTTACACCCCTCAGCCCATTTACCAAAGTCTAAGTCAACTAAAACATGTTCAATGCACTTTTTGGCCTCAAGAAGCTTAAAAGATACAGTCTTTACCAAAAAGCAACAGAATAATGAATTATGAGCAGTCTTAAAAACAGTCACATGTCTGTGAACCTTTAAGTCCACGATGGGACAACCGTTCTAGAGCAGTTGAACTCAGAGCTGAGCGATTGTATTTCTCCGTATCATTTACAGTAGGAATTGAATCACAGATTTAGTGCTCTCAGTGGCTGATTAATAAGAACAGCAGAAGCATTTAACACCACTTTATTATTCAGTTTGATTATCTGGAGGAAATGATCAAGTACTAGGGCCTTTAATGACTTTGGCAGTCCCCCATGGATTAATGGCTAATGAGGAAGTCTTTAATCATTACTGCCCTAATGTGGTCTGTAGCAGTCTAACAGCAGTTAATATTTTTCTAATAAAAATTCAAACAAAACTATGATGATTTGGCTGCTTTATTATGTGATAAAAATAAAATCCTGGTCTGAGGGCACATTTGTTGCCTTTGTTGCAAAAAGATCTAAAAATTAAATATAATGTTATATATCAACAGGTCAGCTGGGTTCAGCTCACACATGATATTTATTGACATATATTAAGCCCACTTGTGTTTGTTTTAACCCCTTTCAGAGAACACTAGTAGGTTTTTTTGTACACTGACATGAAGAACATATCACAGAAGCTGCAGGAAATCCAGGATTCCACATCGTCAGTCTGTCTGTCATCAGCACCAGTAATGGAAACTGCCAGTAATTAACTCAAAGATCATTTGAGTGTGACATTCAGTGACATAGCCAAAATGATGTAGAAGGTCATTTTCATGGGGTGTTCATGAACTGAGGGCTCGACCATGAGAGGTTAATGCTGCTGTCGCTCACTGCCATGTCGCAGCAGGAATTAATGTGACACATTAGTGACACTGGTCTCTAAACGAGGGATGGAATCAATTTTCAATGTGCAGCAGCTTTGTCTGACCCATGGCAGTAACACACATACTGGAGACACCACTCCCTTCACGCTCCCAGAAGATAGCGTTAAATCCGTTCTGAGCTCGGGACTCAAATAAATCTGCATTCAATTAGCGGATTAGCCACTGTTGAAACATGGTTTCCTGTCTTTGCCACTAATCGTTCAATGTGGGTGTCTGGGAATGGCACAATGCAGAATCCCAATATGTCTGTTAGGATGGTGAAGCATTGGTGTTTATGATGACAGTAATAGAAATCTTCAAAATAATACAAAGAATTCTGTTGTGTAGGTGTATAATTAACTCTCCTTTTTATTTTCTCATAGCAATAAGTCATTCTGTACATGAATGTGACATGAAAAACCTGAATGAGATACAGTGGCAATTAGTGTGAGTTCCAAAATGCCTTCAGGTTATAAATAAAGATGTCATTTTATATTACGCGCCCTGTATGTCCACTTCTGTCTTTCTTGGCTGGTGCTAGAATGTCATTTAGGCCTTTTGAAAGAGTAATCACAGAGCATCTAGTTTCATGATTTACCCCAATTTAAGAATTAATGCCATTCAACCAGCCAGAAGTTGAAGCCATAGTGTTGAGATACTGATGAAATCAACACCTTTCGTCAAGTGTGTGCAAATGTCTACATGCGTCTTAATGGTTCCATCTTTGTGTTTTTGTATTAAACCCATGAAGTGGGCTAATTGATCCTCATTGCCGTTTGATTTTTTTACACAATAGTGCACTCAGGTCTGCTCCCTCCATGCTGCTCTGACTCTACCCATAATCCAAATTTCATTGTAGATGGAGGACAATCAGGGGACAAGTCTAGCCAGATTTCAATGCACATGGTGAATGTGGTTCTTACAGGTATGCAAGAAAACCTTCAAACAAGTGCAGTTTATCATATTGGTCAAAGCAGACACTGAAAACACACACACACACACACACACACAATTTCCTGATTATTGAGTGGAGAGATGAGTCTAGATGTGGCTGACATCATGCACTTAGCATGTCACAAATATCACAGTGATGCTGCTCACACTGTCAAATAACACATTCAAGTACAAAAGATGGAATCTGCAATGACTTCTTCTCTCTGCCCCAGTCAGAAACAATCTCCTCCCACCCTTCAAACACACTGATAGTGTGCGTGTGTGTGTGCGTGCATGACTTTTCTGTACTACGATAACTAGCTATAAATCCTGACTGAACATTGTCAAAAAGTATATTGCTTTGGAGTTACCCACATAATTGCCTTGAAGGTAGACAGGCCTTCAAGATTTAGTTGGAGTATTTTTTAGGGAAGGTCCCACTGCTTGTTGCTCTTGAGGCTATTTGTTGTTTTTAAACCAGTTTTTAAACCACCTAAAGCAATTCTTTGAAGAAGCTCTTTAATATTATGCTCTGCTTCTGGGTCAGTCTGAAGATTGAACCTTAACTATTACAGTGAATCCTGCGGTTTCTTCAATCAGATGTAGAAAATAATGTTGAAAGTGTTTTTGAGTACCACTGTGGCATCAAGGCTAACCATCTTTTTGCAATCTGACAGGTAATCTATCCAGCAGACATATTTAAGTCTGACTTTAGCTCAGTCCTCCAGTAGAAAATAACTGTAAACAGTAAACATGTGCAACCTCTGAAGGTCTTTCACGGGAATTCTAAGTACCTTTTAAGTCTCCTGGAACTTAATGTAATTCGATTTTTTTCTCAACAGAACATGAACATGCAACTTGACCTGTTAATATTATCAGTTAAGAAGATAAGGATGAGTTTGTCTATTTTCCTGTGTTTTCTGGCGTTTCCCTGCTCTCCGTGTTTTGTGTGTTGTGCCTTGGGTTTTCTGTGCTGGCTGGCGTTTGTGTTTGACCTGCTCTCACTCTGGCCAGCGTTTGTTCCTGTAGTTTATCATGAGCTGAGAAAGACATTTAACAAGGACAAGGCATGTTCACTTCTTATCACCACCCTCATGAGTCTGCTATTAAGTCACTCCCTCCGGCCTTCTGCCCTCCAGCAAGCTCTATAACTTGTTAAAACCAAACAGACCTCATGAAAGAGGTTCAGGTGCTGATCATTCTACCAACTTCTGTGGTTTGGGGAGCTGATGAGTGGAGCATCAATCAAGTGGACAAAGACGAGCAGGGTAACCAGCAGACTCCTGAAGGATGCCCAGCTAATCAGAGGTTTGTTCCAAGTCACATCCGTACGGAAGTCCTTCCCTCGGGACATAATTCCAGAGTTGCCTGCCATGCTGGGGTAAATCGGACCCTTTTTCTGCTTCAGGAGCATTTCTGGTGGCCTTCCATGGCTACTGACACCAGGCAATACACCTCTGCCTGCACTAGAAATACGCACTCTCATCGACCTCCTGCCAGCTTATTGCATCCTCTTCTGATTCCTCAGCCTCGTCCCAAATAGCTATGGATTTTATTACAGGACTTCCGCCCTCAGAAGGTATCAATCAACAGAAAACATTATATTGGTAAGGAATACTTACACACCAAAACATAAAACAGATGAATAGCTCCAATTCATTGCGAGTGTTCAAACTAAAACCATCTCATGAGATTTATTTGTCCCGCTTGAATTTAACCCATTCTATTTGAGTTCATATATAATATTGTTTGTTTGCTTAACCTCTGGTATCCCCCCTTAGTTAAGCCAGTTAAGTTTCAATTTATTTTGATTAAGCCCATTTATTTAGACATATTTATTAGTTCTATTTTTTCCACTTCATCTTTAGTTTGCTTCACCAGCTCTATTTGACTTTGACACAACATTGTCATATAATACCAATTTGGAACAAATTAAGGAAAGATCAATAAAACCTAACAGGGTTCAATAAAATATCAAAATTACAGCCCAGATCTTACAGATAAGTGCACACCCCAAACTGGGAATTTCAATCACACACCCCCAAAACACACCCCAAACTGGGGTATCAACTGTCTTTAGTTGTATCCTGTATCAGTTTAAATTACATTTATTGCAGGGTGCTCAAAAAAGTCAGTTCTGTCCCACAAAGGTTCCAGTGTTCAAATTGCTGTCTTTGTCGACAATGTGAAGGTGAAGTTCGCAGAATAGCTCATCCTGAGTTTCTCTCCTATGGGTGGCTCACCATCTTCTTTCCACTGTTTCAGGTGTTTTCACACACCAGCAGTCCCAACAAGAAGATGTTGCCTGCCATATGAGGTAATGGATTTTAGCTTCACATACAGCAGGAAAATGTATGAAAATACCATACTTGCTCTGAAATATGAGGTTAATTATTAATTTAATTCCAACCTGCGAGTTAAAATGGTGGCTCTGCTCTAGCAATCACTAACTTTTTTTTAGCTTTTTAGCTTCACATTGCACAATAAAAACATAACATAAACACCTGTAGACTGCAGAAAACTGTCTTACATTGATGGCATTTGGAACATGCAATTCATCTGCCACATTCCAGTGACTGATGGAAAGATTTCTAGGTAAAGTAATGTACTGCAAGTTATATTTGGATTACATGGTAGTTTATTCTGTAAAGTGGCAGTTGCATGCACCTTGTCATCGTACGCCAATGTTTGCAGGGATCTTCATTGATCTTGAGCCTGGCCAAATGTGAGTTTGCTATTGTTTTGAGCACCTATCTAGGCGAGGACGTTGGGCAGGGTCGGGTGTATCCAGCAGATGATTAAATCGCCACTTTTCTAAGGTATCCTGTTCCCTTGACTAAACGTGAGCTTTGTCTTTTCCTTGTCTTGTCTCCCTCTAACAGACCTCCTTAACCCCAAAAGAAGCTTGATCTGGGATGAGGAATGTGAACAGGCTTTTAAGACTGTAAAAGCACTTCTTTGTCACCAGTGCTGATGGCTCCAGACTGCGTTACCATTTAAGTTGGAAGTAGATGCAAGTGGTTCTGGAGCTCTTTTGCTTCTTGAAGATTTAGCTGATATCGCTCATCCCATTTGCTACTTCTCTAGGAAATTCTCACCAGCCAAGTGCGAATACAGCACAGCTGAATAGGAGATGCTTGAAATGCTGTGGGATCTTGCATTTTGAAACTTAGCTTGCCTCAACACCACAACCTGTGATTGTGTTTTACGGATCATAGTCCCCCTGTATAACACTTATGTGTTGGGCCCTTATGGCCTAAAACTTTAAATTAGCAATCCACCACAAAAAAGGGTGAGATAATATTGTGGCAAATGCCCTGTTATATGTCCTTGGGATAAAACTGATACAACTGTCATCTTAGTGGAGGGTGTCAGGTTGTATATGTTGGTGTGTGTGTGTGCCTGTCTGTTTTGTGCTTTGCCTCCGGGTGCAATCGAGTGATTCTTAAAGAGAAAACACCTGTTTGGAAACATGTGCTGATCTTATATAAGGACCCGCCCATGTCTCGTATTCCCCCGGACACAGGCTTCGGGATTGATAGGCCTATGCTTACATGTCTGTGTAGATTCTCAATCATCCAGGTCACAGTTATCGGATGTAGTTTCAGTTCTGAAGTGAAGAAGCCTTCTGAAGAGAAGAAATACAGTCCAGTTGACACAATAAACTACATTGGATACCTTTGCTTACATCAATTTGCTTTTTGTTCTCATTTTGTAAATAAATGAGACTAATTGATATTGATGTTCCTGATATTCATTGTGTTGCAACTTTTGAAGCCAGTAAGAACAGCAGACACGTTATCCTCTGACCACAATACCTGGTTTTCATTCACTGGCACACCACTGTTTATGGAAGACAAACCACTAGATGAAATATCCATTTCTGTTTAAATGCAGTTTGTTTGTGAAAGCATTCATTATCCTGACACTGCAGCAAGAGTAGGAAGGACATTGAACATTCAGTGTTTTCCCACCTTCTCTATCTAAAACTAAATCAGAGTGGTGCAGTGATTAAAGCAGTCGCCTGCCACCACTGAGGCTCCCTCAACTCGACTCCTCTGTCTGTGTGAGTTTTCTCTGTAGATTCCAAAGTCCAAAAACATGCACATACAGTAGGTTCAGAGACTCTAAATTGTCCCTCAGTCTTAGTGTGAATGGGGTATTCCTGCCTCTCACACAGTGTCTGCTGGAATAGATTCCAGTGATCTTGATTAGCAATAAGCTGCAAGTAATGGATAATTTATCGGCGACTAAATTCATGTTGCCAATGCAGAATGTTTCCACACATCTCCCTCCCTATTAAATAAAATGATCCGTGATGGCTAAAATAGTTTTTAAATTACCTTTATATTTATCCAATATCATTACATGGTCAGTGTTTTATAAAATAGCACATGATCTAATTAAGATTAATTATAATCCCATTTTTAGTCATATGTAATAGGACATTATATGTTGTGTATTTATTGTTTTAATTGTATATACTGTATGTTTCTTGTGATTTTAATTGCAAATGATGTAATGATTACATCTAATTCCTATTTGTTGTTAAACAGCCCGACAAATTGTAAAAAGAATGAGAGACTAGAGGAATCTTCTTTGTGAATGGCATTTAGCGCTGCTGGTTTGTGGAGAATTTAATTAAATCTGGTTAATAGTCCTGCTGGACTGGTCATTACTGTGTGATTCATTAGAAAGTAATTATCAACCCAAATTATTTATCAACTCTGTAAACAGACTTATTTATTATGCAGTAAAAATGTAGCAACACCAGTTTTATTCTCCATAATGTGCATGAATCAACTGAATTCATGTACCTGAATTCAATCTAAAGTTAAGAGTATCAGAATGTAATAGAACAAATAACTTTGTAACATGACAATGCCATAAACACATAAAGTCTAATATAAATCAAAACTTTGATGTCGGCGCCAATATAAATAATACATGTCAAATGGAGAACAAATGCACTGAGGATCGCAAAAAGGTCAGAGAGTTTACATGGCGCAGCAGATGGAGGGCAAATGCAAGAGTGAATAATTTAAAAGGAAAACTGGCATCAGTGGAGTGACACAAGGACATTATACAATTAATTCAGTTTACCAATCATGTCTGCCAGCAAAGCCAATGCATCTTCAGGGACTCTTAGTCAGATCTGTTAAATTCAATATTCCTCCTTCAGCCACATGGCTGATGAAGTAAGGGACAGTTTGCATAATGGCCACTTATTAAGCTGTAGTAACAACTGCTAAAGCAATATGGATAACAGTAAATGAAATGATTAATAATCGTGTCTGAAATCAGAGCAGTAAAATAACATACCACTTTTCACTGACATACCATCATAGAGCAGAGGATATAGATGTGCCAGTCACTTCATCTACTGTCCTCACTCACTTGCTTTTTTCTTAATTTATACATCCTCTTCTTGGAAAAGTCCAGCAACACACCCATTCTGTAGATTCTTGCCTCCTGGCTGCAGCACAACCTGCAGGGAGAGGTGGTTTGTTCATGTGTACCTACACGTTTTCTTACCCATGTGTGTCGCTGTGCGCTTTGTCAGAAAATGTTCTGGACACACTGAAAGTTCTTTCATGTTTTATGAGACTGCTGGGTGAGGGCTTGTTCTCAGTCTGCGTTAAAAGTACTCCAAAGGCTCCCATGACTTGATAGCACACCTATTGGGATCTCTCCTTTCCAAGCTGCATTTCAAAGAGAAGCCCTTGGCCCTTGGAGAAGCTCCTTCAGTAATGACAGGAGCTAAAAGATGACAATTGAAACCAGCACTGTAATAGGTTGATAACACAGAGCAAGTGTCCTGATGGGTGTTCAGTCTTGGCCAGTTCTACTTTTTTCACAGCCACATACTAAAAATGTCTTCATAATTAGCTGTACAGGATCTCTAATGTAAAGACCAAATAAGCAAAACAAAATATAAAAACTGTGACTATTTTCTAAAAGTGATTTGGTTATTTTTTCAAGCATCATATGTGTGAGTGATACATATATACACTGGTTTGATGAAAAAACAATTCTATTGCTGAATGAATGGTATATTATTGTTGTTTGGTATTTAGAATTATAAAGGAATTATGTAATAAATCATCTTACATCTTTAATGCCACTTTACATTGTTAAACCTGTCATTTTTGGCCCTGTAAAAAACCCAGCAAGTCCTGTCAAGGGCTGCCAGCACGAACTGAACCCCCAAGGCAGAGACACACACAACTGTTTGAGTTGATCACAAAAAGCTTTACTGAATTTTAGCAGTTAGCAATCCACAAACAGCTTCAGGTGGGGAAACCCAGCAAACGTAGCCGGAGCAGGCTGGCAGCAGGAGCAGGCGTCTGAATGGATGATCTGCAGAATAAAACAAGCAATGAGTTCGGAACTTAAAATAGGAATCAAAAACATATGTGGAACCAGTAGTTCTGAAGCCAAGCTGTACCACAGAGGGTTGAACAATGAATTGGCAATGATGGGAAAGAAAACCAGGCTTTTAAGGTGGGTTGATTGTCCATAGATCCAGATCAGGTGTGCAGGTCGAGATAGGTAGAGAGAACTGGAGAGCTGGCCCACCCAGCCTGAAAACACACCGATAAGGGGAAAACAGAAGGGGAGGGGGAGAGGGAAAACACTGGGGAGAGCTCCTAACACCTTTCATCTACATGTCTTTAGAAGTCAGTCAATTAAGATCTTTGGAAACAGAATTCAATGTTAAATCAGTCACAAAAAAATGCACCAGTAGCCACTCTAAAAAGGACAATAATAGTCAAAGTAAGTATTCTTGACTAACAGCAAGATGAAACTTGTCAATGTACTTAAGTGTTGTAATAACCATGTGCAAACAGGTTCAAATTTGTAAAAGAAAAGGGCCTAACTAAAGAAGAAAGATACAGTCCCTGGTCAATCTCATCACTCTGACAATAATCTTTGCATCATAATCCAACACTTGATCTCTGTTTCTGTGCTTTAAAAACAAAAAGTTAATTGAAGAAGCAGGAGATGAGGGCAAATCAAGGTTTTCATTTAAAGATGGGCACTAGTTCAAGAAGAGTAGTCAACTGTGATTATACATTATATCAGCACACTCTCTGTTCATGGGGCATTAAGCACTAACTGCTCTTTGTCTTCTGGTCGCCACTGTCGAGGGTGTGACTTTCCAAGATTGTCCTGCCTGCTTTTCTAACAACCATGCGCTATTGGCCCTGACGAGAAATATGCTGGAGGTGAATTTGGGACCTATTTCGGCTGTGGATGCAGCTTCCTTCCAACTGCAGTTTATTCCAGCATGCTCCTGAGGCTTCCTTTCTAATAATCTGCTTATTAATTAGGATTGTAATTGACTCGCACAAGCATAATGTTTAATCGCAGCTCTGTGCCGTATGTCTGATTTCTCATTTAAGTTGAATTACGATAATGGATGAACACTACACAATAGATCTATATGTTTTTGTAGTCTGGCAATTTGCCACATCTTTATATTAAGATAAACCCTTCTAGACAAGCAAATGATTAAATAAGATTTTTAATGAAATGGTTTTATGATTCATTAAACATTTTTTATGACTGATCATTGAATGACCCTAATAACAGCTCCATCTGAATGATCAGAGCAAGAGATCTGTGTACAGCTATAAGAAACAACTTTAATGCATTTGAATCTCGGCATGTATGGCCGATGACTAATGGAGAAATGCCAAGTCAAGTGGGGTAAAATGAAGCTGATCATTTTCAGACACAGTCTAGGTGTGGTAACTGGTCTCTTGAATGCCTCTTATCACCAGTTTTAAACATTTATGTAGAGTCAAGATGCAGCATGTCATTTTCTTTTTTTTGTCTCAGCTATTGATATGCTCTGGTGTACCATCAGCTACATGCGCCATACAGCTCTGATTGTCACGGACGGGGTAATCAGGACCTGAAGGCAGGCCAGGACACAGTGGTAAAGTGGTCAAACAAGCTTTATTTACAGGGGGGAGGGGGCACACAAAGAACACGAGGAACACACGAGGAACACGAAGGCAGCCCTCCAGGGCTGCGGAGCACACGAGGGATACGAGGGCAGCCCTCCAGGGCTGCGGAGGGCGCAGGGAACAGTGGCAGCCCTCCAGGGTGCAGTGAACAGGGGCGGCCCTCCAGGAGACACGAAGCTGGAGCAGCCCTCCAGGAGACACGAAGCTGGAGCGGCCCTCCAGGAGACACGAAGCTGGAGCGGCCCTCCAGGAGACACGAAGCTTAAGCGGCCCTCCAGGGCGCAGGGAACAGGGGCGGCCATCCAGGGCGCAGGGAACAGGGGCAGCCCTCCAGGGCGCAGGGAACAGGGGCAGCCCTCTAGGGTGCAGGGAACAGGGGTGGCCCTCCAGGAGACACGAAGCTGGAGCGGCCCTCCAGGAAACACAGAACACCAGCACACAACGAGGAAGACGAACAGACAGCCTCGAGACCAACAGACACACTGACAAGACGAACAGAACACCCACACAACACAAACGGACACCCTGGCACTGACAGGCAGGCGCAACCTGCTTAAATAGGCAGCACGATGTAAATTGCCGACAGGTGAGCCTGCCAGCAGCGCCAGCTGCCACCAATTGTGCCCCACACCACCCCCTGCAGCACAACGACCGACACAACCCAAAAACCCTGACACTGATCTCTGTAAAAAACAGGATTCACACTGGACACGGAAGCGCTGCGAAGTGTAGTCTAACAAAAATCGCACGAATTCCTCCGCACTGGTCGACAGGCGATCTGCTCCTCAGCTCTTGTCTACTCATACCAGTGTTGTGTAATTGTAGTTGTGGTCTGTCTTTGAGCACCTTTCAACTCGCTAGGGAAGGAGTCTCCCTGGGCCTGGGTCAAGAGCAACCTCTTGGCTGCAATGTAGGCAGCTCCATCCACAGTCTGGCAGGTACCTGAGGCAGCCGCCCGATGTGGGAAGGTGACGGATGCCTGGACTAAATCCTTCTATGTGTGGAATGAGCTGGATCAGCGATGTCTGGTTGCTCAGCCTCTAAGGCTAAACCAATGAAGGTTGACTTTCTGAGTTGAGCCTCCGCAGCTGTAGGCATGGTTGGCATGGTCTGGGGGCTGGCGGAGGAAGTTGTCACCTCCCGTCCACCGATGAGGGCGCACCAGATCCGCAAGACACAAAACCTTGTGTCAAGTTATCTGAAGGGTTGTTCGTGGATTCCATGTATCTCCAGTCTGCTACTTCTGTGAGGGTTTGGATCCTGGCCACACGTGTGCCCACCTAGACCTTGTAGTGGCATGACTCCGACCTTATGTGCTCCGACCTTAAGATGGCACAGAAAGGAGCCTTGTGCTCCCCCAAGTCGTGCATCAACTCATCCTCGTTTGCGGCTCCAAGTCCCTTCCCCTTTCAGACGGTGTACCAGCGCATTAAGTAGCTCCATGGGGCTTCAGTCTCAATTCAGTCTAGAGCTGTTGTCACCACTATGGTTCTGGGTCTTTCAGAATTCAGATGTGGCCAAGAGAGTTTCCAGTACCAACATTCTTCTATGAACCTGAACTGCAGATGACACCAAGTCATTAAGCAATTTCAGCTATTGTGAGAAATGTACCTGAAGAGATTTGAAAGTACAAAACTTCCCTAACAGATGCTGATTGAGTGATGCACCTGTGTATCTATTAAGCATTATTACTCTTTGGAAAACAGTAACATGAAATGTCACTTTTTGAGCATTTAATAGTTTTATCCAAAGATAAATATTATTCTTGTGAATCGAAATTTTAGCTAGGTTACAGGTGGCGTCTTGACAGTGCAGGAGATCACCTGGGACGAGCAATGACAGAACCATCAGTAAATAGTTTCCTAACTTAGAAGCCAGGTGAGGAGGAGCAAATTATTCACCTTTGCACATTTAAGCCAGGCATGGCTGTGATCCAAGCCTCTGGCAACGTGGCCCTGATTTAGTCTTATCTGTTTTTGCTCTGGGATTTTTTTGCCTCTGCTTTGCTTGATTTGTCCATAAATATTAAAACTTAAAGCAGATAGAAACCTTACAGTATAAACAGAAGCCATGTTATATGACGATAGAATCATAGAAACACTCTAAAACAAACAGAAGACTTGTCAGTTACTCAAATTCCTCCAACAACACTTTTACAATCTGATTAAAATATTTAAGAAAAAATTGTATCAGTTATCTTCACAATTCAGTAGTTATAATTCTGTTATTACTGAAAATTTTTGTTGAGTGTATTTACCGAACTGTATTTGTCTCCATTTTCTTCTGCCCGTGGTAGCATTTAGCAGGAGATCAGCTCAGCTAGCGTGATATTATATGTGATGCTACCACAGCCATGTGCCTCAGATGTTTCTCCTGAGGATGTGCAAGAGTAGCATGTGTGAAATTGCAGAAGAACAATGATCTTAGCTTTTAATGTTTCCTCCTTCTCCCCTGTGTGTCTCATTCACCCCTAATAATTCACACAGGAACTGACCTAAACTTCAAATCCAAGTACAGCCTTTAAGATATACTGTTGAGCAAGTGATACTACATCATCTCAGTGTCTGAGATGATTTTTCAGCTAATTACCAATGGCCTAACTCTCCAACACCACCACATATTGCTAGCACTATGTGTTTAGCTAAAACGTGATATTTCCTGGGATGCTGTTCTCTAGAAATTAGAGTCTGGGAGAGCTAGGACACACAAACAATAACAGAGTAATAATTAGAAATCCTTACAACAGAATTAGTAAAGACAGAGATTTTTTTAAAGTAGAATATCAAGAACCTGAACATCTAGTATAAAGTGCCAACTCTTTTACCTGGGCCCCTACTTGATGAAAGCAGTTCTCTACCTGGGAGAACAGAAAAGCCAGCTGGATTGAAACCCTCGAGGACTGATGTGATGAATTCCCCAGCTCTGTCATGCCATGTGTTTTGTTTCCATCCAGGCTGGATGGGGCTGTTACCTTGGGTTTCTTCCACCAGATTCTCTAAACACCTGCAGCTCAGTCCAGCCATCTGGACTGACACCTGCCATCTTCCAACAGCATTAAAAGCCCCTTTCTTTCATCCATTCATCTACTATTTGAACATTCACCTCAAATGGTAACAGTGTAGTTAAAATTTAGCTTCTTGCGTTGCAATTGTTGTACTTGTTGCTGTTTCTCTGCCTGCAGCCCCACCAGTTATACCCCTTTCTGTCTCCCTCGCTCAGCCTGGTTCAGCCTTGTCTTGCTCTCTCCATTGTACCTGTATGGTGTAACCTCATCCTGTTTCCAGCACTGATTTTTTTCCTCAGTAAAGGAGACTTTTGATATGATCCATTTTTCCCTCTTTCCCATCTGCATTTGGGGTTCAGCTTGTACCAGCTATGAATTCATAAGTCTAACAAGCCCCCTACCCTAACCTTAGCCATCCAAACTAACCCCTTAACCCTGACCCTTACCATAACTTAAACCAATTCTACTCCCAATAAAATGCCAGTTTTGACACTCAATATGTAGCAAGTACAAGAATGCACACACATGCGGCTCATGCAGCTCTATGCAACGCTGCCCATTAGCGCCACAGCTGATCGGTTCCATCATATTTTATATGGATAAAACCAAACAGTTGTGCTGTAAATCTCTGCTTGTGTGTACATTTGGGGGGACCTTAGTGGAAAGCTTTGTTTTAAAAAGCAAATCGCTTCAACACCGAAAGAACCAGCAAACACATCGGTAGATAAATTTAACCATAATGTAAAAGTCACTAACAGAAGTTGAGGTGTACAGAAAAATAGCAATAGATAAGTAAACTGAGACGTCACTCTCAGAATTTCTTTCCCAACAAACAAAAAGCCTGATATGATGCAGTCAGACAGTATTCTGTGTTTCTTTTTCTCCATAACTAGAGCATGAGCATCATACTGCTTCTATAATCCATCATTTTATGCAAAGCTATTCCTGATCCACACAGATGATGGAGCACTTCCAGAAGCAGCCGTTTGAAAATATCAGCTGAACAGATTTACATGAACTGGGTATTGATTGCACTCGAGAGGAGAATGATTACTTTCTGAAGCTTTTATTCGTCAAACATCCACTGAGGGGAAAGCAAAACATTATGCTTCGTTTTGATGTTGTAAAATGGTCCTGGGATTTTTGTGCTTAAGGAGATTAAATTCTCCTTTTCAAGTGAAAAGAGATTATAGTAGAACGGCTTTAAATAGACTTAGGAGATATAACAGACAGATTAAAGACTTTGCACTGCTGTCAAGGTAACAATCTCTTTGTTTTCAGGGTTTTTTTGGTCAGTCTTGTAGCCATATTGAAGCTTTTTCCACTGCACATTGATGACCAGCTCTTTTCCAGCAGCGTGATTTCTGTGATATGTCGTTCAGTGATCACCTCTACCTCCAGACCAAAGCAGATCAATCACTATTAACTAAATGGATGTAGAATTCCACATGTGATTGCAGAGAATGATTCTTAATGCCTGAGGTGATATCCTGACTTCCTCTCATTTCACTACCAGGCTGAAAATTAATCACTTTCATTATCAGAACAGTTAATGATGGATTCTTTCACTGAGTAATTTCAAATCTTGGAAAAGATCCAGGAAACTTCAAAATCTGGACCACCACTCCAAAAAAGTGAGTCAAATTAAAACAACCAATTGGAAAAATGTGAAGCTTAAGATAAATACTTTCTCAAGTTCTTAAATCAAACAAAATCATATTTAGTGATGGACCAAAAAACTATCAAGTGTATTAGAGCCATATAGAATTGCTTGAATTTACTTATAGAATAAATTTTATTGTGTTTTGCTTGTAGTCACACTGGTGTAGAAAGCTGATATTTCCTGAGGTTTTCTCCTCTGTAGGAAGTGATATTGGTACTTTGAGATAAAACAATAGAACAATATTAGTCTAAAGGCAGCAGAAAATGTTTAGTTTATTAAAAGCCTTTTAGCTTTCACATGGACCCACTGTTGCATTTAACGTGCTCTTCAACTGAGATTTGTGGCATCTAATTTAATTATCATGATTATGCACTTTACACTCATTTATCTGGAGCATCTCTCTGCTTATAAACTGTTATATTTGCAGTTTATTATTCTTCTGTCTCTGTCAATTTCCAATATAACTCCATCTCGAACACCTCTAAAGCTATTTGTAGCAGCATGTAGCATGTTTGAATATGAAGCCCAGTAACCATGCCTCCTGTTTTCGCCTCTGCCTTGGCTTCCTCCTCTCCACTGTTTTGCTTTGACATGCCTCATTACACCACGAGGCCTGCATGGTTAACGTGCAAACACAGCATGTGCACACAGTTAACACCTGGCTCAGTAACTGTGGTGATGTCAGATACAAGTGGGGGTGGGCAAAGGTTTGGCAGGAGACAGTGGGCTGTTGCTTCAAAGACAAGCAAAAGTGCGTGCAAAAATAATTGCAATGAGGGGATAATTTAACAGGTGCATGGTTATGATGGTATGCTGTTCTCTGTTCATCCATCCTGGGTGCACCCGCACACAGAGCCAACCCTGACACATGATTCAGTAATTGTGTAGTTCTTTTTTATGTTGGAATCACAAATATTGTGTTTAAGCATGATTTTCTTTCATTTCATTGAGGTCAACAGAGCACATCACCTGTTCCAGTCACCAAATAATATTACTGCGGCCCCAAAGCCCCAATGTCAGCCCTTACTGTCCGCATTTCTTCACTTTTTCTTTACTCTGTTGCAGGTTTCCTGAATGAATTGAAGACTTGTGCTTGCGTCTGCTAGGGGCTGCCTCAACTCCAGGACAGAATGAAAGTGAATAAAACATGACCACATCTTGTCACATATTCTGGGAGGACAGAGCCAAGAATTTGAAAGGAAGCAGAAAACATTTCCTCTGTTTAGTCAGCAGTGTGGATTTAAAGCAAATGAAACCACTTGCATGTTTACATCTGCTGTGAAATGATTTGGAAATACTTAATGCAACAATTGGGAAAAGAACCAGTTGCACCTTTGTGCTCAGTGATCATTTAACCCTTACATAGATGTCCTGATTGCACAGGTCATTTTCCTGCATTGACAATTTAAGTATTACTTGTAGGTATTGAACTATGAACATATCTAATCTGAAACCTCGCCTTTTATTTTTCAAACTCTTACTAGCTACTTAGAAGAAGTGGATTGCATGATCAATTTAAAAACAACAGTATCTATATAGTTCGCAACAGGCTCTGGTAAATGTGGCTGGAAGAATTATACATCTATGTGTGACTAATAATATACTCACTTTAGTCTGGCTCTCTTTAGTCCATTGTGGTCAACGCTAAGAAACTAGTTATTTGTTGCTGAGCTCAATGTTTTCCCTACACGGTTGTATGTCTTGCAGGGTGTTGCCAGGGACAATTTGCATGGTAATCAATGCACATATGGACACATACAGAAGGATCTGCTACTTGATGCTCTGCAGGTGGAGATGTGCGCACTCACTGCTGTCTAAACTGAGACAATCACACTCTCACTCTTGTCAAATCGTGATGTTAGGTGTCACCCGAGGATGACATATTGATGAGGGAGGTAGATGCACACCTGTAGCATCAGCTTTCATCACAAGAGCTGTTTCTGAGACATCCACAATATCTGCATTACAAGTGTTGTGTATGTGGTTGGTTAGGCCATCAGAACTGTTTACCACATCAACGTTGACATGAGAATGGGTTTGTGCAGCACATCCTTGGAAGCCAAAAAGGATTTAAACTGCTGCAAAACACTAGTGGTATCATTTCATTGTTTGGGTGACAGTCAGCTCATTTTCATAATATTGTTCTATCAGTTGAATAAATATGTTATTTTAATGTTAGACTGCATCTTCTTTTTCTTCTTTTTCACTGTACAAACACTGTAAAAACCATTCAAAGTACAGAATGGCCACTCCATCTCAAAACATCAAGTAGAGTCCATAGACAAGAGTTGAGGATGCAGCCATTTGCCAGGTTGAAGCACATATATGACTGAAGCTACAACCGTTTCAAGGCCTGAAGACTGCACCTGCATTTGAACTGCTGCTATGATACAGTTTTGTGTGATGTCCAAACTCTCCACACAGCAGTGAGGTTTTATGATCTGCTGCAGGAGTCCGGTCACTCTGACAGCAGGACACCCAAACAGCAAAATCAAAGAAACAACCTCGCTTTGGTCCGATGAACGAAAACATCTTAACTGTGTTACATTACTAGATGCTGTTCATAACAATCCCACAGTCTTCTGGAAAATGACTTCATCTGGCCTCACCTGACCTCCATCCCATGCAGTCGGGAAGTAATCTGTGTCCAATGCCCAGAGAGCTTCTACCTAGAGAGCTTTTCATCTAATCCGCAGGATGCAGTAATGCAACCCTGAAGAGACAAGAGTATTTTCAGCAGCTGACATGTGAAAGAAATACTGCAGGTTTAACCCAATCCCTCGCCACTCATAATATTTTAATGGTCACCATCAATATTGAGGATAGGGTTTGCCTTTTTTATTCTAATCTTTTCTTTTTACTTTTTGCTTTTTGTTTATCTTGATATGTCCACATCATGATACTGAATAAGGCTACTTTAGGCTAACTTACCTCAAGCTGTTTCAATTTATCCGCATTCTAATATCATCATGGGGATAAACTCAGCATGTTTCATAAATATTATATTCTGTTTTTATGGGCACATAATGGAACACAAATTGTAGAAGAACCCTGTGGTTTTCATCGTTACTGCTCCAGTCGATGGGCCGGTAAACTAATGACCCATCTCCAGTAATGCAAGCCAGTAACCCGTTGCAGGGCAGGAGGAAAAAGAATTGGAGTAAATATTGTACATTTGTTTCAGGAAGCTCTCAGAGATTTTTTAGATGTTGACAATCAATACTTTAAGTATTTTATTTAAAGTATTTATTTGTTTACTTAACAGAGCATAAATGCTGCTGAGAGTGCGCATAATCAATGTAACCATGATTATGCAGCGAAATGGCAACAATGGCGTCTGGTCAAGTTTTTTGAACCCTGAAAACTCAATTAAGTGCTTCACAGAATAAGATGAAAAACCCCAAACGTGTGTCCAATGAACCAAAGACAAATTCAAATAAGTTCTATAAGGAATCTTAACCTAGAATCTAAACAATAAATAATATCTACAGATAGCTGTTGAGTAGCTGTTGGGATGGCCTGGTTAGCTTTTTCTCTGATAGCTAGAACTTTATCAGTGAAGAACCTCATGAAGTCTTCACCACTAAGGGAAGAAGGGAAACGTGGATCTAAAACACTGTGACTCTTGGTCAATTTGGTCACAGTGCTAAAAAGAAATCTGGGTTTATTCTGGTTTTCTTCAATGAAAGAAAAAAAATGGGCTGTTCGAGCCTTACGGAGGGCCTTTTCTAAAAACTAACAGTCTTTCCAGGCTACATGATAGCTGTCTATTTTACAAGAATACACTTCCTTTCCAGTCTTCGCACTTTCTGCTTGAGGGTCCTGATATGTGAAATATACCAGGGGGCACACCTCCTCTGATTTACTATTTTCTTTTTCAGGGAGGTAACAGAATCAAGTGTGATTCTCAGTGAGGCTGCTGCACCTTCAGTAACAGAGTCGACCTCAGCAGGGCTAAGATTCTAATGATTGATCCCTGGGGAAACACACAGTGGTCCTGGGAATAGAACAGAAGATGAAAACCCTTTTGTTTGGAGCAAGTGACAAAGTTGTTCTTTGAGATTTGCTGTTGTTTTAGTGGGTCAGCCATCACTCCAATTATTGTCCTCTTTTCATCTAGCAGACTTTTATTTTGCAACTTTTTAAACTGAAGCTTTGATCTATTTTCTGCTCCCTTCTCTTTTTATAGCTCTTTCTTGCGATTATATTTGGAATCAACTGTTTATTTGCACAGATGACAGAGAACATTACAGGAGATGTAAGAGAGCGCACAGTAATCATAAGAAAGTGCATCCAATCCATTGAAATTAAGACTGCAATTGGAAACGGTCTCCCAAAGTTTAATTATGCAGTGATAGGTCATTTCAGATGATAGGAGTGCTTAAAGAGAGCTTGAGAACTGACATCTATCTATCTATCTATCTATCTATCTATCTATCTATCATCTATCTATCTATCTATATCTATCTATCTATCTATCTATCTATCTATCTATCTATCTATCTATCTATCCATCCATCCATCCATCCATCCATCATCCATCCATCCATCCATCCATCCATCCATCCATCCATCCATCCATCATCCATCCAGCCATGAGAACAGTAAACAGTAAATATTTGCATGTTTTCTACTTTTCTTTCACATTATCATGTTTCTAATTAATAAACATATTAATTATTTGGAATATTTGGTTATCTGTCAGAATCCTCTTGAACTTGACATTTGTATTTTTGTTTTATATTCTTTATTGAATATTTATTAATAGCATTAACACAATTATTTGAAACTCAACATATAAGAATCTAATGCACAACAGTTGCATTTAAACGTTCTTTAAAAAAACAATTCTCCTCTTTGAAGGAGCGGTCGTGTTTCATCTGAATCAAACTGATGTGAAACATTATGATGGAAACAATAGCAGAGAGTATCTTTAGATTGCCCTAGCAACCAGTGTGGAGTGGTGCCACAGTTTGACTCTTGATTAATCACATACGGATATCACCCAGTTTTGTCAAACTGTTTTCCTGACCTGCTGCTGTTGAATTATAGGTCTGCTCTCTTTTACAGAAGAGTCAGCAGTGACTGATGATCTGAATCAGCTAAAAAACTATGAGCTAACAGGGGTTTTACAGGCTCCGTATATTAAGACCAGAGGGTCTTTTTTAATCTATCCCAAATCCCACAATTCATTTCAAATTCTCTCTTAAAGAGAGTTTAATTTTTGACTTGACAGTGCAATAAATTCTGCATACAATAACTCTATAAAGCATAGCCCAGATCCTGCACAATAGAGGCTATATAGTTCAGGCACCTTAAAGCCATTTGTATTTAATAAACATTACATCCCCCCCACACATGTGACACATTCACTGTTTATTCCACGATATTTCTGGTCAATGGTGCAAACAGATGGTTTCCTTTGGAAAATATACATAAGAAGAATAAAGTGCTTCACTTTTGCTGTTGCAGAGCTGAATATCTACGTTAAGGCTATTGTTCTGCAATCACACTGCGGGTTTAAAGGACTATTAAATCGAGCAGTAGGCAGACCTGTGGGGGAGGAAAATGAGCTTATTCTTGTACTGACAAAGTCTTTGTACCGAGTGTTTCGATTATCATTACATCCCACCTAAGTCTCCTCGCTGACAAGGAGAGAAAATAGTGAAGAGGATGATCTTCACAAGAAAAAGCTAAACAACAGTAGCTGTCAGCTCTTAGCTAATATGGGGAAAGGTTGTTTCAGCATCGTTCCCAGCTGAGCAGAAAAAAAAAATCATTCTTTTTGACATACCGTAGTCCTGGGCTTCACTGAAGTTCATAAGAACTAGGTGAGGAATATTGTCTAATGCCTCATGTCTCATGACCCATGTAATACAGACACCTGCAGGGTCAATAGATTGTTGTTCGCTAGCTGAAAATGATTTGAAAAATGCTTGAAAAGGACTAAAGTGCAAGCAGAGTATTGGGACTCATAGCAGTTAGTGCTTAACTGCTTAGTCCTTAGCGTAGGATTATCTTTGTCATTATCATTATGGCGCAGGTGCAGTGCCAGGGATTTTCTTTAGTGGGAACCGCAGCACTACTTTCAGGTTGATATGTATCATCTTTTCGCTAGGTGCCATATATCAGTGATCTGTGCAGCATGACGGTGCACATTTGTCTCCCCCCACTGATTAGGTGCGGTCTGTGAGAGCTGAATGAGGGTCTACGGATAGAGGATGTCACAACTGTGCAAATTGTAAAGCTCTCTAAGACAAAGAATGTTTGTGATTTGGGGCTCTAAATAAACTTGACTTGAATCAGCGATCCTGCTGTTAATCATCCCTTCTTGATGAAGAGAAAGGAGACGTGTATACATATTCACTGGCTGGGGTCTCTGTTCTGATGAACACTGGGAACTGGGGCTTTTCAGCAAGCTCTAAACCATGCACGCAGCCTCGCCACCTTTAAAACAAACTGAAAACACACACATAACCCATGGTTGCACAGAAACACTTCGCAGCACAAGCACTTGAAATTTGAATTTCTTTCATCAGTGCTGTGGCTCAATCCTACCACAGAAAAGTGTGCTCTTTTATTAACCTTTCTTCCCTTTTGTCTGCAAATTGATGTCATCTTTATTGCTAAGTTTATCCACTAATTCCCACTGCCATGTTCACCCTGTTAGAAATGCTCATCCCCTGGTTATTAGGGGACTTACAAATCAATATGTGTTAATGCCATGGTGGTGGAGGAGGTGTGTTCCCGCAGTGCTGGTGAGAATTCTTGTGTTATTCCGCAACAAAGGGATTTTAAAGTACAACCATAAGTAAGGACTTTTGATTCTTGTTCACTTCAAAAAGAACTGACGTGGTACTTCAACAAAGATAAGGGTGGGAATTCTTATTATTAAGAGATTTTTTGGAAATGCGGTACTGAAGAAAAATGTTAATTTAATTAATTGTTTCCTCTCCATCAGTCACACGGATTAGCCCTTATTTTACACCGGCACCACCAACAACACTCTTGAATTCTAAATTATTTCGATTTCTGCATAACATGAATATTGCATACCACATCATGCAAAATAGAAAAAAAAAACTACAATGATTTTGAGTTCCAACAACTCAAATTTGTTGAGAATATGTTTAAATGAACAAACATTAATGATGAAGTGGGAACATGTGCGAAACATTAGGAGCATTTAAGAGGAAATCAGGTTTTTACAAATGAATTATGCTGATAAAATAGCCAATAAAAATGCTCACAGATGAGTTTTTGTGAACATCAGATCAGGCTAAAAAATATCCTTGTCAGTTATTTAAAAAAGAAAGTTATTCCTCACTGTTGGCATTCATAGTTTGCTTTATAACGTGTTAAATGTTATAAATACATAACGATCCTTGACCTAACCTAATAGGGATTTTCAATCATATCAACTCTTTTCTGAACCTGTGCGCGCGCTCAACGTGCACCGAGTGCACTATTTGCAATGAGGAGGAGGCGTGCAGCCAGTAAAGCGGCACTGCGGCATCACCGTATCACTGCGCCCCGGTTCTCCGGGATCCTGAAGCTTGGATTTGGGGAGAGGAGGAGGAGGAGGAGGAGAAGATACCTTTTGCCTTTCCCTTGCAGGATCTCTTTACCTCTGGACATTGTTATGCGTTAACATTTTAATAGTGACCGAGGAACTGCAACTTCTTCTGCAACGGTCCCTTCACACTCGCGCAAGGGTTTGCAATTCTTCCTTTTGCATGACGTGTCTCGAAGCAAAGAGAGAGAGAGTGTGAGTGAGTGTGCGTGCGTGCGTGCGTGCGTGTGTGTTTGTGTGTGTGATGGGGGCAATTACTTTGCTTTTGTTATGTGTCTTCTAGGGGAAAATAAAATAAAGCCTGGGGAATCGGGGTGCCAGTCTGCTGCTGCTGCTGCTGTGGGTTTGACTGGATCACAGAACCAGTGATCTCCACTGACAGCACAGGCAGAAAGAAGAGACAGTGCAAAGACAAGGGGGGAAAAATCTTTTAGGGTGCTAGAAAAGCCTGTGGGAGTGCTGAAATACATTTGCCATAAATAACTGACATTTAGGGGAGGTGGTGTGAATTAGTGGTGGCACAGGGCATCAGGGAGAGAACATGGTCAGTTGTAGTAAAGGTTGACCTTTTTGGTTTGAAGGCACATCATCTGCATACAAGACCATTTCTAAAATTACCATGTAAATGGAATGCTAGCTTAATTGAAGGCTTTTTGTTGGAAATGCTCACATTCCTGTGAAGTGTGAGTTTGCTGGATGCAGCAGAGCCTTGGATACTACGTGCTTGCTGCATAATACAGATGAGCAATGTTACCAAAGTTGAAGATGTTGGTCAACTGTTGGTTATGGTTTGTGATGCAGAAAAGGTGGACCTGAAATATCCAGCACAGGGACCTGGGTCCAGGCTTTGTTAGATCCCGCCCTTTGTTAATCTGGTTTGCTGCCATTTGTGTGATGGAATGAACGTGAATTGAAACAGAAAGAAGATATAGACGTTTTTGCTCTGATACCAGTGAATTTTAATACATCTTAGGCCAGAAAAAAATGGGAAGAAACTACATTTGCATAACAATATCATAAAAATATCCCACTTCCTTCACATTGAAGCAGGGTAGATGTGCTTTATTTCTGAGTTCTGACACAGTCCAGCTCCTTGTTTTCTTTTTATTTTCTCAAAGATGGTTTTCTCTTTTATGAAAGACAAATATTATGCAATTTGATGTGCAGAAGCAGGCATTTGGTATAAGTGAAGCTTATCAGTAGTCAAAGACACATTTATTTGCTATTCTTTCCTTTGAGACCAATTTTTGCTCTGGATTTGATGGAACACAGATGATTTAAATTATTTTTTTAAGAAGAAAAAACAAATGTAATGCCTCCTTCCCCTCTTGTTCTAGATTAGTCATACTGCTTAAAAAAATGGAAAGGTGAAAAGGTGAACTAATTGCCTTTGACCAGTTTATTTGCATTGGTACTCATGTTGAAAAGACTCCTGATAAGAATTAGAGAAATAATTCCACTACATTAAGCACAATTACAAAAGTACCTCATCAAATATGGACTTTAAAAACCTAATTATCCTTTTAAAACACTCTTGTTGTGCAACACTGAGCAGACATTTTACCATATTTACTGCTACACAGTTATACTTGTTGACCGTGTCTCTGTTTTGACATTATGTTGCAGGAGGACCTCTTGCAGAGCTTGGTCGGGAAGATTTCGGCTGAAGGAGGATGTGCTCAGATCACCACAGCATGAGTGACCAGTGACCGAAAACACAGCTGGATGATAAAATGTTAAAGCCCTTGTTTCACACATCGGCTGCAAGAGTGGATGGGCTTCCTCTGGGGATTTGTGTTTGGAACACTTCCTGATTTGCCAACTCAACACAGCTTGGGTTGGTGTAACAGGCTTGATCTTCTGGATATTATATGGGATCTTACCTGCTTATTTTGGATCTACCGCATTAATACTCCACTTGGCTATTGAGGAGATTCAGCCTCTGGGCTTTTCGCATGAATGAAGGTTGAATATTGCCTTTGTTTGACACTTGAAAAGGTTTATTCTCTGTAAGAAGAGGCTTTATCCGGAGCTTTCTGATGAAGGACATAGATGGGCCTCAATCCAGTGGTCTCCGCAAGAAGAGGAAGTCGAGGTCAGTGAGGGATCGTGAGCGGAGATCAAATGGGATAAGAAACAAACATGTAAAGGCCTCTATGTATCGCTTCTCCTCTGACTCAGAGAGTGAGGGCTACAGGAAGCCTTCCTCATCACGCCCCAGACCCCCACGCAGAAAGATAAAAGAGTGTACATCTGCTGAAGAGGACATCGTCGATGGCTTCTCCATCAAGGGGTTCGTGTCTTTGGAAGCCCTGGAGGTAAGTGGTGACCCTTGACCCCATGACACGTGCCTCAGTCAATCTTTCGAAGCAAAATATTTTAACCTCATCCAGAGTTTCGCCTGTGGTGTGAGTGAGAGTTCAACAGATGGGCAGAGACTGTTTCTGCTGTTGCGCTCCGGCCTTGTTGTCGCAGGAGTTTTCCGAAGAAGGTTGAGACTTAATTAAAGAGCTCTGTGTCTAAAGGCTGAGGTGCTGTCACTCACTTGCTTTTCAAAACACAATTTCGTCCGTTACAACACTTTCTTCAGAGGCAGAGTCGTTTTGCACTGACTATCTATTTTCATTGAAATGCAAATCACACACCAGCTGCTTTGCAATATTACACTTTTAGATGATGAATTACACATGCAAACAGTTTATGCTCACATGACAGCTGCACTGTTTCACAGTGGTAAATTACAGACAAGGAAACATGTGTCAATAAGGTGCTCTGTTTCATATGTTGCTGAGTTTTGTGTGCTCCTTTTGAAAGTGAAAAATTGTTTCTGTCATCTTGCTATAATTTTTTCGGAGGGAGTTTTACAAAACCTCTAATTAGTCAGCGTTTATGATTCTGTTATCACTCCTTAGATAGGCTGCTGTTTTTTTCAGATGTTTCATCTCAGGCAAACCCATCGCCTTTATTTTACACTTATCTTTTAAATTAGAATAACAAAAACACATAAGAAAGATTATTGATCCATGCTGTTTCTTATTAACTTTCATACACGATGAGATTTGGACTGCAACATTTGTATGTATTTCTACGCTCTATGCCTCTCCTCTCCTCTCCTACCTATTCTATCCTCTACCTGTCCTCCCCTTCTCCTCTCTCTCTACCCAGCCGGCCATCAGCAGGAGGGTCCTCCTGAGCCTGGTCCTGCTCAAGGTTTCTTCCTGTTAAAGGGGAGTTTTTCTTGCCACTGTTGCATGTCTGGGGTTAGGCCCTGGGATTCTGGAAAGTGCCTTGAAACAATTTTGATTTCAAAAGATGCTATATAAATAAATATTGATTGATTGATTGATTGATTGCAACCAGATCTTTTCGTGGATTAGTCATCCGGTGATAACGATCCACCCTCAGTCTGAGAGCTCTGCTTCAGCTAGTTCTTTGACTCTTCTGGCTTCTTGTACAGGTTTTAATATTTAAATATTTCATTTTCACCTCTGACTGTCCCTCAGTTGCCACCTCAAAATCCATCCATTCATCTCTTTTATAACCACCCCTTATTCCCAGTCAGGAATGTGGCATTGTTGGAACCCATTCCATCAGTCAACTAAGAAGCACAGATACACACCAGTCTCAGGGGACATGCCCCATTTGCTCACACACTCCCACATAGGGGCAGCATGGAGTCTTACTTCAGTCTGATGTGGTTTTTTTGTAGTCTATTGGAGAAAATTGGATTCCTGAAACCCAGGCAGGCACACAGGCATCATACAAGCTCAATTCCACAAAATCTGGAATCAAACCAAAACCCATGAAGGAGCACCTCCCGATAACTCAAGTTCTGATGGCTGAAGTGAACCTATGCACCAGTAGTTAAACATCATGGGATATCAGCAGAATTAATTCATCTTTATTTTATAATTAAGAGGAAAAGGGGCAAGTAGTATTTTAAGATGTTTAAATTTAATGTAATACGGTAATAAATAGCAAAGTCCTTTACATTAAGAAGGGGCCATATAGTTATGTTCCTAAAATTAAAAAAATGGGCATCTAAAATGTCTTAATATCTTAAAGTCCAAAAGTTCAATTGTGTGTGTGTTCCACTTTTTTTAAGAAAGTAAGATTGTATAGAGAACAGTAGAAATGTGTTACTTGACATGATGTCTGAGATTCACTGAGTCAACGCAGAGAAACTAATTAATTAAAAGTAATTTGAGCTGTTTATGTTTGAGATGAGCTGACTCCATTTTAAGTTAAATTCACAACTGGCATGTTCGTACTAATCCTGCGTCTCCCTGTCACTTTCTGTCACAATAAGACCTTTTTTTGAAAGCTAAATATGCATCTTTGGATTCCTCGATCCTGTACAACTGTAATAGTGTAACTGCTTCGGTTTGTCATCTGAAATCGTGAACAGCACAAATGTCTGAGATGCAACAGTAATTCCAAATGCTCCTGTCAGCCGGCTTGTTTTTTTTAATCATTTACACACTCAACATCTTCTGTTATGTATCTGAAATTCACCACGGCCTTTGAGCATGATGTTCAAAATTTGGCTTTGAGTCATTTTTGCGGTATTAGTCTTCGGGGATTTAATGTCTTTTTTTCACCATGATATTCTAATTTTTTAGAGAGACTTTTATATACAGAACACATTCAGCATAGTTAGATATTTCTGGACAATGTTGGTGCAAGGTGCAGTGTACTACAATTTGTGGATGGTTCAGAGATAAATCATTATCGATTTTGGGCAGTAAGATGTCACTACCGGTAATCTAGAAAACTGCAAGTGATAACTTCCCTCTCTTTTCTTTGTTATATCCATTTTATTTGATATGTGTCAGCAGGCCTCTGGTTTTAACACATTTCATTTACAATCTGCTTCTCTGTTATTTCCTAATAAATCTCAGTATCAGCATTCGGACACAGACAGGATGCTTTTCAATGACCTCCATCTGGACAACTCATTAATTGATGTATTCAGGCTCCTATTAGCTGCCTGTGAAATGTTCTACACTGCTTAGCAGTCGTAGCAGATGGAAAATCAGCCAGCAAACACTGAAAACCATTACCCATTACCTGAAGCTGAGAAGTTAGCATGCATTAAGATCCCAGATCCTCCTGTCTGACATGGAAAAGTAGCAAAAGACAACAGCATCAATCAACGATTAGCAACATCTACCAGTAAACCATTAGCCCCCAGACAATCTGCATAATAATGAAATAATGAAAACTGCAATGGAGGCTATCACAAAGTCCAAAGCAAATGTCCCTATAGAAGACCCATTAGCAGCATTCAGCTGTGGGCCGCTGCCGCTGGATTACAGGTCCGAGTCAGCAGGCTCTTCAGAGAGCCAGAGTCCACTAGGAACTGTTTAACAGACAGGGAGCCCTTGACGAAAAGCAGCTCCTCCTGTTCACCAGCGCCCATGGCTGCTACTGACCGCTGACTTTGGCATTTTCCCTCACCTCCAAGAGCAAGAGCTGCTTGAGTGCAGTGTACATCCCATTCCGCGGTGAGGCCCGTAGCAGGTGCATGGCACAGCAGGTGGACTGCTGATCCAGAGCTGCAACCACCAAATAATACCTGGAGTCATCGGCAGTGATTTCTACAGGTGGAAAAGCACTGAAACCATGGAGCCGGGTTGCTCTGCCAGGTCGGGTCGCTCTCTGAGTTCTGAGAAACCAGATACCTTTTGGAGCTGGGCGACATGGCTGAAGACGAGACATTGTCTTCCGTCGCTTCGAAAATGTCCAATGCTGGATCAACAATGTGGCAGGCTGAGTGATGACAGGTTTCTATACAAAGCCACAGTTTCAATGTGCCCTTGAGAAAACTTAAAACAAACAAACAAATAAAAGATGATTCCAGTCTTCTTGGCTTCAAAGAGCATTTAATTCCATTACATTAATCAATTGTAGCTTCCAATAAGCATTGAATTCAACACATTAGAGCACAGTTGAAATCTGTTTACTTCCCTCTCATCAGCCCTCTTATGCTGTTAATCACACAATCTAAAGCACCTGTTGTGGTATAAAATCTCAAGTACAATCAAAAACACCGATTGCCTCTCACCTCTCGTGACCCCGAGGAGCCTTAACGCTTAACGTAAATGATGCCTCCTACGCAGTACATTTCATGGTCCAGATGTTGCTGCTGTGCATTTTCTTCCTGTGTGCTGTTTATGCTTTATTATCTTTGAAACCTTTTCACCTCAAACAACATCTGCGCTTGTCAAACTGATAATAAAAAAAACAGTACTCCAGTCTTTAATCCACTTTGTATCCCAGTCACTACACCCCTTTACTACACTCCAGTTAGTGCTCCAGTCTGTGCTGGCTGTATTGCATCATGCAGATTGATCTTTGCCTTTATTTTCTTGGTGTTACACTATCAGATAGTAGGTAGGTAGTTAATAAACCTTTGATTTAGGAAATGACATGATGAAGAAAGAGCTGCAGGCACTTGTCATGAGAAATTGTGAGGTTCTGTTGGATGAGTGACAACAAAATGCAATCAACTTGTGTGTCTGGTTCTGTCTACTATACTTAACCTTCCTGGTCTGGTCCCACTTTTTCCCCAGGATCCCACAATTTGACCTTATAACACACTATATTGCTGTACTAAAGGCACATTTAACCATAATTTCAAAACAAAATGTCTCAACATGAATTTTTAATTATAAATTAATAGGATTTTATTTATTTATATTACTATTTTGATACTCATTGAACTTAAAGCTTTATTGCTGTTGCTTCTACTACTGGTACTGTTACTTGCACTATTAGAATTGCTGCTATTTTTACTACCTGTACATTATACATTTGTGCTAATCTACATTGCTCTATAAAAGAAGCTTGGGTCCTCTTTGAGATAGGATTTTCAGACAGTAATTGGATGTTTTTTCCCCTGTAACAACAGACAAAATTTTCACGTTAACTGTCAGCCTTTCCCACATTAAAAAAATCCGCTGGCGCATCAGTTCAAAGGATCATTCTCATCTGTTGTTTCACCTCATGTTTCCTTTAAACCCACTTCTTCTTTATCTATCAGTATTGCGGCATTACTTTAAATGGAAGGTGTGGTAATGCATTCAATTTCATGTTTAAAAACATTATATATAAGTTAAAAAAAAGGCCAGGTTTGTGATCAAACATCCAAACCTAGAACATGTGCTTCCTAGCCTCATATTTGGCACAGAGAAGGAATTGTTGTCTGCTGCAAGCCTGACACACTTGACAACAAATAATACCGAAGATGTGTTTTCATCTACAGTGAAAGCGATGTGCTGTTGTGGTCATGGAACCAATTCAATGTGGACATGCAGAACTTTGCACCAATGACTTCTCAGTCCTATTATTATATTGGCAGGTTCAGCAGGTTCTTGGTGCCTGCAGCTTCCATAATATCCCACCTTTATTTCTATCCAAATCATTTTAACATGCTGCTAGATCAGAGATTATTCCAGTTGATTGATTAGAGAACTAGTTAATTTAATCATTCAAAATTCAGTCAAATTTAGATCCTTGCACTATAAAAATGATTTAACAATATTTAAAAAAAGGGAAAAATTAGAGTAACAATATTAGATTCAGTTTGAAAGACTTGTTCAGTTTTGAAAATAGTTTTACAGAGACTAAAAAAATATCGCGAATATATGAATACAATAGTGTATTTATAAGTCGATTCCACTTGCGGTGGATGATCTGTGCAGCAATACCATCTTATTTACTCCCTTCAGATGTTATGACCGAAACTAAAATATCTTGCTCGAGTGACTATACAATCAGGCGCAGCTTTATCTGTTATGTTGCGCTGAAACTGTTACCCAGAGCAACACAAACTACTAACTAAAGAAACAAAAAACGGAATCATGCTGCTCACTCGATGTGTTCAGGTTCTGTTGCTAAGTAAGTAATAATACATATTAAAACAGTCATGTGTGTAAAGTATATTATTAGTTGCCATGGATGTGGAACCTAACCTAGAGCTGTAAAGCTTACTTTTATAGGTTAGTCAGTCTTACTTAGTAGCACTTGGCAACAGGATTGGAAGACAGTTGATGATTATCCTGAGCAGAGCTTTGCAGAAGAGCTGTTCAGACATGTTCCTCAGTAGGATGAGAAGATCAGTTTAGTTCCTGCCTCAGTTTAGTTGATACTGGTCTATGTATGTATTTTTTGATTAAGAGTTTATTTAAACTACTATATTTATTGGATTGATTATTTTTTTACTATCTCAGTGGCTCCCTGCACAGTGAGCATGGTGATTGTCAACCCTGCAAGATGTCAGCTGTGCATATTATTTTGACTTTCATACACAGGAACTAGTTAGTGAGTAACCAAAACAATCAATCTAATCCAATTAGTAAGACTGTGGACTCAGAGTGGAGTCAAACGAACACGTAAATGTCGATGTAATGAATATGAAAGAGGTTTCAAATGAACAGGTGATCTAAACTAAGGTATCAAGGTGAGTAGGAGGAAAAAGAAACACACCTGGAGAAAACAAAACAAGGTGTCGGTCCTCAGTGTGGATCTTCTTTAGCTCTCCTTGTGCCTGTTAGGGATCTCTCTAAGTACTCTAATTTACTCCCACATTCCAAAAAGATGCACTTTACATTAATCTCAGGCTTTAAATGGCCATTTGCCATGTGTGAATAGTGTGTCATATCTAAGGTTGATTTTTCTCACTAAATTATTATATTGTACTTTCATGTTATAGGACTCTCCTGTACCCCTATTTGATTAGTCTGAATAAAAGTAAAGAGAAAAAATAGATGGTCAGTATTTTGATAGGGCTTCTACCAGTAAGTTTATAGCTTAAATGAGCTATGCTCAGAATTACACTTTGGTGTATTGTCTTCCCTACTCGTCCAAGTTTACACCCAACAGGGAAAGACGGACTAGGTGGTAAAATGAATCTATGTGGTGGGTTAATACCAGTGGACATATTACATCACATAATAAATAACTGGAGCCAGGTAGCAGGCCGGCATTTCAAACAACACAACAAACGGATAATTGTATATCTTTTTTTTAATGTTGTATGCAAAATATGCTTTACAGTTTGTGCAGAAAAGATGTTCACTCTCCTTTGTGGTCATGTTGATTTAGAGAGGAGGAGACCATGTATGCTAATGCTGGCTCTATTGTCTCACAAAAGGAGCAGTATGCAAGTCTGCGGCTAAAGATGCAATCACAATCACAATTCTGTGGAGTGTGGTATCCCTGCGCCTCCCCTCTAGAGTAGAGGTTGCAAGAATCCAGCAAGAACATCTAGATTTGACCATTGTACTGCCTCACTTATTGCAATAATGACCATGCTAATGTTGGAACTTTCCACAGTCTCAGCATTATGCCAGAGAAACAGGCTCTTACAATGCATTGCTAATTTTAGCAATCATGCATTGCCATTCTTATTTTCTTGGTTTTAATTTTTATTACCTAGTCAATTCAAAGACTCACCTGCAAACATACTCATGTACTAGGAACAAACATGCAGCATAATGTTATTCAACTGTGGAGTGTATATGAAATGTCCGTTGTTACATAAAGTAAAATTAAGTTGTCAGGCATTTTTGATTCGAAACGTCCGTAGCTTCTTCTTCTGAGTCGAGATAAGGTGGAGCAACAGATGAAAATAGTGTAAATATTAGCCTTATTTATGGACTGACAGTTTGCTTTCGAAATGAGGATATTATGGCTGAACTCCTATCAGTGGTAGTGTAGAAGTGTAGGAGTCATGCCATGGCTGTGAGTGTGAGCATCTTGTGTTGTGGGTGGGTGTTACGCAGGGAACTTTTTGCTGTCTTGTGTGATTTGCGATGAGCTAGTTCATATATTCCCCTGTTCACTGGGACGGTGGTGAAGAGGGAGTGAGTAGGGCGGGCATATTTTTTGTTGACCGCTGTTACAACTTTACAACCACAACTGTGTAGTTGACAAGGCAATACTCTCTCACTTAGCGGCTCAGTGTGAAGCAGTATTTGGAGTCACACAATAATAAGTGACACGATTCCAAAATGTCTGTTGAAATATCATGGCCGTTCTTCCATCCTGCTCCTTTAAACTGGGGCTGAGCGCGGCCTTCAGCCATGACAGATTTATTGATGTTTTGCAGACCACAAGCTGCTCCTTTACTTCTTGTTTTTCTTACAATCATTGATGTGCCGGTTGTTTATTGATTTATCTGTCAAAATCAGGTTTTATGTATTCTAATAACTTAATTACTTAGTGGGTTCAGACTGTACAGCATGTTGAGCAGTAAATTAACTTTAATTACCACAAACATCCAGGAAAGGCAGCTAGATATAACCTTTGCTGTAAGGTTATGGCAATAAGGCTTTTGTGTTAAAACATGTAATCCGTAAACTAAATGTTTGTCAAATTTATTTCCATTGACTAAATATATTTGTGCAATAGCATTAATTGATATTAATCCTCCTGCAGGAAATGGTCCTAAATCACAGGTGGCTCCACGTTTCAAAGTGTGTCAGTGCTGGGGAGCTGTGACAGGCCTGATGGATGAAGGGGTCTTGATGTAGCTTCCTGCAGTCGCCTGTGTGCTCTCAGTCAATAGTGCATCAGAAATTCAGATCACTCCACTGCATTTTTATTTCTATTTGCTTGTGTTTGTTTTGTGGCCTAATTCTGACGCTTGTTAAAGAATACTGAATATATTACCTTTCTGTTGTGTGTTTAATTTCTGTCTTTGAACTGGCTTTGTTAGGGACATTAATCTGTCATGCTCCTCTGAACAGTCTGTGCTGTTTTAATTAGTGGTGGGCTGTGCTTTTTACATCTAGGCCTTCAGTGACATTCTACCTAATTGAATACACCTCATAATACCATCAATAGGACTAATCAAGCAACACTTAATTTATGGAGCGTTTAAAGTCATTAAGTTCACATTCACTTTTAAGATTAGGAAACTAAGATCACCTCTACTCTCAAACCTTCAAAATAAAAGGTGATTTTAAGATCTTACAAAAGTTTTAATAGATCCACCAAAAGTGCGGTGTGTGGGCAAATTTGTTCAACAAACTGAGCGTTGTTGCCATTAAAGACACTGAGACAAAGAAACAAAGTATTCATTCAACAGCAAAGCAATTGAATGTGCTGATGCAGCTGTGAGTGAAGTCCAAGTAAAAGTGAAAGAAAAAGACAAAAACACATTCAAAAGAAATTGCTTGGACTCACCAATAAAGATCTCCTTTCAAGCGCCTGCTTATGTAAAAACATAATCCATTTTCCTTTGACTTTGTTGAACGGTTTCTGTGTGTTTCAGTTCCATCAATAAGTCCTTATGGACATTAAAAAGCTAATGCTTAAAGCTGTGTACTTCCATTGGTGTGTCTGGCATAACTAAACTTTAAAGTTGAGAATGGCTGTCTAACGCTGTCATGCTCAGGAAATTCCACTGATATTTTGATATATGATATATATCCGGTATTGTTTACATCACAGCTTTTTTATGGATCATGTCTGCACTGACGAGATCATGAGATCCACGATTTGCTCATCTTCTGCAGAGAAAGATTCAGCGGCACAGTTATTCACACAGTTATTTGTGGCACTATCACTAGCCGGGGACACACCGAGTGGCCTTAGTATGAACTTTATTATTTAAAGGCTATATTGCCATTCGGCGCTGGCTAAACCTCCTGATCGTCTCTAGCTCAGTACCTGCACCATGTGATTTCCGCATCCTCCCCTGGTGTCAGGAATTTTAGACTCCCGCAGGCACATTATGTAAAGATAAATCAACTTTCAGAAAAAAAAGACTTTAGACAAATTCTCCGGAAGACAGTCAAATGCCCTCCATTACAATTTTTCCAGATTAGCCAGAAATTCTAACACCGTTTGTTCAATTAAAACTCGGACATTCCTCAATCAGCGCCGAGCTTGTAAAATTTGCAAAAGGGACAAAATAAAGAACGAAACAAAAACGGTTACCGCTGACGCCCATGCTGTCCATTGCATACTTTCCAGTGTTCTGACGCACATATAAGTGTAATGCAGATGTTGTCAACACAGTCTGGTTTAAGAGGGAGGAAAAAAACAGCTACTCACCTTTTAGTGGGAGGTGAGACACGCTACTGCTGGCAAAAAGTGAAAATGCCCAAATGCCGAGCCAGTCGCGTCAACCCGCTTTAGAAAATATCGCATCGGCACACTCATTTTAGTGTGGTCTAAGGGAACGCTCCATCCTGCGGAGGAAACTCATTTCAGCTGCCTGTATTCATGACCATAGGTAAGGACAAAACATAGATGACCGGTACATTTAACAGCTTTGCCTTTCAACTCAACTTGTTTTTTAAACCCAGACCTGAATTTTTTTCTACTCAACTGCCCAATCTGCTGCACACTCGGCCTGCACAACAATTGGGTGCCTTGGCAGTCCAGCAAACCAACCAGGACATCTTTAGCTTGACAGCATCTTTTACTTTAATAGTCCACCATCGGGTTCGGGGATCGGCCATGCAAGTGCAAGTGCGACGGCAGGTCTTGTCCTGTTGTGGGTCATTAAAATCATGCAAGTCAGCAGAATATTTAAAGCATATCATTATTAGGTCAATAAAGTCAGCTTCAATGAAGGCTTGAGTCACACTTCAAATTAGGTTCACAAACAAATGCCTGTTTGTGTTTTAGCTGTACAATTTTGTGAATAGCTGCAGTGACTATAGTAAACTTTTTTGATTTCCTTAACTTGCTCGTAAATTGGTTCTATGCAGTTGGGTCACAATGGATAGATGTGTTGATGATGGATGATTGGATGAATGATTTATTGAATTTAAGCCTAACATGGATGTTTTGCTTTATTACTTTAGAATAAGAACTTTCTGTTTGTCTCTCCAGTAGACTGAATTTCCAAAGCATCCAGATGTAAATATAAAGCCTGTTTTGTCAGATACAAAAGCAATTTTCTCTCTCACAGATTTAGGGCAGCTGAATTGACCAGATTGGGAATCATGCCCCCATAGCTTGAGTCACATAGTGTTTCCTCAGTGTGATGTTGGATTTTGCTGAGCGTTTTTATGCTGCCAGAGAAGAAAAAAACAAAACAAAAAGGAAATTACCTAAATGCGGTGCAGGTAGAAGGTGTATATGTGTTTTTATGCAGACATGATGAAGAGTTGCTGTTGACATTTGTTTTTACATATCTTGCAACATTAAATATGCTCCAGTTCCTATTACATAAACGTCCTCCTTTTTAAGTTAAAACTATAAAAATGACTGGTTTCATCTTTCGAATGTTCAGTGTTTTGTTTTATGTTTGTCACATATTTTTGATTAGCTGTCAGGGCCTGAATAAAAGGTGGATTTGTGGGTGTGCAGAGTTAATTTGGATGTTTCCACTCTATAATGATCTGATAGCTTCACAATCATAAGGAAAGGTACAGATGACCTATTGTTTTACAGAATATGGCACCCATCACGGCAAACCAATATTTCTGCTTGATAATGAGGACCGTCCTTTTAAAAATATGCCTGTCAAATCAGTACTGTGTAGATGTTAGCATGCAACTGAGTTAACACATGTATTACATTGTTTTATAGCTATGACCTGTGTTTAATGGAGGTCCTGGTGTTGCTTGTTAGCATTTATCTGCTGCATAAGACTGAATTGTTACGAGCACTTCATTCTCCCCATCATTTGCTTCTGTTATGCTTGTGTTAATAATCAGTACTGGTTTTCATTTCTACCGGTAGTCCCTTTGGCATGTCTTAGGTGTTGGTAGCCTAGTAGTTACAGCACCATAAGCCACACTGGCTGTTTGGCAGGTGACGAAGGCAGGCAGAGAGAAGAGTGTATATGTGTTTTCTGCGATAGCACATGGCAATTTGTTCTGCATACTGAGGCTCTGAGGGACATTCTCAAGGAAAAGAGCAGTGTTTGTTTTCACAAGTCAGCAGAGATGTTGAAGCTACAGGCAGATGGACAGGTGGACAGGTGATCACACAGGAGGAGAGTAGAAGGATGGAAAGCAGAAGTGAACAAAAAGAAAAGCACCGAGATTCCCGACAGTCACTGAATCTGTGGGCTCATCTCAGCATCTCAGCTTGTGTGATGAAGGTGGACAGCTTGCTGTCATGAACAGACACACAGGAACCCAACAGGAAGCAGACAGGTAAATGTTGTCTTTGACACTCAATGAAGATAACAACAAACTGCCCCGGTTTCAATAATGAGGGTTCAGTAATGGTTACATTAGGACTGACCAAGGCAATGATCGTCACAGTTTCTTTCGCAAAGAGTGAATAGTAGTGTGATGACGAAATTAAAACATGACAGGATGTTGCTCATCTTGGAAAAACTTGCTGCTGCAAAATTAGTTTTGATATGTTAGCTTTTTTTTACCCTTTAAATTCTCATTTATACATTTAACAGAGCAGGATCCCTTAAGAGCCTCCTCCACCTGCCCCATGACACAGCTTTCATCGCCACCTACTCTTGTGATCAGGGAAATAAAAGCAACTGTACCGGCCATCGCACACTTGGGGTGAAGATATAAAATAAGCTGCATCATTTGTAAAGGAGAATTATTTTACACTATTTAGACCTGAAACTGCAATAGATAGGTAATAACAGGCCTATGGCCTATTTATATGCATAGTCTTATATGCATAGTCAGGTGTTGAGGTGTTCCTTTAGACAAGACTTATGCTGTTTTGTTGCCTTTACTTTTCTCTGCTCATTCTGAAAAGCTGATTAAGGATCAATATAAACCCTTACAGACTGACAATATCTGTCTTTGATATCCAACAGTGATCTATGCATCCAACAGTAATCTATGGATGATGTCATCATCAGCTGCAGTACTAAAATGATTTGAATTGGCGTACGCTGATGGATGAGAGAGGGTTTTCTATTGGTTTTACTGACCTGGCTCCAGTGTGAGTTAGACCTTCCGGGTTACACCCAAATTTCGTTTGTGCTGAACTACCTGGAGGTAAGCTAATAGTCTATTTTCTTCTGGAAATGGAAATGTTTGCTAAAAGTAATGAACAGCGCTGAATTGCATGGGCTATTGCCTGTTGTGTATTCACCAGTAGAAGTAATGAATTATAATGCCATGCTGCTGCATTGACCAGCATTGGCAGCATGTTTATCTATGGTCTGTGTATGGTACAATTCAAATAGTGTAATTTAAACCCCTAAGCATTTGTCATCAATAACAATACCTTGAACTTGAAACTTTTTGAAATTTATAGTGAAGTAGGAGTGTCTACCACAATTTTACAGTTGATGTATTACATTAGTGTTGTTGGCCAATGTAATTGTGTTAAATGCTACGAATAAAGAAGAGACCAAAAAGTGTATATTTATATATTTAAGAAGCTAATGTTTTTTGCGGTGTGGGACACAAGGCCGGCTGGCAGCTTTTACAGTTTTACAATCTGTATTCGCTACTACTGTTACTGTGAATCTGGCCTCCTCCTCTTACCTAAACCTACAGAGCTGTCTGTTAGTTTTGTCAAGTGAAACAGGCAAACACAAGCCTGCTGGGTGGCACATACTGCCCCGTGAGTGGGTTTTTCCTCAGCAGACAACTCTCTCTGCTGCAAGATGAGGCACCCTGTTTACATTAGGAGGGTCTTCTGTCTGAGACCGGTGCTGCAGAGGTGCTGAGTTGAATTAGATCTGATGAATTCAACAGTTTCTAACAATCATATAGGCTAAAGTGGTCCTGACCAGGCTACACAGTGCAGAACAAGCTTTAGCTGCATGATTAAAGTATGATAATGGGTTCACAGAGGCTGAAGACCAGAGTGATTTGATATGATCATGAATGTTTCCACCAATGTTGCTGCTTTTTATCGATAGACCTCAGAGAAAGAGTTCTGGGTTTGATTCCAGCTTTAGCAGCATGTTCTCCCCATGCCTGAGAAGGTGATTTCCTCATTATGATGCAATGCAAAATAAAGAAGGAAATGATCTAGTTTTGCGACCTAGTCATGGATTGTCTTGTCTATCTGTATTTTCAGGTTTGCAGATGAAACCAAACTGCTGGTTTCACTGAATCGGCGCTGCGTTTATAAAGAACAGTTTTAAAGCTTTCCCCTGAAGCCTGCTTTAGGATCCTGTTATTGTTCTAGCATTCTGTTGGCTGTTTATTCTGCTATAATAAGTTTCAATTAATATTTTAGGGGGAGCATATTTTAATAATCTAACAGTCCCATCAAATAATTCTCCTAGCATCACACTTTACACAACTAATTATTCATTTATACGCCCTTTGTATTTGAGAGCAAAAACAATATGCCACATTATGTATATTTTAACTCTTATCTCATGTTTATTATAACCATTCGAAATGCAGGGAGAAAAAATAAATGGCCATTCTGTTGAATTTTGCTACCAATTGAAAATTGCTACCTTGTGGTTCTGTGCAGGCTCAGTACCTCAGAGCCCGATACAACACAGTATGTATTTAGTTTTTTCTCCTTCCTCCTTGAATGCCTTCTGTTTCAGACATACCAGATTAAAAGAAATCCTGTATACAGCCTTCACAAGAGCCGCAAAACACTATTTGATCTGTCTGTCTGTTGTCTGGGTTTGTTGGTTAAGAAAAAACCAAATAACTCAGCATAGACTCCAAGGAAACAACAACAACAATAATAATAATAATATGCACATAATACTGTAAAGTGCAAAAAACTAGAACACAGTAATGACAAAAGAAAAGAGACAGCAGACGCTGCTGGACTGTGAGAAGTGTCTCTGATGTAATTTGAACATGTGAAGTTGGTATTTTTTCTCTGTATGTCTGCCTCTGTAGCCTTGGGCTGATGCCAAACCTCTGCAGTCCTGACGAGGAATTGCGTGCACGTGTGTGAGCTGTGTGTGCTGTGTGCATACACGCGCACGCAGCTCTTTGTTGTGCTCTGCACCCTCATATTCCCTTTCCAGTGTCAGACTGTTTGCTGCATCAGCTTGTTGGATACAAAATTGTAAATTATTTGCCCCCTGTCACAGCTGAATATTGTCGTAATGTATTAGTGATGCAATTAGTGATAATGTGGGAGTGATAGTGGAGAAATGTCAAGTTTCCTGTCCGCTCAAAGCTGGAAAGGGTGCACATCATGGCTGAAATATGTTTTTTATACATTATGTTACACACTCCTTGGTGTCAATGAGTCTATTCATGCAGGGAAAGCAGCACAAAGTGGTGACATCAATATTTAGTTTTTATTACTGTTTTGGTCTGCAACTGGGACTTGAAACAGAAGCAGAATCAGCATTTTACTGTAAGACATGACTGTCCCCAGACTGTCCCCCATGTTTGGTTTAAAGAGGATGGATGGATGGTTGATGGATGGGTGTATGGATGGATGGATGGATGGTCGATGGGTGCATGGACGGAGGGATGCATGGATAGATGGATGGATCAGTGCATGGATGATGGATGGATGGATGATGGCTGGTTGGATGGATAGGTGGGTGGATGGATGTCCAGATGGATGAATGCATGGATGATGGATGGATGGGTGAGCAGTTTGATAGATGGATGCATGGATGATGGAAGGATGGGTAAATGGGTGGATGGGTGATGGATAGATGGATGGATGATGGCTCAATGGATGATGGCTGGAAACTTCACCTATAGTACTGATTAAAAAATAAAAAGTGTCCCCTCTCAGTACACATTTCATTTAGTAGAGAGCAGAAACTAAAATTATATTCTTTCTGTCTACGAATGTCACACTTTCTCTTTTCCAAAGGTTAAAAATTGCCAAGCAGTGTCCTTACACTTCTGGCTCTTACCCTTTTTGTGTGATAAACTGTGATTGCTCCTCTCACTGCTATTATTGTGTCCTAGACTGCCCAGCTTTAAAGCAAAGACAAACTCCTGTGCAAATCTTTGATGAGGCTGATAAGAGCCTTTGTTTAATATTCTCTGTTGTAGCACATTTGTCTGTACTTGGCAATGTATTGAAGACAGCGAACATATGGGAAAGTGGGTGGAAGAGGTTTCAAACCAGTCCACACCAAGCTGGTTTTCCTGGAGTAGCTGGGGGAATTTTTGCATCAGTTTTGGATGGAGTTAATGCATCTTGGAATAAGTGAAGAGGCTCAGGCTAATGGTAGCAGCTCAGTAGAGGGAGAAAATGGCCTGCTGCTGATGATGATCAGGAGCCTGCTCAGATCACAACTAGTTGTGATCTGGAGGTCAGGAGTTAAAAAAGTGAAGAGATACCAAATTTGTCTGGCCTGCCAGAGTTGTGGGGGGGCTTTCACCTTGAGATAACATCACAAGAAATGCTTTGTACAGCAAGTCCATATGGACAAAGTAGTAGTAACAGACAGGCAGACAGACAAGGAGGCAGATCCCCCTTTTTAGGGGTTGGATTAACAACTGATGCTATTTCCAAAGTAACTAATTACATACGCTTGAAATAAAATAGCCAAAACAAACTTAAATAGAGAAATTGGTAATTTGATTAATGTAACATGTATTTGTTGATCTTGTTCTGCCAATTTACACATCCTGGTGCTGAGACGGTAAGCTTGAGGTCATGCTCTTCTGCTCTGCTGTCTTCATAAATACATTCATAAGGACACAGTATGTGCATCCTTTTGTAATGGCGTGGGTCCCAGTTCGAGGGCGCTGAAGATGCTCCCAGGAGTCAGTATGGAATGAGGTAGCTCCCTCTGCTCATGACTGAAATGTTGACGTCTACACCATATCACCTTCAGGTGCTTTCACAGATGCTGCAGCTCTTGTAGGAAAAGTAACTCAGGACACAAGCACAACGCCCACACTAGCAGCCTGTTGAGGTTTGGGATAAGCTGTCGGATCTGACTAATATGGAGAGGGGAACCTCTGGGGTCAGTGCAGAACAGTGCTGCTCTGAATCTCAGTTATTAGATGGCTGGATTTGTGTTGACAGGTTGTCAGGGGAAGAAGGTCAGACCGGTGTGACTCCCAGGCGCTCGTTGTAGGCGAAAGTCCTTGTCTGTATTTAGTAGTGACCTGAGGGAAGCTTGACTGTCAGCATGTTCTCAGAGTTACGCCAAAGGTGTCTGCAAAGCTGTCATCCTAGGATACTGATGTCAAAATCCAGCAAGTGACAGTTTCACTGCAACAGTCTGTAGAATTTCAGATGTCATTGTGTTGGAGCCTGTTGCTCGAATTTAAAAGTCAATTTATTATTTAAATTAATGATAATTTAAGTGCTTTTGAATCATATTGTTAATTCTAATTGCTTCTGCTACCTCCTAATTGAGGCGTCTGTCTCCCATGGTTAAGTAGGGGTTAGCCGTCTTTTTTGGGTTCTGTTATTTGTGTAGACGGAGTGAGGAGGGAGACAGTTTTTTTTTTCAACCACTAAATAATCTTATTTTGGCAATTTGTTCAAAGTCCAATGCAGAGAATATTTGATTCATGTTTACGAAAATAAATCCAAACTTTGCATTAAATCACCGTGGATTTCCACCACTACTGATTATTTTAGTGAGTCAAAAACCTCGTCCTCATCAGAAAAAGAAAGAACTGTGTGATCAGCAAAATCTGTGTGAATTTTTCTTTCCACTCTTTTTTCCCCTCTTTTTTGACATGTAAAATACATGATGTGATTATTGTCACAATAAGATAAATTCATATGTTCAAAAGATATTCAGAATAAATGGGCTGATTGTTATAATCGTGTGATCCTACCCTGAATGAATGTATTCGTGCTTGTCAGTGTCTTCAAGTCTGTTGAAGAGGAGTTCTTTCTTTCATTTTTGTGAAGCTGTGGTTTTTGTAATCCTTTGTCAGAAGGAAGCTTAAGATACAATTTCTTCTATACAACTGACACTCCGTGCTATTTTAAGCTCTGATGATCATCAAATAGCCTTGGTGGACTCTTATTCTTGAGTGGCCAACTTGTCTGTCTTGTGCTTCATCTTTTTCATCTCTCACATTTTCTCCATTACAGTATTTTTGGATCTACTCCCAGTCTGTTGCTGCAGCCGGTGATAAAAAATATGTCATGGAGCAATAATCAGGAGTGAAGTGTAATTTATAGCTTATTGCTTAGCAGCCAGATTGCTTTAGAAGAAATGATTTTTTACTACTTGATTTTTGGGAACATCCATCCACCACCTTTCAAATAGGTTTGATTCTGTTCTTCAGATAGTACTTTGGACTGTGTGATGTTTGAGTGATTGAGATCATAAATATAATATTTTCCCTACTGGTAAAATCAAGTAGATGGCATATTTAGCTTTTAATTGCATGTACCGGTAGTTGGGTTGTGATTATGGAGGTGCTCTGTGTTACATTCTCAGGAGAAGTATACTGACTTCTGTTCACATCTGCTTTGACGTCCGCAACCTTCTGTTCCAAGGAAACAGAAGCCAATTTGATACGAGCAGCCAAGAGATTTATGACAATAGTTTCAACTTTATCAGATGGAGTTTGAAGCCTTCAATCTCCCTATTTTCTTTTATTATTATTTATTATCACATAAAGGATCTCCTGAAAGAAGATATGAAAGTGCGTCTGTCATTTTAACAGGGATGTTTAAGACTTTCTTCAGTGTGGTCACAGTGTTGAAGAAGGCTAACCTTTCTCTTGAGCTGGCGGCTATAAATCCATTTTTATTTCTTGGCTAAATTTCTTTTCAGTCACAAACGGATTTCAGAAATGAATGACCAGCAGGAGACATGCTGCATTTAAGTCACTGCACGTTAATGAGTGAGTTAAAAATCAAAGTACGATTGCTTTTAAAGTGTAATGATTCAGGAGTCCTTAAGGAATACCAGTAAGAAGAATTACATATAATACTCTGCTTATGTGACTGTTTATTATGCTTTAATATTTTACAGTAAAAAAAAATGTTTATAAGGGTTGAAATAACAAAGAATCATCTGGGCTGCCTGGAGTTTTATCTGATATGTTTATTTAACAGTATAATGATAATGATAATTGTAGCCATCTCTTCTGGTACAAAGACGAGGTGATGTTTGATATTTGCGTTGTGGGTGATTGAGCCTAATTTCACTATCTGTCATAGTGGTTAGTCTGATCCTGGCTCTGATGGATTGTCCTCACACTAGTTTAAGACCCCGAGCTTGCACATATGAATGTCCGACTTTATTAAGTGTTGCTAAACAGGCTGTCATTTTCCTTTTATTTGTTATTCACATACAAGTTTGAAGGACCTTGAAGAAAAAGTTTGTCCTGACAGTCTGTTCAATGATGCTGTTATAACACAACCACAGGATGAAAAGCTGCTTCCTCTCTGTTTTTGAACAGAGATTGTTTTATTATAACTTTAGTCAGCAGCTTAAGCTTACTCCCCAGTCCGCTTGGTCTTAAGTATCTTAAGTAGAGTTTTACTGCGAAAGAAGCTACAAAGAGCAGTTTATTGTTACAAATGGCTGTGCATTATTCCTCACATGTTGATTACTCTAATCACGTGCTGGTTTATGTTTGTCAAATACAATTAATTGTTGCAGGGAAACTGTTGTGTAAGCTGTGGAGATGCATTCTGCAGAAACACATTTTTCAAAAATGCTTGCAGAGGAACCACAGGACTGTGGTTCTGGGGCATCACCCGGCGTTTTTCTTGCATCTTCTTTATTATGGCCATGAGGATCTGTGGCAGGTTTCTAATTACCAGTGGAGGGGGCACGTATGTGGTCTTTTGTTACACTGTTTGCTTTAATGCTAGTCAGCTATGAACAGCTATGAATAGCTTAGGTGTAGACTCCACTGTAAGCAGGGGCCTCTGCCCGTGGACTTGACAGAAGGAACACAGGTCTGCATGCAAGAAGAAACCATTGATTGGTGTCTGGAGACAAGCTGATTTCTACTAATTTTCATAAAGCCTTGGGTACATGGAGTAGCATTAGGGGAATAACTGTTTATTTTTAATTTTTGATGAGTAACAGCTTCAGTTCCTTATCTTATTTAGGTTCAGGTAGAAATAAGAAATATTTTCTAATGAGAGAAATTTGGTCAAAGATCATTATATTAGAACATTTTTAATAAAGACAAGCATGAGCAGTGCAAGGCTTGTTGTTCCGCTATTTACAAAATTATATAATTAGTTTACTTTATCTCTTTATAAAGGTATTTGTTGGAGGTATTATTATTTATTTAAATACAAAAAATAATTGTGGAATTTCCCCAAAAAATTAGTAAATGTACAACTAATCACTATTTTCCAGACATGTATCCAGCCCTCATTAGTTGTCCCTTTACTGCTTTATGTTTTAATTCATTAACAGAAAGAATGAAAGAATAAAGTTTCAGTAACTGCAGGGAGGGCCTTTTTAAGGTTGATGGCCAATACTGTTGTTTTATGTGGAGGTAAGCTTTTATTTTTGCAGCTTTACCTGTAACCTCCCTCTCTTCTCTATTGATATTTCCTTGTATCATTGCAGTTGAAGGAATTTTTTTGATCATGATCTCAAGTATCAAAACAAGTGGCTGCCAAACTGCAACGGAAAACCTTCTTCCTAATAATCGACCGTCTTTTAATGTAACAGGTTCTCAGGTACATAACGAAGGACAGTCTTAGCTCTGTGGTGCCCGGTAATGATCGGCACCCGGTTGCCTAGCAACCTGCACATTTTTGTGTAAAGCCACAAAATAACATAAAATCATTAGTCTGAGGAACAGAGGAATGAGCCCAGTGAATGTAGCACCATGGGAAATTAAACATTTTTGGTAGCCAGTTTAATGAATTAGACCAGGCTTAAACCAAATAGCTATTGAGCACAGCATTCCCTAGCTGAGAGAGAACATGGGAGCATCAGTCAAGGGACCCAGTTCTGTTACCGCCTGAGTTTATAACATTTCCAGAAATGTGTCTGTCTTATCAATACTCTGGAGAGGGTATCTTTTTCTTGACCTTATTCTAACTCCACTGTGAGCGCAAATGAGAGGAACCTTTGGACTGCAGAGGACTGCAAATGGAGCTATAATCTTTGGAGAGAATGAACATGACAAGCAAAATAATCAAATTTTAGCTCTACAAGAATAACTGTTGGAAATTTAGAGTCTAGATGCTTGGAAAGTAGTATGTGTGAATCTCAAAAAGTACATAAACACATTTTTGCAAAATTTATAAATTACCAATATATTTATTCTCTTGTGGGCCCTAACAATCACCACAAAAGGGATGAGTGTTGACCTGAAAATGTAAAGTAGTCAAAACAGAATTCGATTAATACCCTTTTTGGTAGTTTGCACTGGGAGTTTTATGGAAGCAGATTTTAACTGTGATATGGAGAAAAAAAAACCATCTGCATGCTGTAAAATATAATTTTGCCATATGCACATTTACTCTTTTTTATTTTTGTATTGTTGGTGTGAGTGTGTGAGGTGTGTGTCCTGTGATGGAATGCAGACCACGGGAACACAGTGACAGGCAGTGTCATCCCTTTCACCCTTGGATCATATAGTTGTAATAAAGTTGCACTTATCTTTCTGGTTTTAAAGCCGAAAGAGCTAACACCCAATACATGTATAATACAGTTTAAAAAAACATTTGTGGGGTAAAGGAAAGCTGATATGAAAGCGCTCTCAGCGATTGACATATTGAAGCTCCAATGACACCCTGCCTGTCATAGACGGACCAATAAACAGCCATGACCCGAGACCATGCAGTTCTCCCTATATAAGGCACTCGTGGCACCATAATTTCCCTTCTCAAACATGCATCTTCCTCATGTACAGCAAGGAGGGGAATATGCTGAGATACCTTACTACCTTATCAGAGAACCCGGGTTACACGAGTAACCTGATGTTGTCTTTTTTATGCTGTTCAATGTCTCAGCCAATGGTAGATATAGATACATTCCAAATTGTACCATTTTCATTGAAGCCAATCTGTCAAGTTGGACAGACAGTGAGTAAACATAAGGGGACTTATAGACAGCAAGAGCGTTATAGTACCACATATACCTTCTGCCAAAAAGGATGGACGATGGGTTCAAAGAAAGGTCAACAACATGATGAAGGGGAGGGGGGCCTTCCAATGAGTAAGTATGCCATCTAAGCTCTTGTAGTTGGGGGTTTTCCATCCAGTATCAATCTTTATTTATATAGCATCTGTTACAATCAAAATTGTTTCTAGGCGCTTGACAGAATCCCAGGGCCTGACCCCCAACAAGCAACAGTGGCAAGGAAAAACTCAGGAAGAAACAGGAAGAAACCTTGAGCAGGCCCAGGCTCATATAGGGGGACCCTCCTGCTGATGGCCGGCTGAGTAGAGAGAGAGGAGAAGCGGGAGGACAGGTAGAAGAGAGACTAGGTAGAGATCATAGAAATACAATAATTAATTTAATAAACTGCCGGTAGAATTGAGTGGGTCAGCTGGGGTTGGAGGTCAGCATACAGCTATGAAGGCGGCGATACCTGTACATGGATACAGAGGGGGAGGGTGGGTAGAAGCAGAAAAACTACACAAGAAATAACATTGCTGATCTGCTTGGAGAGGAGAGGAGAGGAGAGGAGAGGAGGAGGAGAGGAGAGGAGGAGAGGAGAGGAGAGGAGGAGGAGAGGAGAGGAGAGGAGAGGAGAGGAGAGGAGACATGGAGTCAGCCTCCTGTACCTGGACAGGGAGCTGGTTCCACAGCGGGGTGGGGGGCTGGTTGCTAAATGCTGGGCCCCCCATTCTACCTTTAAAGACTCTGGGAACCACAAGTAAACCCGCATTCTGAGAGCGGAGCAGTCTATTGGGACAATAAGGTGTCACTAGCTCCTCCAGGTAGGATGGAGCTAGGCCTCTGAGGACCTTGTAAGTCAGAAGAAGAGTTTAAAAAAATGATTCTAGATTTAATGGGCAACCAATAAAGAGATGCCAGTACAGGAGATATGTGATCTCTTTTGTCAATACCTGTCAGAACTCTAGCTGCAGCATTTTGCAACAAGCAGGAGTGGTTATTCAGCAGAAAGAGACCATTAATTTGCATGCACTCACAAGAGAAATAAAAGATAATATTCATCAAATACATGAATAGAACTGCATTGAACTTACCATATATGACAGGAACTGAGAGAAAAGTTGTTTGAAGCAGAAGAGCAGTGAGGTTTTATGATCTGCTGCAGTGCTCGCTCAGAGGAACAGCTCCAGGAGTCTGGTCACACTGACAGCAGGACACCCAAAAAGCAAAATCAAAGAAACAACCTTGCTTTGATCTGATAAACGAATATTTCTTTGCTGTTACATTACTAATTATTTTTCATGATAACTCCACAATCCTTCTGAAAAATGACTTTATTCGCCTAGATTCCTTTGTCTCCTCTGACCTCCGTCCCATGCAGTTCAAAAGTAATCTGTGATCTACTAGATCTACAATGCTGAACATCCATTTTCCAGCTAAGATAATAAAAAATGTTTGTTTAAACATGTTTTTAAATGAATTACATAGGTAAGAGTGTCTGTGACACAAATCCATTTTCTTACCTATGTAATTCATTTAAAAACATGTTTAAACAAACATTTTTTTATTATCTTAGCTCGGTTTATCCCTTTTGGGATCATGGGGAGGGTGCTGGAGCCTATCCCAGCGGCATATTGGCAAAAGCAGGTTGCAACCCTGAATGAGTCACCAACTCATCCCAGCACCCTATGTGAGCGTTTGTGAGTTTGGTACATTGCTTAAGGGTACCTCGGCAGTGCTCTGATGGTGTCCTGGCACTGCCCCTTGCCTTCAGAACTTTTGTCTACACCAGGGCTTAAAAGGAGAATCCTCCACTGACTTGGCCAGTCCCCTACAGACTGAGCTAATGCCAACAGCTACCACAACCCCAAACAAACTCTTATTTCATTAAAAATCAAAAAGAACTGCATATATGACAGCGCCTGAGATAAAATTCATTGTCATGCATTCTATCAAGTAGAATTCCCCACGGGGAAAACAGAAAGACATGTCTGAAAAACAGAATTAGAAACATTCATATGATCAATGGCTTCAATGATTACAAGGATATAAAGACAGTTATTTAAGCACCCGTCATTATCATCTTTCTGATGATAATAACCTCTTACTACTACCATCAAAATTCATCAAACACCGAAGAACTTCATGGAAAAAATAGTTTGGAGTGAGTATTTCTCTGAACTTTTTAATTAATGAATCAATTAATTATTATTGTTTGGGTTTTAATAGGGTAAAATTTTAATTTTGTGTTTATGAAGCATGTATTTTCTTTTGTAGCAAACTTCAAATGTCAACCGGTGTGGTAAATGCAGGATGGGGTAAGTAGCATTCTTTACTTTCATCAAAAAAAGTCTCTGTCAAGTATCAAGTTATTATTAGCTATTAAATTATGAAGTATCAATTAAAGTATCAAATAAAAGATATATATAATATATTTTATTGTAGATAAAACAGATGAATGTCCGAGAGCCTTGGCTTTTTCTCAATCACAATTTGGTAAGTAAAGCATAGTTGTCATTTTACTGTAACAAAATAATAATCTGGAAAAAAATTACAGATATTGTTAGCCTGTCCCTGCAGACTGAGGATCCCACAGGATTCCTGGCTTTTTTGGCGACACTGGACCCTGTTGCTAAGGAAGCAGTTGACCATGTTATGTAGCAACACCCCTACATGTGGACCACATCAACAATCCCCTGTTCCAGTCCCCAGAGCTTTCTCGCCAGGATTATGAAGCCAGACTCAACTTTATTCACTTGCGAGCCTCCACCACCCACAACAAGAGGCTGGGTCACAATGCAGATCCGGGGTTAGTTTACTTTCCATACAGAGAACTGAAGGCTACCTTGTTACATTGCGAATACAATTATTTTTTTCACTAAGAGAGGAAGTGATGGAGCAAATCCAACAGTGAGGACCAATGATATTTTATCATTACTTTTTTAATTCAGGGCATTTCAGGAGGTAAAAAACGACCCTGATTCAAGGACGTCAATAGAGAAAGAGGTTTTGTCGATTCCACTGCATTTTTGCGGTTTCTGATTATATTGATGACTGTTATCCATCCAGATTGAAGACAAATTTTGGCTTAAGAGAATTCTTCAGAACTACTGCTAGGTAGCTCACCAGTTGAATTATGATTAGTTTCTGATTAGTGAATGGGAGGCAGCATTGAGGAATTTAATCAGGATAATGGACATTGAGAAATGTGCTGATTTTATTCATTGATTTATCTGTTTGTTGAACAGTGTCCTTGAGTTTATTCTTAAGTTTTCAATTGTTCCAAATTTCACCTCTCTGTATTCCTGTGTTAACAGTGCTTGTGATTATCTTCTAGGTCATGTCATCATCTACAAAGATTTTGACAATCCTGGAACCTGTTTTGGTATCATCTGGGCAGTTGTCCTCCCGCCGCAAGGTGTCTATTTTTCCCTGCTGCCTCACGGAACCTCTAAAGGTAAACTGGTGTTCACACCCTGCCTCACATGTGCTGAGACTAACAACTAGTGAGGGGCTCGGGAGCACAGCAAGAATGTCCAGGCACTCATGGGGGTCTGGGTAAAGGAAGAGTTTAACGAGGCTCTCTAACTAGGTTACAGTGTAGGTGAGAGTACAGAAGTATGCCCCTTTTAGGACTGGAGCAGCACCATTTTTACAGGTTATGTACACAAGTTCCTGAAGACATTTCAGGGTTTCCTGAGGGTGTCAAGAAATTGTGGAATGGTATGTCAAGAATTACCATATGAATAGCCAAGAGACAGATGTCTAAATTGTCTTAAAAGCCTCTGGGGGGAGTTTGCCAAGAGGCATAATCGTACTCAGACCACACTGGTGAGCAACAAAAAATAATTTTTGACTTCATATTTTCAGGAAAGTATGAGGTGCACCACTTGAGAATGTGGTGAGCTGCTCAACTTTGACAGTGTGAAAGCGCTGGTGGAGAGCTACCTGAAGGGTGAGAAAGACATCACAACATCATCTATGGTAAAAATGGGTTTGATTTTAAAAACTCTTCTTTTAAGAAAAAATTTAGGGTGGTGTATAACAAAAAATGACACTTTATTGACAGTGCACCTCCGATTATTAGAAAAGAATGAAGAGTGAAGAATGGAGCCAGACATTGAACCCCTGACTCATCTGCCTTTTCCATGCCTGATTGTAGGATCCCGCGGCTGCAGACCATGTATTTGGAACTGTGTGAACATGTGATAGATACTGTACCCAACAACATTGTATGGATCTATACCTCTCATTTACCCATGTATGATTAACTGTTGAAGATAAATAAAAACTTTACATTTATCAAACAAGTCCTTGATTCTTTTGAAGATGATTAAAAACAAACATTTGATTATCCCGGGTGATATCAGTGTAGGCTCATTCCCCAGTTCATAATTATCCAAATGATCTCTTTTGTCAATACCTGTCAGAACTCTGGCTGCAGCCTTTTGGATCAACTGGAGGCTTCTTAAAGAGTTGTTTGGACACCCTGATAATAAAGAATTACAATAGTCCAGCCTGGAAGTAACAAATGCATGGACTAACTTTTCAGCATCATGCCGCGTCAGCAGCTTCCTGATCTTTGTGATGTTCCTCAAGTGAAAAAAGGCACTTCTAGAGACTAATTTAATGTGTGAGTTGAAGGAGAGATTTTGATCAAAAGTTACTCCTAGATTCCTCACAGAGAGACTTGATGTTAATGAGATACCATCTAGAGTGATCATGTGATCTAATCTATCCTTGAGAGGTTCAGGACCAAATACCATGACCTCAGTTTTTCCTGGGTTAAGGAGGAGAAAATTTGAAGACATCCAAGACTTTATGTCTTTAAGACAGGTCTGAAGCTTCACTAACTTCCCTGTCTCCTCTGGTTTCATGGATAACTAAAGCTGAGTGTCATCAGCATAACAATGAAAATGTATCCCATGCTGCCGAATAATGTTCCCTAAGGGAAGCATGTACAAGGTGAAGAGGATTGGTCCAAGTACAGAACCTTGAGGAACTCCATGGCTAACCCTACTGTATGAGGAGGGAACACCATGGACATGAGCAAACTGGTATCTATCAGATAAGTATGATCTAAACCAGTCTAGTGCTGTCCCTTTAATCCCGATCACATGTTCCAGTCTCTGTAACAGGATGCTGTGATCAACTGTATCAAAAGCAGCACTGAGGTCCAGCAGAACCAGCATAGAGACCAGTCCATGATCGAAAGCCATGAGAAGATCATTAGTGACTTTAAGAAGTGCTGTTTCTGTGCTGTGGTGAGCTCTAAAGCCTGACTGAAACATCTCAAACAGGCTGTTCCTCTGCAGGTGCTCCAGTAACTGAGTCACCACCACCTTCTCTAGAACTTTAGAGAAAAAGGAAGGTTGGATATTGGCCTATAATTTGCGAGTACTTCCGGATCCAGTGATTTTTTTAAGCAACGGCTTAATCACTGCCACCTTGTAGGACCGGGGTACATAACCTGACACTAAAGAACCATTGATCTGGTCCAGGATAGAACTGCCTATCAATGGTAAAACATCCTTCAACAGGTGTGTTGGGATGGGTTCTAAAAGACACGTGGTGGTCTTGGATTTCTGAATTAGCGAAGACGCCTCAGAAAAATATATAGGGCTGAAGGAGTTTAAGGGCTCGTTGGAGAACCTGTATGTTCCCACAGTCAGCACATCTGGTGATGGTCCAGTTGTAGGGATGGCCTGGTTAGCTTTCTCTCTGATAGCTAGAACTTTATCAGTGAAGAAGCTCATGAAGTCTTCACCACTAAGGGAAGAAGGGATACGTGGATCTAAAACACTGTGACTCTTGGTTAATTTGGCCACAGTGCTGAAAAGAAACCTGGGGTTGCTCTTATTTTCCTCAATTAAAGAAGAAAAATAACCTGTTCTAGCCTTGCGAAGGGCCTTTTTGTAAACTAATAGACAGTCTTTCCAGGCTACATGATAGCTGTCTATTTTACAAGAATGCCACTTCCTTTCCAGTCTTCGCACTTTCTGCTTAAGGGTCATGATATGTGAATTATACCAGGGGGCACACCTCCTCTGATTTACTATTTTCTTTTTCAGGGGGGCAACAGAATCAAGCGTGATTCTCAGTGAGGTTGCTGCACCTTCAGCAATCGAGTCAACCTCTGCAGGGCTAAGATTCTAATGATTGATCCCTGGGGAAACACACAGTGATCCTGGGATCAGCACAGGGATCACTTCCTTAAACTTAGCTACAGCATTATCTGAAAGACATCTGCTATAGTAAGACTTTGTTCTGAGGATAGAAGAATCCTTAATCATAAATGTAAAAGTGATCACAGAATGGTCTGACAGGACTGGGTTCTGAGGGAACACTGACACATGTTCTACCTCAACACCATAAGTCAGAACTAGATCTCGGGTGTGGTTAAAGCTATGAGTTGGTTGGTTTTCTGCTGGAGGAAACCAACTGACTCAAGTAATGAAATGAAGCCATTTCTAAAGCTGTCATTTATAACGTCTATAAGGATATTAAAGTCTCCAATGATAATGACTTTGTCCGTTCTAAGGACCAAGTCAGATAAGAAATCAGAGAACTCAGACAGGAACTCTGAATGTGGACCAGCAGGGGGCCAATATACAACTAGTTGTTCCAGTGATAGTTTTATTTTGAAAGGTGAAGTAAGTTGTTCGGATCCAGATCCTTTTCACCTTCATAAGTATGAAAAAGACCCGCATCTGTAAGGGCAGATAGAGGCAGGAAGTCATAGTTCCAAAAACAAGTGCAGCTCAATTCAGCTGCACAACAGGGTTTTTGTCTCAGAAAGGCTTTGCGTTCTTTGCTGCTTGAGACATTTTGTCCCAGGGGCATCTTCTTCGGTCTTCAAAACCATGATCCCACCTCGACCTCTGTTGCAACCTCTCTTAATTTTTTGAATACTTTGCCCACCGAGTGGCAAATGCATTCAAGGCAATATTTTTAGCCCTGAATTTAAAGTGAGGTTTGGTGAGATTGAAACCTTTTGTCACCAAAGGAGATATAAACAAAACAGTCTGAAAAACAGGAAGCCTATGCCGTGCCTGTATATGACAGGTGCGTCGGCAGACTCCGAGAGAGCACCTCATATCTGGCTCTTATATGAAATTGATTAGACAATGAGCGGATCGTTGGTCAGATTTGTTTTTATCTTTCCACGGGGTCACAAAAGGAGCTGATTGATAGTCCTAGCGAAAGTTAAATTGACAAACTTGTTCTGATCTGTTTTAATCTCCACATATATGTTCTCAATTAGATTTTTGGATAGATGGTAGGCAGGATTAAACTGCTATATGATCACATCCCCGTATGTTCTTCATACACTCAAGGTTCTCAAAAGAGGAGCATTCATGTCACCATTCTAGCTGACAGCATATAATATTGCTATAGCAATACAGATGGTTTAATCAATCATATCCAGAAGACTGGGACCTTCTCTAATGAACCATCTCTATATTTAATATTGTAGAGCTTTCCACCAAGTCTTGTAGGATGTCCAATTAGCAGTTAAAGCATGATTAAATGGAGTTTCATGGGCGTTTGGCTTTTATTAAGACCAGAATCAGATGCATGTACCATCCTGGCCTGCTGTTTTTCTCTTTTCTCTGTACATTTGCCTTCTTGGAAAATACATCAATGATGGTTAATATGCAATATGCAAAAGTGTCTGGGAACATACATTCCAGGTGTGTGGGGTTATAGTAGACTTCATTTGTTGCCTTTTGCATTTTATTTTATGTTGTTATTCAAATGACAAAATCTGTTGTGGAAATGTTTATGTGTAACAAAATTTCTTGACTGTAAATTTTTCATCAAGACATAAATGATTATACTTTTTGAATTGTTTTGTTCCCAGCAGTATTTCACAAGCTCCAGGTACTTCACGTCTTCTTTAATCACTTCCAAAATCCTTTTTCCACATGTAATCTCAAACAGCAGCATTTTGCCCAGGGCACTGACCCTCCCATTCTTGCATGCTCCCATATAGAGCAGATGAAACACAGCCAATTTCACCCTGTTAACCTCCCATCTGTGTCCCCTTTCTTATCAATCTCACTGGGCAGAAGTTTCTCAGGTGTATTCGGTGGGGTTGGTGACAGCCTATGAGGTGGGGTGTCTGGGATGATGAGAGGACCATCACACTTTTGCGATAACTAACCCAGGCATTGCCTCATCCAATCCCAACACAGACCTGGTCTCATCGTCCAGCCAGCCTAAGTAGATGTATCTTGGCATCTCTTCCGTAATCACGTTGGGTGCCTGGTTCTGAGAAAACATTGGGCATTTGCACGAAATGTGAAGAGATCTACTGATACCCGATGGAGACACTGATAAAAGGCTGAGTCTCACACTGACAGAGTTCCTGTGTGCCAAAACTCTCAGAGCCAGAGAAACTCAGAATATAAGCATCATGTGTTTGTAGACTATGCCCTGATAGGTGAACCTGAGTAATTTCCTGTGTCCAGGATAACTATGAAGGTGGAAATGTGCATCCTTGAGGTTGATTGAAGAAAACTGATCACCTAGATCTGTAGCTGAGTGTGAGTATGAGCATCCTAAATGTATATTTCCTGCGACAGTCTTTAAGACTATGGACCGAACCCCACTCCCCCTTGGTACTGTGAAGTACCATCAGTAGAAACCCTCTTGCCTCTTCTTTTCTTAGAGCATCACCAATCCCTTGCTCAGCAGGGAGGATATTTCTTCCTCTAAAACCTGCAAAAACTGGGGTCTGTAATTTTAGAGAACTGTAGTAGCCAGGTGTGGGTGGTCGTAGTATGCCACATCTCTGCTCAGCTGGCGATCAAATGGAGCCGGAGAAGAGGTAGCCGTAACAGCAGCAGTATGAACTCCTATGAAAGGCACTTTTATTCAGGTTTATATTGTGTCATCTTTTTAACTGGGCCCTTGGTAGTGAGCCTGGCTGTAACAGATGGAATTTTATTGCTTCCACATGTGGGGTAACATGCAATGTGCACTGTGATGAATAAGACATACTGGTAATACAATTGCAGATTGATTTTCTCCAGCATGTATTCTGAGCTAGACAACAGATGTGTGCAACCTCCACAAACCCTGCACTTGCATATATAATTGGTGTGCCATATTAACCCACTGAAAGGACAGATCCAGTGTTAAGCAGGAGTACATTTTCCCATCAGTTATTTGACTTTCTCCATTGCATGTAAACTGGGACAATGACCAAATACGGATGAGATGACACATTCCAACCATAGCTCATTTAAGTTTTGCATGTAAATGTACTCCTTCCCACATACTTCAATGTGTGTTGGCATGTGTGTCTTATGCTAGGTTAGTTATTTAGTTTGGTTATGCTAGTTCTTAGTTTTAGGTAACAATTGGATTGAACTAAAGGTTTGAGATTAACGTTCTATCCTTCATATGACCTGTACATACTGCAAAATTGGTAACTAAGCAGATTTATTTCACAGAAGCTTTTAAGCTCAAGATGTAACCATGTTAGGAAGTTCACACCTCAGTGATTCCACAGTACAGACACCAGTAACAGTGAATGACAAGAATCTGATGCCCATTTAAGTAAATGGGCCAGCTCTCCCTGAAATGAAAACCACCTTATTGCGGTGGAGGGGTTTGTGTGCCTGAATGGGACTGAGAGCTGGGTTATCTGGGGCTGTTATGTTCCTGGTTGGCCTCCCATGGCAAACAGGTCCAAAGTGACCGGCCAGACTAAGTGTGGTTCACCAACCAAAATAAAGATCAATCAAAGTTTTTAACATCGCCCGGATTGGCGTGGCCGGGGTCCCACTCTGGAGCCAGGCCTTGGATTGGGGCTTGCAGGCGTACCCCTGGTGATGAGGACTGCTCCCACGGGACTCGGCTGGGCGCAGCCCGAGATGGTGACGTGGGCCTAACTTCCCGTAGGCTCACCACCCGCAGGAAGATCCATGAGGGGCAGAAGCAAAGTAGTTTGGGTGGCAGTCGTGGCAAGGGGGCCCAACGACCCAATTTTCAGATTAAACCTCTTGCTATAAGGACATGGAATGTCACCTCGCTGGGGGAGAAAGAGCCTGAGCTTGAGAGGTACTGGCTAGCGATAGTCAGGCTCACCACCACACACAGCATGGGCTCTGGAACACAGCTCCTTGAGAGGGCTCTCCGCTACCCTGGAGTTGCCCAGCAGGAGCAGCGGTGGACTGGTGTCACCTCACAGCCCCCCAGTTTAGCCACAAAGTGTTGGAGTTCACTCCTGTGAACGAGAAGGTTGTTTCCCTGCACCTTCGGGTTGGGGACACGTCTCTTGCTGCTGTTTGAGTCTACGGACCGACCAACAGCACAGAGTACTTAACCTTCATGGAGTCCCTGGGGTGGGGTGGGGTGCTTGATAGTGCTCCAACTGGGGACCCCATAGTTCTACTGGGGGACTTCAACACTTATGTGTGCAATGACATTGATACCTGGAGGGGTGTGATTGCAAGGAACAGATTTCCTGAGAGAGGGTGAGAAGCTCAGTCTGAACTTGGAGGAACTTGGAGTAGAGCCGCTGAGTAGAGTCAGCTGTGGTGGCTCTGGCATCTGTTTTAGATGTCCCCTGGACGCCTCCCTAGGGATGTGTTCCAGGCTTGTCCCACTGGGAGAGGCCCCGTGGGAGATCCAGGACACGCTGGAGAGACTGCATCTCTCAGTTGGCCTGGGAGTGCCTTGTAATACTCCCAAAAAACTGGAGGAAGGGTATTGAGAGAGAGAAGTCTGGGTACCTGTGCTTAGGCTGCTGGCCCTGCAACCTGGTTGTGGATAAACCAGAAGAAGACGAGACTATACAAGTTCTTAATTTTACAGGGCAGTATAGTTAAATGATGCAGCCTGCAGTCTTTAATTTAATTTCAATTACAGTTCCAGCTCCAGCTTTTTTATGTGGGATTTGAATGTTCTCCATTTCACCAGTCACTCCAGTTTACTCTAAGGGGCTCACCCTATTTGTGAGTATGTAAGTGAATGGTGTGTGATGGGCTTGATTAGTTGCTAATAATAAACACAGACATAGAGTCTGAGCCTGATTTTTCAGTTGTTTTAGTCCTCATCACAAAGTACTTACTCTTTTGTACTTAAGATCAAAACATGTGCTGTCTACGCCACAAACTCTGTGACTTCAGGGTTTGTTATGACGGCGTACACATGATGGAGCATCTCTCAGTCCCTCTGACTTTGTTTCATATTTTGGCTTCTCACCCTGTTGTCTTGTATTTTTTGTGCTGGATGTGTGGGTGGAAACAACAAACAATTTGATGCATGTGCTCCTGTGTATGCAAGTAAATTAAGGTTTTTATAATGTTTTAATCATGACTCAGTATTCCTAGCAAAGATTCAGATTCAGCACTGCGCCTACAACACCAGATAAGTAATTTCCAAGTAGGTATTGCAATTGCTTTGTAGTGGGCCTTCAGTCAGCATTTGCTGTTACCTGATTATGGTATATTTTTATTTTCCTGCCAGTGTTTTGAGGAAAGTGTTAGTGAAATAATTCCTCACATGTATTGTGATTAGTAAAATGAGGCACAGTGATTTGAAGTATAGTGAAACACTGAAATAATACAATAACTTATTAGTAAGGAGGGTTCTCGGTTTGAGCCCCAGTGCAGACAAAACATGGAAGGTGTTTTTTTGCACTGCCAAGGTACCCTTGAGCAAGGTACCGAACTCTCAAATAGGGCTTTCTGATCAACTGGCGAATCATCCAGGGGTGGACCTGCCTTTGCCCATATGTGCAAAAGCAGATCCAGGGGTGGACCTGTGCACCCTCCCTGTGACCAGGAATAGGGATAAAGTGGTCAAGAAGACAAGACAAGATGAGAGAACTATCAGTAATATGATGTTTAAAAAGACTGTTTCACACTATCCAGTGAAACTCTGTCATTCATTGAAGAATTGGCATGCTTAGAGCTGACACTTCATAAATAAGCTCTTTCCTGGCTCCAAAAATCAGAGGTTCACAAGCTGTTCCCATGCTGCCATTGTTGTCAGTCGTGTTTATGTTGCAAAATATTGATTTTCAATAGTGTAACTTGGCAGCACTGCACTTTCCTCTTCAGTAGGCAGCTTCCACTCTGATGGCTGCCTCTCCAATTTAAAGGTCTTCCTGGGGGCATTCCCTGAATTGACTCAGTCAAAGCAGCCACACTTTTGACATAACAAAAACATGTTTGATGGGTTACTCTGGGGGTTGTGAATGTTTTTCACAGTGTGTCAACAGTAGATGAACAGTTTTATCGATCAGCCCCATCAAGTGTGGCATTTTTCACCACTATGGACAGACTGTTTTTTCAGGGTTGATAGAATTATTACTAGTCAAGGAGGACGACAGATGATATTTTTGCATTTATTATTGGATCAGTGCACATCTCTGCAATAAAACTGAGCTGAATTGAAGTTCATCAGATTTTTACTCCCTTTCATTCACACTCATACTGTCATGGACTACTTTCATATTTTTTTAATCAGCAACCTTGCTTCGAGTGATTAAAATTCTTAAAGACTTTATCTACTCTCTCTAAGGTATTTTCTATATCCACTGAGAATAAAGCAGTATCTGCCTCTCTTCCCTGTTGAAAACATTACCAGTCTTAGGGTTAGGGTTAGGGTTATGGAACATTATGGAATCTTCACCTATTTTGTGGAAAACAACTTTCCAAAGCAGCTTCACATCTGTAGTCAAGTGCTATCAGAAGGAGGGATCAGCTTTAGGGTTCAACAAAATTACAGTTTCTCTTTGAATACTGGTCTCCATATTCAGATTGTAATCATACATAAAAGAGGATAAAATAAATTATATTTGCGATCTGATTTTCTAGATTTATTTTTCTAACCCAAGTATTTTGTACTTGCTGAGCTCTGAAGGCTTCAGTGTTTAATAATTTCATGAATGTTTGTTTACATACTATCATCAATATTAATGCCTTAAACCGGTGATCCTAAAACGTTTGCCTCAGAAAAAATGGTTAGTTTTCATTGTACTTTTTTTCTATGTGAAGCATTTGATGGCGTAATTTATAGTACCGTATTTTCACGACTATAAGGCGCACCTAAAACACTGAGATTTTCTCAAAAATCGATGGTGCGCCTTATAATATGGTGCGCCTTGTGTGTGGACTGAATTCCAAAATCTGCTGTGCGCCTTTGGTGGGTGCACTACGGTAAACGCTCCGCCAATCGATTAGCAGCACACCTACGCGTAAGGATCCCCTAAAATGGCGCCGGTCAAGCGAGACGCGTATGAAGCTTACTTTAAACTGCAGGCCATCGAATATGCAGCTGAAAATGGCAATCAAGCAATCTTAGTGTTTTCGCTTTATGAGGCGGCGGCATCTCTTCATACGTGCAAGGACAACTGTTGCACAGCGGCTGCCCGCGGATTACCAGGAGAGGGTGGCCATCTTCCGCATCTACTGCCGCGACAAGATAACCGCGCCCAGCCACATCTATGAGGCAGTGGCAGGCAAGTTATGCCACCATATGCGGGTGGATTGTAGACGCATGTGCTATGATACCGCCTTCATGTATTGTAAGAGCTTTCACAAAAGTCGGCATCAACGCTGAAGCGGAACCGGTCGGTGAGTCTGATTCAGATGATGAAGAAGAGGAATTCGGGATGTTGGACATTGAATGATGACAGCTGATGTTGACAGCTCTTTATTTCAGATACAGAAGATGAAAACTTTGATGGTTTTGTGATGGAAGAATTAACATTTTGTTCAATAAATGTGTCAAAACTCACTGTTTTACTTCCGCTGTCATTTTTACTGTATGTTTTAGCATGTGCCTAAAAATACGATGCACCTCATGTATGTTTTAAATACAGAAATAGCACCCATAACTGAGACTGCGCCTTTTAATACAGTGCGCCGTATGGTCAGGAAAATACGGTATTGAGCAGAGTGTTCTAATAAACAAGCCTACTTTTGTAACAGACTATTTATCCCGTCATAGAGACCTTGCATACAGCCAGACATTTCCTTCTTATTTATATAAAACAAAATATTTACCTTTATCTATTAATTAATTCCTGATGCATTTTATTCCTCTTTCCTCATTATTGTCATTTCAAAAAACTGAAACGATTGTTCACTTAAATGTCAAGATTGAGAGACCAAAATGTAATCAGAGGATGAGAGTTGATATCTGTTAAGAACATCTTCTCAAATCTGTTGTAATCCATTGTGATGTTATCAGTTCAAACTTTTGATGGTGATTTTGGATAGGGGAAAAAAAACTGTGTAGCAATTTCAGGGAGCCTCTCTCACCCAAACAGAACTTCAGCAGCGTCAATCCTCATATATCTTACTACCTCTAAAATCACAAATTTTTCTCACCTCAATCTGGCTGAAAGAGGATCCAGGAGTCAGTAGGTGTTGATCTGTGCTGTCGTAATGTGAGGGCTCGTTGGTGGTTCATGGATCACTCTTTATAAAATGAGACAGCAGGATGGAGATGGGTTTACCAGACAGGATTTAAACTGTTAAATACAAGCAACCATAAATGCAGACCCAATAACTCAACTTTGCAAGTGCACTAACACTAATATGTAACTATAAAAGAATATAAATAATAATTCTGCAAACATTGAAAATAAATCTGAACTTTATATTCCTCCCTCAGCCACAAAAAGAAACCCTCTCATTTCATAAAAATAAACAAGAAAAATCAGCCAATAATAAGAACAAGAACAAAAAAACACTTTACTTCAGCACATAGGAAGACTGAGTTTCTCTGAGTGTCATGAGCATAGCTATGAAAATTTTGTTGAAAAATGTTTCCTAAGGAAGGCATGTACAATGTGAAAAGGATTTGTCCAAGTACAAAACCTTGTGGAACTCCATGGCTAACCTTAATTGTATGAAGAGGGAACGCTATGGACATGAGCAAACGGGTATCTATCTGATAAATATGATCTAAACCAGTCTAGTGCTGTCTCTTTAATGCCAATCACATGTTCCAGTCTCTGTAACAGGATGCTGTGATCAACTGTATCAAAAGCAGCAATGAGGTCCAACAGAACTAGCATAGAAACCAGTCCATGATCTGAAGCTATAAGAAGATCATGAGTAACTTTAATAAGTGCTGTTTCTATACTGTGGTAAGCGCTAAAGCCTGACTAAAACATCTCAAACAGGCTGTTTCTCTGCAGGTGCTGCAGTAACTGAGTCACCACCACCTTCTCAGGAATTTTAGAGATAAAAGGAAGGTTGGATATCGGCCTATAATTTGCCATAACATCAGGATCCAGTGATGTTTTTTTAAGCAACGGTTTAATAGCTGCAACCTTGTAGCACCTTGTTCTTTACCTGTTTTTTTACCTGTTGGTAAAGAACCATTGATCTGGTCCAGGATAGAACTGCCTACCATTTGTAAAACATTCTTCATTAAGTGTTTTGGGATGGGCTCTAAAAGAAATGTGTTGGACTTAGATCTTTGAATTAATGAAGACATCTCGGAAAAAATATATAGGAATAAGGAGTTTAAGGGCTCGTTGGAGACCCTGTATGTTTCCACAGACGGCACATCTGGTGATGGTCTAGCACAGGCATGGGCAAACTAAGGCCCGGGGGCCACACGCGGCCCGTTAAACGTTTTAATCCGGCCCGCCAAACTTGAAAAATTAAATGAATAAACCTTGTTAATGTTAAATTTTCACTGCAATTCTGGTGTTTTCCCACTAGAAAAAAGACAGTCAGGAGGAGAGTGATGGTGATATCCTGAAGGATAACAGAACTTTCAGTGCTTTAAAATAGAAATGGTTATTAATTTTTTTTTAAAAGGCACATTTTATTCATTTGATTTTAAGTGTTTTAAGACTCATTCCAAAGTCAGATATTTTGTCTCTTCATTTTCATTTGAAATTAAAGCACATGTTTTCTCCATATCCCAAGATGTGTATTTTTTCTCCAATGAGGTGAGGTTACCAAAGCACTCCATCCATCCATCTGCTTCTGGTCCGGCCCCTTTGTCAAATGTTAGAACCCATTGTGGCCCACGAATCAAAATGTTTGCCCACCCCTGGTCTAGCAGCTCTTGGGATGACCTTATTAGCTTTTACTCTAATAGTTAGAACTTTATTAGTGAAGAAGTGAAGTCAAGAAGTTTTCACCATTAAAGGAAGAAGGGATGCATGGATCTAAAACACTGTGGCTCTTGGTTAATTTGGCCGAGTGCTGAAAAGAAATCTGAGGTTATTTTGGTTTTCTTTAATTAAAGTGTTATACACGGTTGTTCCAGGACCCGAAAGCAGCCAGCACGCAGTGCAGGATGGTTGAAGGTTACAGGGAACAGTTTGATCCACGAGAGGTGGAAAAATCTCGATAGAATCCAAAAACAGGCCACAAGGGAAAAACGCACCACAATAGTCAAATCACAAGAAGTCAAGGTTTCGCGAAAGGGGACAGGGGTTTGTTGGTTCATCTATATGTTCATGATATGGAGTGAATTGACAATAAAAAGTATCTTATCTTAACTCATCTACAAGAATACAATTTCCTTTCGGGGCACCACCATGACAGCCAGCAATGAAGCAATGGCATGCAACTAAACATTTCATCACTGGCCAGATGAGGGGGGCCCAGAGAATGCTACGGAGGCCACCATCGCTTTTCCATACTTGCACACCAACTTTATATTAATTTTGGCAACCTTCAACTGACGTAGTCTGATGTCATTTGTTCCGATGTGAACAATAACTTTACCAAATTTACGATTGTTTTACGCCAGCAGCTTTAGATTTGTTTCTGTGTTCACATAGCGCAAAACAGAGTGGGCAATTAGCATAGTCTGTTTAGCCACGGGAAGTGGTTGATGGTGCACTGTGGGCCTTTGGTGTGGGCTACATTTCCTGTGAATGTCACCCAGCCGCCCTGGCTATCACCCAACCCCCTGGCTAGCCGTTGGCTCAGATGCTTCCAGGAGACACCTAGCTGCAGCTATACTAGGCTGTGGAACCTTAAAGCTGCTGAACCCTGTCTCAAGCTCACTGAGTCTTGCCTCCAGTGGCATAAATAAACTGCACTTTCCATACCTATTACCATCACTAAAGAAGGCAGAAGAGTAGCTATATTTTCTGTGTGGGTGAAATTAACCTCTCAGCTCTACTTGGCACGTTAAGAAGGGAAAAGTCAGGTAAACGGTTGATCTTAATTTGCCCTATCTTTTTCTGCTTCTTTTCTAGAAGAACATGGGATTAAACCCCCAACAGTGCAGAAAGAATCAGACAGGCCCTCTGCACAAGAAAAAAACACCCAAGGTTTCCAATGGTCTTAGCTTGGAGTATTGCAAGAACAATCACCATCAACTGCATTCAGACCAGGAGAACAACCCCCAGCTAGTCCACAGACATGGCAAGAGGAAGAAGAAACACCACAAGAAGAAACATGCCTGGGTAAGTTAAAGTAGACCTTACCTGCCTGCAATTTTCTGCTTTCCTATGGATATATGACATATACCATGAGGAAAGGCAAATGAAGCAAAATAGCATATGTTTGTGTGATAACTTCTACAGTTCAACAAATGAAAGTGTTTTAACTCTACTTTGCTTCTGGACGGCTCCGCAGAAACATCAAATCTAGTTATCTCAGTTCAACTGGCACCATATGTGGGATGGCTTGTATGGTGCAAGAGTGCACATCTGGATTTTTCTTCTTATGCTTCAAAAAACATTGATTTCTCTGTGAATTTATGCAACCTGAAATTGTATTTGTTGAGACACTCAAACATTTGATAGCAATTATCATTGTTTTAGTGTTCCCCTGAAGCATTTCAGAGGAAATGCTTTATCCACGCTTATGTGCCACGCTTTCTCAGGTTTTTATATTTCTCAGTCCATTAACCTGTCGTCCTGCAAACAAGCCAAACACACAAATCCCTTGAGAGCACAGAGAAATTCCAGCAGAAGCAGATGCAAACTTACACATGCACACTGTGCACACATCAACCACACTACTATTTACACACAGCCTGATCATGAGATTTGGCTGCATCCAGAGGTGGTTTCTCTAAGACAGGTTCCCTCCTAAAGTATCAAAACCTACCTATCATATGAAGACCTTTGTTCAGAGTCAGAGTTGATTTATTTTGTTAACTTCTCATACATTCCAGTATTGTCAATGCAGCCACCTGTAGGAGCCAAGTGTCCCTTTGCTTCAATGGGACTGCGGGGAACAGATTTTTTCATTGCCTTGAGACTCGATAGTCTTTGGCTGAATGCTATGGTTCTGACCCACCCTTTCATGCCCAGCATCTCTGGGGTGAATGGAGCAGAGACTGGCATGGACCCTGGGCTTCAGCGTGATGGTTGAAGGATCAGCCAAAAGACTGAATCTGTTTTTGATGGACAGCTATTTTGAGACAGACACCTTCACCTGAGCATTGGGAGCTCAGTCCCAGTGCAGATTTCGCTGGTTAAGTCAAAAGAAAAACTAAACACTATTTCATAGTATTTGTTTGCTTGAATATTTCCATTAGTCATTTCTTACAGTGTGAATAAAATAGACTCATTGTATTTCCTTGTTTCACTTTAACATAATTTCACATAAGGAAACTAAATTCCTGCGTTAGTTTGACTACATAAAATGCTTGGGGATCCCTTAGCTTGACTAAAATCCTCCCAGACTGGTACGAATGGAGACGGACTAACACACCCAGATAGCTCAGTTATGAGTCGTTTTAAGAGGTCATGTGGATGGTGCAATCCATAAATGCTCAGCATTTTGCTTGCATTTCCCTCACCTGGAGGCAGAAGCGAGAAGTAGCCTGGTGGATGGATGCACAGACCACCATGCTAATTCATGGATGAGTTTACAGCCCATTGCTACTGCCGTTTCATCTGTGGCTGCTACCTCACTGATTAACTTCTGTACTGATTTTTGTGATACAACACCTGGTGCTGCCCAAGAAAAAGAGTAAAGCAGTGCAGTGCAAGTGCCACCTACTGTAGGGAATGTGACTTGACTCCACCCATAATCTGACTACTAGAAGCTACATAGTGGACGGAAAGTCTGGTTGCATAAATTAGTGGTCCAACTTAGATGCATATTTAAGCAGACTTACAATTAATGGTTATGTGCACAAATATGAGTAGATCATTGTGTTGGAATCTGCTTGGGTAGACTGATCCAGAAAGTGAAACCCTTCTTAAGATCTAAACAAAACAGAACTGGTGAAAACACTAGAAAACAGACATGACAAACACAGAAGGATGATTCAGCTTTTTATTTTTTCAGAAAAGAACGAGAAAGCAGCCAATGATATCAATGGTGAAGACATCTACAGTATAATGCTGATGACCAGCCTGCCTGCACATTGATGATGCTGCATAATTTAAACAAGCATTTTTCCAATGATTAAAAGACAACTCTCACTGTACTCTGTACTCATTCTTTAATCTCTTTGTACTGTACTTTTCCCCCAGCAATAGTTAAACTACCTGTAAATGTTTCTGCTTTGCACTTTATAATTACCGTATTTTCTGGACTATATGTCGCTCCGGAGTTTAAGTCGCACTAGCCAAAAAATGCATAATAAAGAAGAAAAATAGATATAAGTCGCACTGGACTATAAGTCGCGTTTTGGGGGAAAATTTATTCGATAAAATCCGAGACCAAGAACACACATTTCATCTTGAAAGGCAATTAGCATGGATTAGCAATAGGGTTACGGTATGCTAATGTAACCAATTCAGCTACATGACCCACAACGAACTGAGTACGTGTCTGCTTTGTTAACGTAACATATTCACAGTTATTCAGATAACTATAGCATAAAGAACATCCGAGCAAGTTTACCAAACAATCAAGTCTAACGCCATAGACGAAGCACCGCTTCTTCTTCTGCGTCGCTAAAGGAACTTGTACACACGCCTAGAGCGCCCTCTTGTCAGTGTGAAAATAACGAACATGTGAAATTCTGTAATAATGTATTTATTTAAGTCGCTCCGGAGTACAAGTCGCACCCCCTGACAAACTATGAAAAAAAGTGCGGAAAATACAGTAGTTATTTGTTTTAGCAAATTTTTGGGTGGAAAAAAGCATTGTTTTTAATTTAAAGCAGAATGAAAAAAATATATACTTCTATATTAGCTTTATTTAGTCTTTAAGTTAAAGTTGGAGATATTGTAACACATATGTGGATCTACAGCAGGATTTTTCAACCTTTTTGAGTCACAGCAAATGTTATACAAAAAATCCCACACCGCCAACCAAAAATATTATGAAATGCCACTTTTTAGCCTAATAATAAGAATATAGTCTATTTATACTCAATGTGAAATATGAACCTAGATACACACAAAGCTGTTATCCAGGGAGCAATTGAAGCCAGGTACAAATGAAGCTCGAAACCTTTGACAGATTGGGGAACTCCTTCGCAGCAGTCACCCAAAAACTGTCCAGTGATGGGTCAGCGAAGCTTAGCTTTAAACTACGATTAGTTGTTAGCTCCTCCTGCTCCTATAAAGTCATGTCCTTCCCTTAAACGTATATGGGTTACTAACCCAGTCAAGGGATTCAGTAAAGACTGGAGGAAAATTAAAAGAACGTTTCTCCTTGGGAGTTGGCAAATCTTTACTCCCCCCCCCCCCAAAATGGCAGTGACTTGCAAAAAAATTGCGTCTTCATTAACAAAACATACATTGGCCAAGAGTTGTACATCAATGTACCACCAATGTCCATGAACTCGTCAAGTTCCAAAGCAAATTCCTTCTTCAATCAATCAATCAATCGATCAATCAATTTTTATTTATATAGCGTCTTTACAATCAAAATTGTTTCTAGGCGCTTTCCAGAATCCCAGGGCCTGACCCCAGACAAGCAACAGTGGCAAGGAAAAACTCTCCTTTAACAGGAAGAAACCCTCAGCAGGACCAGACTCATGTAGGGGGACCCTCCTGCTGACGGCTGGGTGGAGAGAGAGGAGAAGGGGGGAGGACAGGTAGAGGAGAGGAGAGGTAGAGGAGAGGTGAGGTAGAGGAGAGAATAGGCATAGATCATAGAGAATACATACAGAAATACATTATATTAAATAAATTATGCTGCCAGTGGAGTCAAGTTGAATGGGTCAGCGGGATCGGAGGTCAGTATGCAGCTCTGAAGGCAGCGATACCTGTAGATAAATACAGAAGGGGGGGGGGGGGCAGAAAAACTTCACAAGAAATAGCATCACTTCTTGATGCAAAACCTTTCCAAAACAACATTTTTAATGCCTGCAGACACGTCATCAGTTTGTTTGGCAATAGTGTTATCTGAGTGGGGTTATTTCTTTTACCACATCAACACTGAGCATCCAACAACATATTCAGCCACATGGCAGCTAGCTCTGAGGGCTGGCTACCACGCTATTCACCTTTGTGGTTTGTCTCATAAAAGAGATTTTGGCTTTTGACACTGGCGAACAAAATAGTCCACCTTTTTGCCTTGAAGTGTTTCATTTGGAGATGGTTTTGAAGCTTACTTGGGATCATGACACTATTGACTAGTCTTTCACCACACACCAAGCACAACAGAGCTGGTGTCCTCACATGTCTGGTGAAAGTAAATGAAAGGTAGTTTTCGTTGTACTGCGTCTAGCAGCTACCTGCTGCCACTTACCGACATGGAAGAAAATAGGCTTTAAATCCTTTTAAAATGCCTTCACTTGACATGGAATGTTTTAACATTTTAAGACCAATTAAGTGAAGTTGGCTAATTTTGCACGACACACCTGACATTATCTCACAGTCCACTAGTATGCCAGGGCGCAGTTGTTGAAAAACACTGATCATATTAAATGCACATAAATGCACATGTTTTACCGTTTCACTCAACAGTAAATCAGTAAGGAGAATATGAGATTTTCTCTCATATCTGTGATTTGGATTTTATTAGTTTGTATTATGTAGAGATTTATATTTAATGTCCAAATGAGGATACAACAGGATTTGTCAAGGATTTTCAGTTTCCAGGTTTCCATCATTCAATGTTTCTGGATTTCTGGTCTCCTTTCTTGACTTTGCTGCCAACTTCTGCTGTAGAGGTTGCATGTAAACAGTTATTAAAAAGCTTTTGTGTTTAATGCTTCTGACACGTACTCCTCTATGGATTGATTGGTTGTAAAGATTACAGCCTGGTTTTATTGTTCTTTATGTACCGTATTTTCACGACCATAAGGCGCACTCTATTAAAAGGCGCAGTCTCAGTTATGGGTGCTCTTTCTGTATTTAAAACATACATAAGGTGCATCGTATTATTAGGCGCATGCTAAAACATACAGTAAAAATGACAACGGAAGTAAAACAGTGAGTTTCGACACATTTGTTGAACAAAATATTCATTCTTCCGCCACAAAACCATCAAAGTTTTCATCTTCTGTATCTGAATTAAACAGCTGCACTATTTCAATGTCCAACATCCCGAATTCCTCTTCTTAATCATCTGAATCGGACTCACCGACCGGTTCCGCTTCAGCGTTGATTTTGTGAAAGCTCTTACAATACATGAAGACGGTATCATAGCCCATGCGTCTACAATCCACCCGCATATGGTGGCATAACTTGCCCGCCGCTGCCTCATAGTCTTTGTGAAGGACTGTTCGCCTTCCGTCATCCAGCGCTCTGTCCGTTTCCGTGGCAGCCGAGAACCACGGTGAACGACGACTTCTCGTGCCCCGTTGTACGTATCACCACCGTGCTGGTCCCTTTTTCTCCACTTTGTGGGTCAAAGGGATGTTAAAAGTCAGAGGGATCTCATCCATGTTGGTGATGTGGCTGGGCGCGGTTATCTTGTTGCGGCAGTAGGTGCGGAAGATGGCCACCCTCTCCTGGTAATCCGCTGGCAGCCGCTGCGCAACAGTTGTCCTCACGCGTATGGAGAGATGCCGCCTCCTCATAAAGCGAAAACACTGATTGCTCGATTTCCATTTTTAGCCGCATATTTGATGGCCTGCAGTTTAAAGTAAGCCTCATTCATTCTCGTCTCGCTTGACCGATTTTAGGGGATCCTTACGCGTAGGTGTGCCACTAATCGATTGGCGGAGTGCTTACTGTGTGAGTGTTTACTGGAGTGCACCCACCAAAGGTGCACAGCAGATTTTGGAACTCAGTCCACACACAAGGCGCACCATATTATACGGCGCACCGTTGATTTTTGAGAAAATGTCAGTGTTTTAGGTGCGCCTTATAGTCGTGAAAACACGGTACTGGAATATAGAGTTAATTTAAATAGACCACATATCTGTAACAATGGTGATTTTGGTGCAGTTTGGAACACTATTCATCAAAAGGGCTTTAATTATGAGATCACCGCAATATGAAATAACTTAATGATAATGTAAATGGATCATCCCTCACAGATTGGTGTGCATCTTGTTGGTTCCAATGGTTCCAGTGAATAATTGGCCTGGAGGTGTGTGGAATTGCCATGCTCTGGTGTTTTTGTGAGGTGTTGGCACCCTCTACTGCCAGATAATGAGAATACTTTGTACCATCTTCGGGGGCAATCCCATTTAAGATCTGCTAACTTGAAGAAAAAGCTTTGTTTATCCCATCTGCTGGTTGACACCTTTTTGCATTTTTGTCTTTTGACTGTGTTGTTTGGCTGGATTCATTTTACAGAGCCTAATGGAGGTATTTAATTTAAAATAGGAATGTACTGATATCACTCATAAATGAAAATCCAGTTGGCAATGTGTCGTAACCTTTGTTTGGTGCAGTAGTAGTGGCAATTGCAATTCTGTATGTGATGTAATAGGACACCAACTTATACCCTTTTCTCATCTTTGTCCTGTCCGGCAGTGAGACATGCGTCTGAATGCCTTTTTGTGTCATACAGATTTTGCTTTGTTAAGGTAAGTCTGCTGAGCTCAACCTCCCGGAATCAGGAATATTATTTTTTTTATACGAAGTAAATACTGGGCCTACTGGGTGACAACCTTGGCAGGGCAACATGGCTTTGCAAGCCCCACCTGTCACCAAAGAACACCCTGTGCACCCATAAAACAGAGGCCTGCAGGACATCCTGCCCCAACGGTGCAGAATCAGACCCTGACCAAGACCATTAGAAATAGGGCTAAATTTTTCCCCTCGCACTAAATTATGCGACCAGTGATATTAAAATTCTTCTTGAAGGGATTTGTAGACAGCTAGTATTCTTTCCAAGCTCCAGTGCCAGGAGAGGGCACAATTTCTGAATATACCTGCCTATTAAATGTAGGATTTGGCTTTCAAAATTGTAATTATCAAAGATAATTATTATTAAATAATTGGATCCAAGGATGTTAGATCACCTTGGGGCACCACCCTTCTAAAGAAAAAAAGATACCCAACTCATTAAATCAGTCTAATAAAATATACTAAGTTGTTAATTTAGCCCTCTGATTAATAATCAGATAGACCCAAAATTATATTAACAAGTAGACGTCATGTTTAAAGGAAACTGAAGTTCTTGACATTGTAGTTGGCAGCTTTCACTCTTATGTGACACTAAACAGACAGTAGGAATGGCAGAAGCGTGTGTGTGAGCCTGCAAGCGTGCATGTTTGAACAGGGGCTGGTAAGGCCTTGAGACCAGGAACAAAGATGGAAAGTTGACCAAGATGGCTGTCCATTAAGGGTCCTTGGACAATTTGCTGGCTGATGTCACTTGCATGTGATAAGTGGTGTGCGTGTCATGAGGTGCCAGGTTAGAGGAAGGATAGTTTAGCATGTAAGAAACCCAGAGACCCCAGAGTCTATGTATTGCAAATTAACTGTTATTAACTGAACAATGTGGCAGAGCCAACTAAACTATGACCTGAGTACCGCAACAAAATACATGAGGGCAAAGTACTTTTATTAGCTAGGACCTAGCTGGTGTTTTCAGTCCTGAAGGAAGCTTACTCTGGTGTTCTGGTCTAACTAACTGGTGTGTTGCTATAACTGATGATCCTGTTGAAGTAGCCAAGCTGAGAAAAAAAAACAATTCCGGTTCAAAAAAACAGTCTTTGCTGTATGGTCCTGGTGGTATCTGTTAGAGGACAACTGGTTGCTCCTTTAAAGAAGCTTGTTAGCAGCTCCCTGATAGCTGGATAGCTAGATGGTTCGTGTTGCTGAGTTTAGCCAGCTGTTTGATGGAAGCCTGTAGTATGTCTTAGCTGTGATAGCTTGTTCATTTCTGCCTGTGTCATATAATCTAATCGTTTTCCTTATTTCTTTGATGTCAATCCTTTGATGAGTTCATTAAAGCCCATTAAAAGTCATATTTGTTGGGCATAATTTATGTGTATTAACTGCAACCATATTTGGTACTTGTCCATAATTCTGCTGTTTAAAGAATTGTCAAATATGGATTCAGGAGATAGCCTCCATCGGGGTAGAAATCGTGAGTATAATGCACACACACACACACACACACACACACAAATTAGAATGAAATGATTACAATTATGCCATTCATGAAAACACTATAGACTGATAATTTTACAAAAGTGAATGCAGCCATGGGGTTCACTTCATTCCTCTAGTGAATATCCCTCCATGTTGCTCCTGCAAGTTCTCTAGCTCCACTGATTAAGTACCCATGGTTAACTGTCCCAATGTCTATCCTTCTAGTTAGTTATGTCTTTTACATTGTGTCATTGCTGAAGGTTAAAAAGTAGCAAGCTTGTTTTCATAATACAAGAAGAAGAAAGCACAGATACAGTTGTAGAAACACAGAGAATAAAAGTAAAAAAATTCAAAAGTATTCAAAGTATTTGCACTTTGTTACTTCCCACCTTTGGTTAATACAAACGTTCAATCCCACCACCTGCTTACTAAAGTTCATACTATTTTCCATGAACAGTTATTCTGCATTCAGTGTGTGAATGCGCACTCATGAAAAACATAACACAAATTTAAATTGTAATGTAGAATAATTGTAAATATAAATGTAAATATTCATTTACCATCCTAAATATAGTTAATGCATTGGATCTTGATCGAAAGAATTGCTCTGTTAATAATAACAGGAATATAATAAAATCATAATAACTTCTATTTAAATTGTCACTGAGAAATGTAATTTAATTGTATATGATATCCTGATAGATTTTATTTTCTGCCTCTCAGGCATACAAATTAGGTTAATCAATCTCCCACGTGGTGAAAACATACGAGATGCCCGAATTTCCAGGTCACTTCAGTCCTGGCTTGAGTCATATCTTCCTCATGGATTTGGCACAGATTTTGTCTATCTTGACAACAGGGTAACTATAGACATTAATTTTGAAAGTGAGGCTGGCAATAACCTAAATCAAGCGAATGATCCTGGTAGTCCTGCAGTTGATCCTTCATCAAGAGTTTCAGGCCAATCTAGCCCTGGCAATGCTGAAACCTCTGACATAACTATATCTGAAAATGACATTGAAAACAATCCAGTCTCAAATGAGGGTGTTAGTGCTGAAGAATCTGAAGTAGAACTACCAAGAACATCAAGGAGAAGGATGAGGAAAGTAAACCGAAAGTGTGTAGTTCAGCATACTAGAGATACTAGTTCTGAAAATGAAGAACATGCTCGCCCATTAAAGAGAAGAAGACAGAGAGGTCCAGCTGTAAATGTGACTGCAGAGAATTCTGAACTGCCGACTCCATCGCAGACAAGAAAAGAATTGGCTGGTAGAACAAGAGAAGGTGGTAAGAAAACAATACCTAAAACAACCAGATCAAGAAAAGCTGACAAAAGTCAGGATTCTGTAGTAGAACCTGCCCATGGTCAACCAAAAAGTAAAAAGAATAAAGCTCCAGTTCAAAACGGAAGCTTGCCCCCTAAAGACTCTGTAGGGAAAACTGTCTCTGGTCCATCAAGAAAAAGAAAAAAAGAAGATGGCAATAAAAGAAAGAATGTTACTTTTCAAAACAGGCATCCAGTTGAAGAATCGGAGTGTTCTGATGATGAACTTGTACCTTGTCAGCCAAGAAAAAGACCAAGAAAACAAAAGAAAAAGTGAATTATCTTTTTTGACAGAGAGGAATCTGCTTGAAAACCTCTGAAAAGAAAGGAAATAAATAAATGAGCCCCAGCAGATGAGTAAAATCTAAACCAGGTGCTTATAGGATACACTCAGGAGAACCTGATTTGAAAGAAAAGCGAATTAATAGTAAAGAAAAAATAAAACAAAAATGACATTTGTCTAATGTTGCAGCGTGCAGATTTGGATTTTTCACACTAAACTCCTTCATTCTGTGTAGCTAAATCCATGCATTTGCACATTTATTTTGTCAAACATTTTCCAGTTTTCCTTTTTAAATGAATGTTTTAATAGCTGAGTGATTTTTGCTTTGAGGTGAACACTATGATGTGGTGATAAGCTGTTCTTAAAAAAAAAAATTCTAAACATGTGCAATCTGTACTGTGAAGAGAGGTACTTTCAGTCATTTTTAATTGTGATTTCATTATCTTTGGACACTGTTTGGAGTTGGTGATGGTCTGTTAGTTTTCTAATATAGACTGATCCACTTGGTCCCCAAATCTCTTTTCATCAAAACATATTACTGTAACTTTGTTTCATTGATGATGTACAATCATAATATTACTTCAATACCACTAGAGCCTGATTTCATTTAATTCCATTCCAAACTTTTTTAAATGCTCAGGACCCATTGAAAACCTTCATTTTCAAGTGCACAACACAAAACAAATAGACAAAAAGATTTTACAATAAAACAGAGAACATATTTAACACCGCTGAGGAACAAGCATAAATTTGTTTACAAATAGTGGAGAAACCAATTTTAAGGTTTTTGCAACGATTTCCAAGACTTTGCAGCAGAACTGGAAAAGACACACGGGTCTGTTCAACAGTAAGGGACCCCAAGAAGACACCAATTATTTTGCTGAGTAGGATAGTGTGGGATGCCAAAATAACAAAACAGTTGTATTCAGGAGGTATGTGAAGAAGTGCATTAAAAATAATGAGTAACCAGTTAGCCTCTGCAAGGGATGGTCTGCCAGTATAGCTACATAAAGGGCAGTGATGGGTGTCATAGCAGCCACCTGTAATAAATTTTAGTGCAGCATAATAGACAGAGTCCAGATGTTTTACAGTTAAAGCAACTGAATGACTGCAAATTACATAACCATAATTTAAAATGGAAGAGTTGCTTCCACAATCCTTTACCTAAAAAGCATTACAAAACAAGTTATTTCTGTACATTAAACCAATCTTTCCATGCAGCTTGAAGGCACGATGATAATAGAAAATTTGTAGTCTATTCAAATTCCCAATTATTTATATTCTAACAACTTTTCAATATGCAAAGCATTTATTGAAGAAATTGAAATGTTCTCATTAACAATTTCAGAATTTGAACATAAATTTAGACTTGTCTGTATTTAGAACAAGTTTAGCTTTAAGCAAAGTCGACTGAAGGTTAATTATATCATATGTATAGAAGTAACCGTTTTTTAGTTCAAAGGTAAAATCCTTCATGTATAAACTAAACTGGACTGGTCCCAAAACTGAACCCTCTGGTACACATAGATGTCGATAGTGAGATTTCTTTACAGTATTGTTGTGATGGAATCAGAATACTCTTGAATCCACAATGCATAGACTCATGTTTAAGGAAAAATTATAACTTTGGAGTGTTTGTTGCGTGACCAGGGAAAACAAATTAATATCTAAAGCCAACACCTCCTTAGGCTCTTCTAAAAGTTTGGTGGGCATGTTTGCCTTAAAAAACCTCAGAGGATAATCTAATAGTAGTAGCGGAGGTAGAGGCTCAGCCCTCTGGGGTTCCTCCATCTACTGGTGAGCCTCCCCTTTTTGCCGAAGAAGACAGGGTGCTAGGAAATGACCAGGCTCACTGCAGTAGATGCAACAATGGGGATTCTTTTGACGGCGACATTCTGCAGGAATGCATCAGCTCTCAAGAATTGTGTAGGTAGAAGATGAGAACCTAGAGCTGTGGTTGCCTTCGAGGGGGCGGCCTCTAGTGCAGAGGTTGGACAGTTGACTTTTGGGTTGGTCCGCAGCTGTAGGGAATATTCCATTCTCCCCATTCTATCTATCTGTCTCTCACACAACCAGTTGTCTAGACAGATTGTCAAGGTATTTAACTCCTTCAAGGACTGAGTCTCATCATGAACGGCCAGCTCATCCTTAATTGAATCAGAGAGGCCCATACAATAGGTGAATAGTTTAAAGAGGGCAGTGAGAACCACCAGGGTATTTCCCTGAGTGCCACTTCCTTCACAATGTTACATTGGGAGATTGAGGAAGTCGTAGACCCAGTGTAGAAGGCGCACTTCACAGTCTTCTTTCCTGCAGAGGACTGGACAGCCACCTGGTCAACACTCACCTCAGATCAATCGATCAATCAATCAATCAATCAATCAATCAATCAATCAATCAATCAATCAATCAATCTTTATTTATATAGCATCTGTTACAATCAAAATTGTTTCTAGGTGCTTTACCGAATCCCAGGGCCTGACCCCAGACAAGCAACAGTGGCAAGGAAAAACTCCCCTTTAACAGGAAGAAACCTTGAGCAGGACCAGGCTCATATAGGGGGACCCTCCTGCTGATGGTCAGCTGGGCAGAGAGAGAGGATAAGGGAGAGGACAGGTAGAGGAGAGAATAGGTAGGAGAGGAGAGGCATAGAGCATAGAAATACATACAAAAAGTTGCAGTCCAAATCTCACCGTGTATGAAAGTTAATAAGAAACAGCATAATCTTTCTTATGGCGGCAATACCTGTAGATTAATAGGAGGGGGGGTGGGTGCAAAAAATACACAAGAAATAACATATGGGGAAACAGCAGTTAAAGCAGAAGCTGTTGTCAGGTGAACAACTGCAGTAAACTGGGAAGCTGACTCTTCATCATTCGCTTCTATTGGAATAACAGACACCACAGCGGGTCAACTTAGTGACCACTGACAGAGGTTTGAAGTGATTACAAAGCTCCAGGCCTGATTTGAATCCAGAAGCTTACGCTTTTCTAGCACCTTAGGCCACAGCCACCCAAGCTGGCAATGGTGCTGTTGGGGTGGAACAGGGGACTGTTGGAATCTTACACTCAGCGTCAGAGATGGCTCTAATGTCAGGGAGCATGCAGAGGACACATTTTCATGTGTTGGCTTTGTTGTTGCTTCCTGGCTGTCTGTGGAAAGTGAGTCATAGGCCATGACATCTGCATGCCTGTTCCTCTCCAGATCCGATTCATGTCTCCAGTCAGTGCTACACAGGCAATTTACAGGTGACAAATAAATCGTCCCCTCTAGCCCTCTGAAAGAGATCTCCTCCACCTTCAACCAGCAGGCATTTGCTAAACATAATAGGTTTTGCTGCTGTGTTTCCAGATTTTTTTCATATTTGTTTCAAAATCACATATCCTGAACTCACATTTAGACTCTGCTAATTGAATGAGCAGGTTCCTTATTTATTCTGAACTCCTGAGAATTCTAATTACTCATTACCCAGGTCCTCATATCTTGGTCTCATGGCCATATTATTGCTGTTTGCTGACTTCAGCTCAGCTTTCAACACCGTCGTCCCCTCCAAGCTGATCACCAAACTTGGAGACCTGGGCATCAACCCCTCCCTCTGCAACTGGACTCTGGACTTCCTGACCGACAGACCACAGCATGTTAGGTCAGGTCACAGCCGCTCCACCACCATCACACTCAGCACCGGTGTGCCACAAGGCTGTGTGCTGAGCCCGTTCCTCTACTCTCTATTCACCTACGACTGCAGACCTGTACATGGATCCAACTCCATCATCAAGTTTGCAGACGACACAACGGTGATCGGTCTCATCAGCAACAACGACGAGACAGCCTACAGAGAGGAGGTAGAGCGCCTGACCACATGGTGCGCTAACAATAACTTGGTCCTCAACACCAGCAAGACCAAGGAGCTCATCGTGGACTTCAGGAAGGCAAGAGGAGGCACACAGGACCCCATCCACATCAACGGGATGGCCGTCGAGCGTGTCTCCAGCTTCAAGTTCCTGGGGACCCACATCTCAGAGGACCTGTCCTGGACCACAAACACCTCCAGCATCATCAAGAAGGCTCACCAGCGCCTCTTCTTCCTGAGGACACTTAGGAAGAACCAGCTATCCTCGGCTGTCCTGGTGAACTTCTATCGCTGTGCGATAGAAAGCATCCTGACCAACTGCGTGTCAGTCTGGTATGGAAGCTGCACTATCGCTGAGCACAAGGCCTTGCAGAGGGTGGTGAAAACTGCCCAACGCATCACAAAGACTACACTCCCTGCCATCGGAGATGTCCAGAGGAAGCGCTGCCTGCATCGAGCACGCAGCATACTCAAGGACTCCTCCCACCCCGCCCACAGACTATTTTTCCTCCTGCCCTCCGGGAGGCGCTACAGAACCCTCAGGACTCGGACCAGTAGACTGAGGAACAGCTTCTTCCCCAGAGCGGTGTCCCTGTTGAACTCCTGCTGACCCTTACACACTCCACACCTCACTACACTACAGCAGTTTACACAACAACTCACTAGCTTAGTAACCAACGTAGCTACTGTTTAAACCTGTCCTGCGCACTCATGCACTCTATCATCTGTATACATGTAATTTATGATTTGCACATCTCCTCTATCTTATGTAAATAGCTAAATAGCTCCTGCACTTATAGTCTAAGGCATTTAATGTAAACACCATCTGTAAAATATGTTTATAGCACAACCTGGTAAACGACTGTAAAAATAACCGCACATACTGTATTTATTAAGTTATTATCCTCACTTGCTGCTTCTTTTGCACTTCTGGTTAGATGCTAAACTGCATTTTGTTGCTCTGTACCTGTACATGTGCAATAACAATAAAGTTGAATCTAATCTAATCTAATATGCCATAATAGATTTAGATGGATTTTCTTTGGTATTTTCATTACATTCACAGAACATTTGAGATACTACAGAAAGCGCTCCCTGAAGGGAGCCAGAGACTGGTATAACTAGGCCTACATGTACCAAGGCTTCAAGGAGAGGATGTATGGACCTGAAGCCTTATGTATCAACCTTTAGAGTGTTTCACAGGAGGGAGCCTGTTTCTGTTTTTACCCTGTGCTTTGACTCATCAGTGAAACACCACAGCAGAACTGAGGTGCTCCAGATGGGCTAAACATCTGTTACACCATAGCCAGCCCAAAAGGAGACAAAGGCCAGACAGACAGAGCCAGAAATTAAACTTCCTACATGTGTCACACTGAGCCTTACCACCAGAGATCATACAAAAGACATGCACACACATTTAAATCAAAGTAAATCACTGCCTCCAGGCACTCACAGACAGACTCCTCCAGGGCCTTTGTGCACTTTCAAAAACCTCTCTAGGTTTTTCTTCTTGCAGACAGTTGTTTATGTCTTTTTTCACTCTGCTGCTCTGATGTTAATTTGTTTGTGTATATATTGAACAAGAAATTCAAATGGCTCTTGAGCTTTCTTTATTATCTCAAGAATATGTGTGTGCTGTAGCATAATACTTTGTGTAAATCTTTATTCTGGTACAATAAAACTGAAATTTACCCCTTTATGTTGATTTTTAGCAGATTTTTGTAGTACATTATACTATAACAGAACAACCTTTATAGAACTGGTAAATAATAACATTATCAGTAAAGAATGACAGTCTTACAGCATTTGGGGGAATTACAGGAGATGAGAGTAGATGTTAATAGTAGATAACAGCACTTCATGGTGATATCCTTCAATTATAGAGATTTTTCTCCTCTGCTTACATGAATGTCAAACCGTAGGAGTTTGTGTTAAATGGATCAACCCAGATGTTGCTTCATCAAAGTCAAATTAGGTTGTTTATGACTGACTGCTCTCACAAAATAGAGGGGTTGCCGCCATTTTTCTCAGGAGTTGCCATGTCTGGTTAAACATTTGGGCATTGGACCCCCCATTCTAACTGTCAGGCCCCTCAAACCAAAGACTTCAAGGTGAAAGCATAGCGAACACACACACATTTTGTGTAGGAGGTTGACTGAGTATTTTTACTGACCAGGTGGTCTGACCACAAATCCTTCATTTTTATAAAATTCTTGAAGCCGTCTAGTTCGGTGCCAAAACACTGCTGATTGCTAGTTTGTTGGATCGTTTAAGTGTTAGTTCAGTTTAGAGGGGACTGGGCTGGGAAGCAGGTTCAAGTCCCTGTGTAGACATTACTTGGGAGAGGTTCTGGTAGCAGTGGAAGCTTCCACAACAACTTCAGAGCACTACGACATGCTCACATAGCCTGGTTCACTTGCATGAGCTGGCGACTCGTTCAGGGATTTACTGTGTCTTTCCCATATGCAGCTGGGTTCACAGGGAAAAAGAGACATTTATCATTTAATTGAAGAAGGAAACCAAATATTAGAAATCCTTGTTTATTCCACAACAATTTTATTCACTTGTATCTTCTTCTTAACTGCTTTTTCCCTTTCGGGGTCACGATCAACATCAAGATATGCACCCTGCCCAGCTACTGTATGTAGCCGAAAGCACTGCAGACTAAAATGGAAGTTGATAGAAAAAGGAGTTCAACAAGGAAAGACAGGAAGAGCTTAAGATTGCATAAAGGGGAACCCTTAGGGGAGTCTGAATGAGGAACTTGAAAAGGGGAGAGAGTAAGAGAGCCTGAAGGATACATTTAAAAGTGGGAAAGCAGTCAGTCAGTAAGGGCTGGGGCTTCAACGTTGACAGTTCTCAATCTCAGAGGGGAAACATTTTCCTCCTCTGGCATCTGCTGCCAATGCTGACCAAAACTGAAGCCTAGTTGAGGTGCCCTTCCAATACCAGCACACAAACCTCATACACACACTCCCTGGCATAAAGATGAGGGAGTGAAAAAAGCCGTCACAGAGGCTTGAAGTCAGAGTCAGAGAGGGAAGAGGCAGCAGGCGGATAATATGCACATGCAACACTGCAGAACCACTCTCAGTACACTGTGTCCGTGCAGAACAGAAGACAGCAGAATGATAAGATCCAGTTGGTTTTATGTTAAGTTCAAATACAACGAGAAGGTAAGCCTCTGTTTTTTCTTTCTGTTTTGTCTGTGTCCGCTCGCATTAACTTTCAAATATGAATCATTTTAAACTGGTGTGTAAAACTGCAGGAATTATTTTTTTGTATTAAAACCTAATATTTTGTACAATTTTAACCCTCACTGCTTGATTGTGTTCTACTGAGCCAGAATCGAATTCTGAACACATTGCAATTTATTTGAATCAAACATTTCACGTTTAGATGTGATGTATATATTAAATGTATCAGATAAACATATTTTTACAGGCAAACTTTTTGACTTTTTAAACGTAACTGCATATCATTGGAAGCAGTCCAACACAAATGGTTATCTTTAATGAGTTAGTTGACTTTGTTTTCTGTTTAAGTAAACAATCGTCAACCTGCTCATGCTGTCGCATGTAAATGAAGCGTTCATAAATGAGGCTTGATGTTCATTACAGAAAGTTTGGAAATGGCATTGTTCTATAGTTACTGTTTCCAATAAGTTTTCGGTTGAGCCCCCCCACCCCACACACACGCACACACATACATGCACAGAGGTACAAATGCAGGGGTTGACGTTGAATTGATCCCAGTTCAAGCACATCACATTTAGATTCAGGAACGAAAGACATTTTCAGACCAGAGATGCAGAACGTTCGTGCAAAATCGTTGGAATTGCTTTGAGAGGCTGTATGTGTCTATTAGCCTCTTGGGACCATCTGTGGCTGCCTGAGGTGTTCTGCTGCCATCTGGTCACCCTTTTGCACTCAAACAAACCTAAACTGAAGTGGAAAAATGCCGGTATCCTTTAAGATTTCATCACTAGGCGTATTTAAGCAATTTATTTTACATCCTGTCTCTGCTTTAAGAGCCATATGTTTAACGTTGAGCGTAAATGTACATCATTTTAAAGACTCCGTGGTTTTTTAATTGTACAAAGATGTGAGATGTTTGTTTTTATAAAATATACATAATGTTTTCTTGGTCTGAAGTGAAAAGTGGTTGAGCACATTTTTTCTTTCTTTACTCTTTCAGCTTTTCAAATTCAGTCTGGAGAACAAGTATGGGCTCATTTTTTTAAAATTCCATCATATTACATTTCGTTAAAAGCTCTTCTACCTGTCCAAACTATGAACATTGGTCTGTGAGTGTTTGGGCAGAAATGCAAAAGGCAAAGAGAAGACATTCCAAAAGTCAAACCAAGATGCTGGTGACATTTCATCATTTATATATGTATGGTTTATTAAAAAGTAGTTGAAAAGGCAACAATTCACAAAGTTCACCATCTATTCCCTTTGTTGCGTGGTATCATTTTAATGGGGAAACTAACCTTTCATTCAAGCTCTTTTGTCAATATTTATAAATACTGTGGTCACTGGAGATCTTTAGTCGTGCACATTTTTCCACAATTTCTGCCTAAGCACTATGCTTTCCTTTAGTCTTGTGAGTTCAGCGAACATCAGAGACACAAAAGACCAACACTATATCTGGAAAGTATCTGGCAGAGTTCAATTTTTAGTGAAGAAGTCAAATTACTGCATTTTTATTGGGGTACATCACCTTGTTTTACAGTAGGGTTGTTCAGGTTTTGAATGTGTCAGTCATAAGGACATAAGGTCAATTATAACAGCTGGATGTCTTGTCAAGCTGTATTCAGCAGTTTTTCTGTGTCCTGTCTTCAAATATCAACGGTGCTTCAGCAGAATCTCTTTGTGAATAAAAGAAAGTAAACATGGGAAACAAGAGAAAAACTGGGTTTCTCTATCAGGGGGACCATAGACCAGGACAAAGTGGCTAGTGGGTCAAGCAGCAGTGTCATGCCAACGTGATGAAAAAGCAGCTCATGTGTTGCGCTGCCACACACACGGAGGCCGATGAGGTCTCCATTTAAATGATGAAAACTCTATGAAAGCGACATGAGGTCTGCAGGTGTATGTAAAAGACATTTATTTGTTATGAAACCAGCACTTACAATGGAATAGTTACAATAGAACCAAAAACGTACGGGCACTAATCAAGGTTCCACAAGATTGGGGATGCTGACAAAAACATGGAGGTCCTGGGAAAACACATAACATGGGATCCAACTGCCAACATCTTTCATTTTGGTTTGAATTGCAACAGTCATACCAAGTTTTCATCAAATTCACATATTCCAGGTTCTAATTACACGCTCACAATCAAGAAAATTGTCATTTATTCTAAACTCTCCCAATTTGTGTACCGTGCAGTTCACTAAGTACTGGTTTTTCGAAAACTGTAAAAAACAAAGCTGAGGGTTTAATCTTTTTTGTCAATACTACCAAGGTCAGTTTTGACAGCAGTATGATTAAACAGGAATCCCTTCCTAACCTTCACTTAATTTTACACTGGAGCCTTGACCTGAGATAGAGTTAGGCAGTGAACATTTGCTTTGTACTGTTGTAGTGATGCTTGCATAAGTAATATAACTCAACAGTTTAAAACCCTATTTAATCATATCACTGAAAAAAGATCTGTATAATTTATGGTAAAATACTAGCAGCTGTGGTTGCTAGAATTTCACCATAGAAAATATAGTAAAAATGTATGAGACATAACAATAAGGTACAGAACTATTAATTTTATGGCAAAGCAATTTTTTTATGGTAAATTATGATGGATGAAACAATATACTGTAAAACTTTTTATGACAGTTTGCTGGAAAGGTTATAATATAAACCTGTTTAAGGTAAACTCTTAAAAATAAGTGGAAAAACATGGAAAAACTGTTCTTAACTGATATATTACAAATTTCATTGCAAATTTCAACTTTACAGTAAATTACAGGCAGCTGTGGTTGTGAGTATTAATAATATATATATAATATATAAATTGATATATCAAAAGGTATATATATATATATATATATAATATATATATATAATATATTATATATATATATATATAATATATATATTATAAAATTTATAAAAAGGAAATTACAAATTTTGCCAATTGTAAAGCAAAGGACATTTCATTTGGAGGAACATTTTTTCCTGTTCCGGTATAGTCACACCATAGTGTTGAGATCTTAAAACCAGAATGTGTTCATATGAAGAATAATCCATGGTGGAAGAAACAACCATCAGGAAAAAATGACCACTTGCCCTGGGCTGATCAAAAGTAATGAGTCACTGAGTTCAGACTTGGCCGAGGAGGATGCTCAACATGGACATAATCAAGTCACCAACTCTGCTTGAGACTCATAACACCATCAGCTGTTGACTGCACCAGCATGATCCTCTCTGAAAACAGACAAACAAAGAAACATCTCTCTCCATCCTCTGAACAAGGATAAACATAAAACATGTTTTCCTTTACAACTTTTTACTTTTTGGAATGCTCATCAAGGCTAGATGGCAAGAGGCAAACTCAATGCAGAAAGATTTCTATCTACTGCAGCTGTCCTGCAGCCAGAAAAATGGTTGTGCCATGGGTTCACCAATGTCTGCCACAGTTGCCAATCTCTACATGGAGAAAGTTGAAAACCAAGCCCTGACTTCCTTCACAGGAACCGTCCCAAGCCACTGGTTAAGATATGTGGACAACAACTGGATCAAGATTCAAAGAAAAGAATGGGCAGTGTTCTAAACCCACCTCAACAACACAGATGATTATGTCAAATTCACCAGGGAAGCCGTAAAAAAGACATTGTGGCCTTCTTGGACTGTGCAGGTAAGATTGAGTAAGACAGAAACCTCAGCATTGAGGTCTAAAGAAAACCTACACACACAGATCACACCACCTACTAGAACACAAGTTGGGTGTAATCAACACCCAACAAAATAGGGTTAAAGAAGTACCCACCTAAACCCAAGGGAAGAAGGAACAGAATCATCTTAAAAAAGCACTCACTTTTGGTTACCAAGACTGGTCCTTCAAAAAAACGTCCAAAATGCATGACCCCAAAAACGAAGAGGAAAGATATAAAGGCATACATAATTTCTATCCCTTACCTGTCTGCACAACATTCCAGTGCAGTTCAAACCCTTCCACACACTCAGGCAAAACTGGTACACGCAAAGTACAGGACACAAAGTCAAAAACAAAGCAATGTTGTCTATGCTGTACAGCAGCAAGAGGAATGAAAGGAACTGTACATTGGTGAAAGTAATCAGCCCCTAGCTAGGAGTCAGCTGTAACTGATGAAGCCTCTTGGATGAAAGGTGAAACATCTTAATAACCCTGACCTGGATGACTGACAACCTTCACAGACATAAACAACCCCTCCATAAACAAATGGCACAACACAGATGTGCCACCTCTTCAGGACAGGACTGAGCAGTACACCTGCACCAAGGAAAGTGGACACCCCTTTGGCGACAGTCAAGTAGGACCGTAAAGGAAGCCATCCATGTCATGTTGGAAAAACCATCCTTAAACAGAGGTGGTGGACTAAGGCACTTCCTATCACCCACATACAATTCAGTCCTCCACTCTTTCCTCCGACAATCCAAAAATTCACACTGTTTCATGAGACCGGGTGACTCATCATCATGTGAACCAGCAGACAAAGAGGAAGCATTTAAACTGAAACTAGGGGAATGACCCTACCAACGACTCTCAGGTGACCAGCCAGATCATTAGCATGCTAATGGTCTACAAGGGCTGCATTTTCAAGCTCTGCCCTCAGCGAGTATAGAACTATAAAAGCCTTTTGGAAAGAAGGCGAAACGTCTTCAAATAAACCTTAAATCCAGTCGATGTAGAGGTCTAACTTTGGACACTCCTGTTTATCAACTAGTAAATGACCTATCATATAGTGTACACTTATGTATGCATGTATATTCACCTGGCCTCTCCCCAACCTTGGCACACCATAGGAAGGTAATATATAAGGGATATATCAAAAGGTATATATTATACAACCGTTTCAACATGACAACTTAATTTTTCTATTACACGTTATCAACGTAGTGTGCTGGTGCACACTTTTAATGTACAGTATATTTTACAGATTTATTTTTACAGCATATTGAATTTTGACAATAATATTGACATTGTCGTAGGTGGTGTGTGCTTAACAGTATAGGGTGTGAAAGTAAAGATTCTAATGAACAGCGAAGAGGAGTGGGTAATCACTGCTTATTGCAGTCTGTGATGGATCCTACTCGTGTGGTGGTTTTAACAAATAATGAAATAGGTCATCTTTGGGAAGGCTTTATTCCTCTATGTATCTATCCGTGCTCAGAGGACTGAAATAAAGGTTTTGTGGGAATCCAGTTTAATTTATTTATGCTTAAATGCTGTGACGGTAAGCAGCTTACAGAGCTTATGGTACTGGTGACCCCAGTAAGCCTTGTCACAAACTGGGACAATCAGGACATCCCCCTCTTGCTTACATTTTAGGCACGTTAAAATTCTAGGAGAGTGCCACAGCTTGCTAAAGGGATTACCAGCAAATCCCTGCAAACTCCAGATGTTTTCACAGGCAGCACACAGCAGTCAAACATTTTCCATCCCCTGTAAACATCTGTCAGACAAAAGCCTTTGCCACAGAGGAGACAACACAAGTTTAGAGTGACTAAAGTGGCTCAAGTAGTCAGTTTTTCTCCGTGTTAGATCAATTTAATCACAAGGAGCCGAGAGTTTTACAGAGCTTCCTGTGCTTATTCTAGGCTATAAAATGTAGGAATAGACATGTGTAGCATGTAGCCAAAATAGTCAGTGGTTAATTTCTTGAGATGGATCAGTGTAAATAAAACTTTTTGCCAGTAATGATGAAATATCAAAAAAAGAAATCAGCGGAGTAACTGGGAATGGTGGGGTAGTCACTTCCAGGCAGAGCAGTGATGTGCCAGTGGCTTCATAAGAACATTTATCCCTTTCTATTTTCAGAGCACGCTTGCTGCAACTGGCGGTTACTCAGTTTTGGCTCCAGGCGGGATCTCATTTCCCCTGCCATGTTTGTGTTAATTTGTGGGATGTAAACACAGTGAGCAGGCTGTAACTTAGCACTGCCTGCCTCTGCATATGTGCTCTCTACTCTGCAGTAGGCTGAATGGAGAGATGAAGTGGCTGACTGGTATACTCTGGATCACTCAAGAACTGCAGGCCAGAGAGAGTGTGGCAGAGGAAACGAGCCCTCAGTGTCACCTCCAGGGACAGGCATGACAGATGGATGCAGTGAATGACTGCATGCTTAGCCAGCTGGAAAGACAACTTTTGCCCACAGAGGCTGTTTTTGCATGTCATCTTTTATCTCTGTCTCTTATGCACAACCTAGAGGAAAAGAAAAGGAAATAGGATGTGTATAAGCCCAACATTTCACTGTTTTTATGTGTGTGGTTTATTAGAAAGTTGTTGAAAAAGCAACAATTCAGAAAATAATAGTTCACCACCTATTCCCTTTTTTTTTTTAAAAAAGCAAGTGCATCCTTGTTATATAACTTTGGAATGGTACAATATTTTCCAGGAACATAGCAAGACTGCTGCTGAAAGGCTAATGTATATCTCCTTTGATTCCAGTGCAATCTCTTTCTGTAATTTGAAGCAGGATAAAAATGAAGCATCCAAAATAGACTGAAGCAGTTACACTTAGCCAAGCAATTACAAGCTACTTATAGCATTTCAATGTCATTAAACACTTTGAACTTGATAAAAATAGACAACGGACAGATTTATCTTGCCTTTGATCATTTCTTTTTTCATGTTTATGTATTCTGTTTCCAGCTAATGCTAAATGTCACGGAGTGAGCCGTGCCACTTACGCACACACTTCATACGCACACACAAACATTTTATTTCCATTCTGTTCCATTCTGTCTGCATTTCACACACACCACTTTTTACCATAGCTCACCAGCAGGACATACTTCCTCGTTTGGGGAAACCGAAGGACTGGTCCATGATTGTATATATGGAGGGGTTTCGCGGGGTGCTACGGCACAATCTATTTTAGCGGGGGTGTTTTATTGGGGTAAATTGAACATGTATTTTACTGTGCATTGGGTGGTTGTTGGTGGTGGAAATTTGTTTTGGAAGTTTTACGCATATTTTGTATTTTCTTTTCGGTTGTAATTTTGAGTTTGTAAATGTGTTAGTTAGCGTAATAATTTTGATAATTGGTTTCACCTGTGGGAGGGGCTACAGGTATAAAAGCCCTGTAGTAGGCCCAAGACAGGGCTTCTTGTTGGTTGTTGAGTTGGTTGGTCATTGTTTTGGAGGAAAAAGAAAATTGTTGGAAAAAGAGTTAAAGTGGTGGTGTGTAAGAGTGTGCAGGGTCTGTATGTATTGTATGGATTTAGCCTGGCATCTTCTGACGCCACTTTATTTTTGGTAAATAAAAAATTGCATTTTTGGAGTAAAGAATCTCCCATCTCCCTCTGTCTCCTCCACCGCCGTTCATCCTTGCGACACTAAGGATAACCATGTTGTGCACGTGTACCAACTGATATGAAATGAGTGGTTAGTTAATAAACTACTTCTGGATGTATCATATTATTTTACTGACAAACTCCATAAACTTACAACTTTGACACTTGTTGGCCAATGTCTGCTTCCTATCTCCTCTCTGTTTTGGCTCCTTATTCAGGTCTGTGTTTTGTCTCTGTGTGGCCTTCTCTGTTTGCCACTGTATGTTCTCTGTATGATGCTGTTGGTTCTTTCTGAGTTGATGTTATAGGAATATGGAGTCATGCTTTTGTGGCTGTCATTGTAAGATTTACTTTGCCAGTTCCACATGCAGAGATGCATCAACACACCTCTGATTAAGAGTGTTTAAAGACAGGCAGAGAACAGCTCATTAGTCTCAAGTCTGGAATGCTCAGCCCTGTCTGCTGGCTGCCCCTCAGCAGCTCTTTTTTGAGCCTGCTGGACACTTGGACACGAACATGGTTCCCATCGGTGTGTTGCTACCCTCTGTTTTTTTTTTTTAAATCAGCCTATAGAATTCACATTTTGTGAGCCTTGCTGTACATAATTATTATCATGCATCACAGTGTTCTCTCTCCAGAAGATTCTTTTAGCCGACTAGCAACTCAGAGTTGTATCTGGTGAGGAAGGAGAGTGGGCGAGCAGAGAGGAGAGAGCATATCAAAGAGAAGAAGCCATCTGTCTACACAGGCAGCAAACAGCTGGTGGAGGAGATGCAAGATGTCTGAACAAAGACTGACAAGATAGAAGATGACAGGAAACATATTTCTCTTCCTTTCACCCATCCTGTAGAAGAGAAGTTTAACCATCAGAGCTCTGTGATGTCTAAGTCTCCAGATGTTGTTTCACTTCTCTTCTCTTCTGTTCTGTTCTCTTCTCTTCAATCATATTTCAGTAATGATAACAGAATTTAGTCTGTGTAGTAGGTTTTTGGAGCCTAAATATTACATGTGTGAATTATTCAGCATTAGTAATTGACCTGCTGTAGCTTATGTAGATACACATCTCTCTGCTCATTTGCTTAGATAAATGAAGCAGTGTGTTAAGCACATTTTAGGTAACAAGCACAGGGCCTTGTGGTAATTAGTGTTGTAGCATAAGCCTCATTACATTAAGCCTTCTTCTTTCTACTTAGTCTATTCCCTTTGAGCATTTCCCCCTTTGCTCTGCTAATTTAAGCAGAAAACGCAATTTGTAAAAAGTGCAATGTGCTAGCTATAATCATTGAGGCCATTTTCAGCAGACAATGGGCTGTTAAAAATTAAAAGAAGCACAATTTTATTTACACTCACAAGCTACTTCTTGCCTAGTTTGGGCAGTATATAACTGCAGCTCCTCTGCTTGTGTAATCATTTTATTGTGATTATCATAGAAATAGAGCTAAACATTTATTTTGGATTTACATTGGCAGATTAAGGATGGAAACATTTAAGCTCTGCAGCTTAGTTAACAAAATGATATAGGTATGTAGGATTGGATCTGACTGTCTGTCTGTCCGTCCGTCCATCTATCTGTCACTACTCTTATGTCACTATTTAACAACATCCAAAATCTGCAGATTGTTTTCTGTATCAGTGTAGGCCTCTTCATCATCTAAATCCAGTTTGCAATCATGCAGACTGTTTAAAACTACTTTTAACACATTCTAGTGATTCTACAGCTTCACAGAAAGCTTTGTTTCTGGCTTGGTAGATGAATGTGTTTGTCTCTGTGTTTGAAGTTGTAGTTCTGTGCAAGCCCTCCAGGCAATGAAGCCCTCATTTTACAGCTCTCCACAGACCAGTTAACCCCTCACTTCCTCCCCAGAGCATCCAATAGGAACCCCAGCAGTGTGTGTAGCAGAATGTCTCTACAATATGTGGGTACTGTGGTGGTCTTCATTCATTATTCAGCTCTCTGTTCCACTGCGCCCTGAAGTAACACTGAAATAATACATGGTTTGGATTTGAAATGTATCTCCGTAGATCAATCAGTGGGGGTGGGGAGTCTTTATCTGCATACAATCTTTTATTAACTGCCCCAGCGCTTAGACAGCAAGTTTCCAGACTGAGCATCTTTGCTTGTGACTATGCTCCGATCACATCATTCATCTCCTCGAGGAGGCTGGGAATGTGTCAGCCTGGACAGGTATTTAGCAACCGTATTGGGCTTTCCCGATCGATGTCAGATCTTGAACCTACAGTTGGAGTGAGAGGTACCACCTGGTCAGGTGACTGTTAAGATACTTCATGGAGGTAATCCAGGTGAGTGCTCGATGGTCAGACTCCAGATCAAATTCTTGTCCCAGGAAATAATACTCCAGGCTCTCTAAAGTCCACTTAATGGCCAACCCCTCTTTCGCCACAGTCAAATATCAAGTTCATGAGACTGAGGTTTTAAGCTGAGGTACAGACTTAGACTTTTTTTCCTACGCTCTCCCTGTGCCAACACTCCCCCAAGGCCGACTGATCAGGCATCAGAGACCAGAAACATTTGGATGAATTCAGGACTCCTAATCACAGGGGAAGATAGCTGAGTCCTTGCAGATCAAGGCTGTGAGATGAGCTGCAATTATGGCAAATTGGGGCACAATTTTTTGGTACCAGCCAATTAATCCTAAAAAGGACCATACCTCTTTCTTGGTACCTGGTTGAGGTGTATTCTGGATGTCTTCTATCCACTTGTGTGCGGACCTCTCCCCTCCCTAGTTGGCATCCAAGGTACTTTCTCTCCTGATAGATTTAATAGGTGATGGGTCCCATTTTGCAAAGAACCAGATATGGGCCTTGACATTTTGCTAATAATTTACTTGTGGAGGAAGTAACAACAGTAGTTTCTGGCCAGGCAGAAATTCACGGACCCATGCCTGTCAGTCTTTTCAGGTTCTCTGAGCCTCCCAAAGATTAAGGTCCACCTCTTCCAGATAAGTGGCAAGGCAGTTCCTCATTTCCATCACATAGTGGACCACACTTCTTCTACAAGGTGAATGGAACCTCCCAACTCTTTCTCAGCAGATCCAATCTGCCCTGGACAACCCATTGATAGAGCAACTCAAAGGGTGAAAAAACAGTGGAGGCCCACGGAACCTCTTGGTTAGCAAAGAACAAAAACAGTAGCCAACAGTCCCAGTCCTTGCCAATGTCAACCACAAACTTTTGGATCAAAGTCTTCAACATTTAGTTGTATGAGTTTGGTCGGATGAGTTTATGGGTGTATCAGCAATGGTTCGGCGGGAAAAAACCTTTGGAAACCAGTTTGCAAAGTCACAGGCAATCCAAATGTACTGGTGACCACCACAGCTTCTGTGATCAATGTCCATGGCAAACCTGCAGTGGAGATAATGGGAAATGGCTGGAGTTGGGCATGTGCTGCAATATTTTTGAATTTCACTCTAGGTCCAATAAAAGTGTGCACTGACCCGCATATGTGTTTTGTAGCAGCCAAGGTGTCCAGCCCAGGGAAGGTTGTGTGCTAAATCCATTACCTTTAGCCCAACAGCTAGAAGGTGCTTGTGTTCATCATTAACAGCATACAACACATTGTTGTCTGCCATAAATCTTTTCTTGCCCAAACATTTCTTCTCTTTTTCCTTCATCTGCCCCTTTGCAACTTTGAAACATTTTCAGGTATTTCCCACATGTTATGAGATAACTTATATTCCTGTTCAGAATCTGGTACCTTGAGCTACTTTTCAAAGGGGCACTGGCACCTGGAGTTTCTTGGCCCTTTGTGTCACCTTCACATAGACTAATGTCAAGATTGGGGACTGGTTGGACACCAGCTTTTCCCTGGGCTAATTGAGTGATTATTGTACAAACAACCTTTACACTGGCCTTTCCCCTCTCTTCAGAGTAAATCCCCTCAGTCTTTTCTGCTTCGAGCAGTAAATCCAGGATGAAAGGTAAGTCCCAACCAAGCATGGCATCCACTGGTAAAGTCTCTATTACTCTCGCAGCTAACAAGTACCGTTGTTCATCAATAACAGGTTCTCCTGTCTGGTATAATCCAGCGCGCCCACTGGCGCCAGATTGTGCTTAACCTGCAGCATGAAGCTGTCCAGCAGAGCTTGCACCTGCTGGCCATTTATTGTAAGAGTCTTGTAGTGTTGCAATCTGTAGCCTCCAGCGGAGCTCACCTTTGGCAAGGGTGTATAGCAGGTGCCAACGACCTTGGCTTTGCGTATGGGACACGCAGAAGCTTTCAAGCCTGGCTGCTGATAGTAAAAATAAACAAGGTCCTTACCTGATGATCGATGGTTTGGTCCTATGCCCTTACCTTTGAGCTCCTGACTACTCTCCCTCCTTGCAGGCTTTGGCTGGAGGAGTGTCGGAGCCAATCGATATGCAACACTGGGGGAACGTTCAGCTGATCTTTCTTTCCGCACATTGAGGTACTGAAGCGCCAGTTTGGCAGCTGCAAGATGGCCCGCTGGCTCATGTTCCTTCACCCAAGTTCTCACCTCCTGTAGCAGTACATGGAGTAGCTGCTCAAAGATGATGGCCTCCCCAACATTGTCCTTGGTGTGCTGCTCCAGCTGGAGTCCATACACAAGACTGAGCCTCACTTGCCCTATCTCACTAAAAGCTGTGAGCTTTATATTTCCACAGCCTGGATATGGTAGGCACAAAATATCAAACCAGCTTTATCAGTTGGTACTGGTACACTGTCCTAAATAATTCGAAGTAAATGAAGACTTCCAATGAGAAAAGGTTCTCTTGAAGTGAGCAATTGTTGCTGGGGTTTCTTTATTATTTATACCCTCGGTTTTCCTTGCCTGCATCTATTGCCATAACAGCAATCGCTGTGATATTGACAACTGATTTGAACAGGTACTTCCTCTAATTGTAATATGTATATCTGTTGTTACGCTGGTAGATATGCAGCATTAACACTGGATATTAGAATGCAGATCATCAGTTCATGTCAGTTCTATTTCATATTGTGGACTTCAATTCATGTTTCAGAATCTTTCTTTAAGAAGCTTTTCATTTTGAATGTAAAGGTATACAACATTACAGACTTCATGGTTGTATTAGAGCTATTTAGGAGCAAAGCTCAGGAAAACCTGACCAAAAGAAAGACTATTAGTTTTGAAGGGTTTGTGTGGTGTGTTTCATCCATTCTTTGTGTCTTTTGTATTATGCTCCAGCAAGTTTACCATGCTCCTTTGTGAATTTGGCCATCAATTCTAAAGGCGCTGTAAGCATGTTGTTATTTATTCTTCTTTGTTGTGGTGGGATTGTCCAAGGCCTCTTCAGATGTGCACCTTGCGGGAGGGGGCTGCAGACAGGGAGACGCTGCCAGCTGCTACTGCTGTTGTTATGCAGGACTCTGCTGCTTTACAGCATCGCAGACAACAGCGTGGCCCTCGCTCCAGCCCTGATTGCAATCATTTTAATGTTCTAATACTCGCAGTGTGATGAGGCACCAGCTGGAGTGTCTCCATTCTTGCAAATCACTGCTGCTTGTCTGTTTTTAATAACAATCATATACAATGCTGCAATTAGCCCAGAGCTACAAGTACAATGAGAGCAGAAAGATGTGGAGGGGAAAGTAGGAGGGTTATGAGATTAGAGTTGGTGAACCTGTCTATTGTTGGCTCCTCTTTCACATGAAAACGTGAATGAAAAAGTGCTCATCGGTTGTTAGCCTTTACACACACGCACACACACACACACACACACACAAATTTCCTAACTGTTTGCCTCCAGACTTTGTTAAAATCATGTAATATAAACTAATATTTCAGAATGAAGACAATTTAATTTAACTTTCATTAGTACTATGCACATGAACAAACACTATTTAATGTTTTATATGGGAGTTTGGGCAGTGTGACTTTTTTACTTATCATTTAGCACCACCTGCAGGTCAATAGGAGACTGACGTGCAAGTGTGCAGCAAATTAGACAGATGACAGACAAAAGCCTCAGAAGAGTGGTGTAGCTGATGGTGTTAGCTCCGATTCCCAGTAAAAAATCAACTAAGAAACATCGGAAATGTAACATACATCTTGAAAAAAGAGAAAGGCTTGCATCACTGTTTCTTCTTGTGGGACGGATGAAGAGAGCGTAGCATTACATTAGTGGAGCCAGCACACACACTCAGATTTACACTTTGTTCTCCCTGTTGTGACCTATTTAGATCTGTGTTTAAAAGGCACTCAAGGGACTTTACCACATTAGCACTACTGAGCTTGTTCTTGACTCTCTGGCCTACCAAGGCTTGCCATCCTTTCATAAAAAAGAGTTTGTACGGTGGACTGTAACTGAAAGTGTTATCATCCAAAAAAGACAAAGAGGAATTGCTGATTAGAATCTCAGTTGAAAGCATGCTCTTAAAAGCAGGCCATGCCAGTTCAACCTTGTTCATGTTTTCACTCTGTGCTCTTCTATGACTCCACCAGGAACTAAAAGAAAAAATAGTTTTTCCTGTTTGTATCTGCTTCAGGATCGAAAATGTTATATAGTTCACAGTTGCTCTGGGACTACTGTTAAATTAAAAGACAATAGAGTTGTTGAAAAAAGTGCACAACTGTGATGTCGTGACTGATTCAAGACACAGGCATCGCCGCCTTCATAGTTGTATGTTGACCTACTGACCTCCGACTCCGCTGACTCACTCAACTCTACTGGCAGTTTATTATAATTATTGCATTTCTATTATCTCTGCCTAGTCTCTACTCTCCTATCCTCCCCCTTCTCCTCTCTTTCTATCCAGCCAGCCATCAGCAGGAGGTTCCCCTAATATAAGCCTGGTCCTGTTCAAGGTTTCTTCCTGTTAAAGAGGAGTTTTTCCTTGCCACTGTTACTTGTTGAGGGTCAGGCCCTGGGATTCTGTAAAGCACCTTGAGACAATTTTGATTGTAACAGATATATAAATATATATAAATAAAAATATAGGAGGAGAGGAGAGGAGACAAGAGCAGAGGTAGAGGAGAGAATAGGCACACATAGTCCACAGAGTACATACAGAAATACATTATATCTAGTAAAGTATGTTGCCAGTAGGGTCAGGTTGAGTGGGTCAGCGGGTTTGGAGGTCAGTATGCAGCTCTGAAGGCGGCGATACCTGTAGATGAATACAGAAAGGGGGGGGGGGGGGGGGGCTGAAAAAGAAACACAAGAAATAACATTACTAGAGGAGAGGAGAGGAGAGGAGAGGAGAGGAGGGAGAGGAGAGGAGAGGAGAGGAGACCATTTCCCAGTGGGGTGACAGAGGCCTGTCAGGTGATCATGTTTCTGGACTATAGCAGCATAGCTAAGATGTTAACCTAATGATTAGATGACCCCTTAAGTATGATAATTTGTCTGTCTATCATAATAACTGGAACTACAGAATTAGTAACAATAAGTTTTTTCAAAGAGGTAGGTTTTAAGCCTAATCTTAAAAGTAGAGATGGAGTCAGCCTCCCGTACCTGGACAGGGAGCTGGTTCCACAGCAGGTAGGATGGAGCTAGGCCTCTGAGGACCTTTTAGGTCAGAAGAAGGATTTTAAAAGTTATTCTAAATTTAACGGGCAGCCAATGAAGCGACGCCATTACAGGAGTTATGTGATCTATTTTGTCAATACCTGTCAGAACTCTGGCTGCAGCATTTTGGATCAGCTGGAGGCTTCTTAAAGAGTTGTTTGGACACCCTGATAATAAAGAATTACAGTAGTCCAGCCTGGAAGTAACAAATGCATCGACTAACTTTTCAGCATCATGCCGAATTAGTAGCTTACTGATCTTTGCGATATTTTTCAGGTGAAAAAAAGCACTCCTAGAAACTATTTTAATGTGTGAGTTGAAGGAGAGATTTTGATCAAAAATTACTCCTAGATTCCTCACAGAGAGACTAGATGTTAATGAGATGCCATCTAGAATGATAATGTGATCTAATCTATCCCTGAGAGGTTCAGGACCAAACACCATGACCTCAGTTTTTCCTGAGTTAAGGAGGAGGAAATTTGAAGACATCCAAGACTTTATGTCTTTAAGTGCGGATGGTCCAAATACGGAACCTTGTGGAAATCCATGGCTAACCCTACTGTATGAAGAGGGAACGCCATGGACATGAGCAAATTGGTATCTATCAGATAAGTACGATCTGAACCAGTCTAGTGCTGTCCCTTTAATCCCAACCATCTTATTTGCACCTTCATTTTTTTTTTTTACACTGTCCGACACTCCTCCTGTACATAATTTTAATTTCTGTATATACTGTATAATGTACATAATGTAAGAGTGTTTTTATTTTTTTTCTCTTAGTACTTTTTTGTATTGTACACCACAGGCTACCTTGTCACAGAGTGAGCCGTGCCACTTACGGACACACGTTTGCATTTCATTTCCATTCCGTTCTGTCTTGGTTTACTTGGTTTGAGCATTTCACATACACCACTTTTACCATAGCTTATTGGAATACATTGTAGCCGACATGCACGGCATGGCCAACCAGCATTTATGTTTTATTTTATTCATTTCCACCCAAGTAAACAACGCACGTCATATTGCCTCACCGTATGACCTCCCGTCTGTTTAACATTGCCCAAAGAATCACACTCACACTATGGCTGTTTAAAAGCATCAAGGTTTATTTGTTTGTCATTTATCAAAAGCACCAATATTTCAATAGCTCACCAGCAGGACATACTTCCTGGTTCGGGGAAACCGATGGACTGTTCAATGATTGTATATATGGAGGGGTTTCGCGGGGTGCTACGGCACAATCTATTTTAGCGGGGGTGTTTTAAAAGAGTAAGTTGAACATGTATTTTACTATGCACTGGGTGGTTTTGATGGTGGACATTTGTTTTGGACATTTTACGCATATTTTGTATTTTCTTTTTGGTTATTGTTTTGAATTTCGACATGTATTAGTTAGCGTAATAATTTTGATAAATGGTTTAACCTGTGGGAGGGGCTACAGGTATAAAAGCCCTGTAGTAGGCCCCAGACGGGTTTCTTCTTTTTGATTAGTGAGTGGTCGGTTGGGGGTTGTTGAGTTGGTTGGTCGTTGCTTTGAAAAAAAGGAAATTGATGGGAAAAGAGTTAAAGTTGTGGTGGATAAAAGTGTGCAGGGTCTGTAAGGTATCCTGTGGATTTAGCCTGGCATCTTTCGGAGCCACAGCACTGTAAATATTTGCACCCTTTTTGAAACATAGAAAAATTAAGTCTATTTTTGGAAAAAAAGGAACGTCCATCTCCCTTTGTCTCCTCCACCGCCAATCATCCTTGCGACACTACCGCTGTCACGTGCGATTTCCCCGATGTGGGATCAATAAAGTCTTTTATCCTGATCCTTACTTACACCTTTTTAAAGCCAACAAGTGTTTTTCAGGACAATAGAGTAGAAACAATAGAATGTCTTGGTCGGAGCTCAGGATCAGAATTATTTCGTCTCTTTATCTTCCAAAGAAGAACTTCTTTAGACTGAATTTCGGCTTTTGTTTCTTCTTTTGTTTCTTGTCACGGAGGAGTTGCTGCAAAGACAAAGATCATTTATTAGATTAAAGAATGTGACATCAGTCAGAAGTCAGAAACACAGAAGGAGGTGGAGGCAGCTCACCTGCAGCTGGACGATTCTCCCGGACAGGAGTTGGATCTCCTTCCTGTTGGAGGTCTCCTTTTCCTCCGAGATCCTTTCATGGTCCCAGAACATCTCCTCCAGCTTCCTCTGGGTCTCAGTCCAGATCATTTCATACTTTGTGAGGTCGGACACCATCTGTTTGGTCTTGAGCTGAGTCTGGTGTCTCAGCTCCTGATCAGCCAGCTTTTTGCAGCATTGTTCTTGGAGACGGGCACATTTTTCTTCTGCCTGCTTTAGTGCCGCCTGCGTGCTGCTCAGCAGGGCCAAGGTGTCCGCGTGATCCTCAGCAAGCGTTCTCCTTTCCTGCTCGACCCTGGATATCTGCTGGTCTTTTCCCACCAGAAGTCCCTTCAGGTCCCTGATCTCTTGCCGCCAGCTCTCTTCTGATGGCTGCATTCTTTGGGAGCTCCTGCACTCCTGCAGAGATTCTCCTCGGTTCTCCTCCTTCAGCTGCTGAGGCTTCCAAGGCTGCGGCTCCTTCTTGGACACGGGGCCCAGCCTGGCTTCATTCCTGCAGCTCTGTCCTCTGGATTTCCTGACATCATCCAGAGCTCTGGAAAACAACTGAGTGAAGAAGCACAATGACAATTTACAATAAATGCACTGTTAAATCCCCAGAATTCAATGACGTCTGTACTTCAATGGGATATAAAGGGAGATGCTCCAATGCATGTCTGGATTTTATTGACTTATATTTTGAGATCATTCTTACGGAGATCAGTAAGTATTAAGTAAATCAAATATATTATAGCGATGGAAACATACGCTATTGCTTTCAAAATGTCACTGAGTGTCAGTTTAAATTAAAACATAAAGACAAAGACAGTAATAATCAACAGTCAGTGATGTAATCAAATAAATGGCAACAAGCCAGGGTGGTGTTTGAGTGAATCCTGAGTGAAGCGTGTTACCCTGCTGACTCCTCGATGTCCTGTTGCCATTCTGCTGGATTATAAGGTTCCAACTTCTGTAATAAAATAAGCTTTCCAAGTGGTATAATGGTCTAACACAACTGATGCCACCAATGTGTTTATTTGCCTTTATTGGTCCCCTTATAACATGGATTATTAGTCTTTGATGTGTGGACATAAAAGGTCCTTTGAAAAGGTCCTTCGTGCCAAGTGTATCATTTAAATGGCATTTAAAGCATTGATTTAGTCCTGGCATGGGAAACTTCCTCCTGTCTAAGTGAACCTTGAACCTTGTTTGATTAGACTGGAATAACGTAGAATATTATGGTGTGGATTTATTGAGTAGACAGTTTCCATGTTGATAATGCACAGATTGGTGTAGTATAGCAGAATTATGTTATTAGAGCAGAATTGTTCCCTACAGTAAGCTGAGAAACATGACTCCCTTTAAACCATTTTTAGACAGAAATAAAAAACAATCCTGCAGAAAAAATGCTGTCGACTATCACTGTACACCAGTCTCTGTAACAGGATGATGTGATCAACTGTATCAAAAGCAGCAATGAGGTCCAGCAGAACCAGCATAGAAACCAGTCCATGATCTGAAGCTATAAGAAGATCATTAGTAACTTTAATAAGTGCTGTTTCTGTGCTGTGATGAGCTCTAAAGCCTGACTGAAACATCTCAAACAGGCTGTTCCTCTGCAGGTGCTCCAGTAACTGAGTCACCACCACCTTCTCTAGAATTTTAGAGATAAAAGGAAGGTTGGATATCGGCCTATAATTTGCGAGTACTTCCGGATCCAGTGATGGTTTTTTAAGCAACGGCTTAATCACTGCCACCTCGTAGGACCGGGGTACATAACCTGTCACTAATGAACAATTGATCTGGTCCAGGATAGAACTGCCTATCAGTGGTAAAACATCCTTCAACAGGTGTGTTGGAATAGGATCTAAAAGACACGTGGTGGTCTTGGATTTCTGAATTAACGCCTCAGAAAAATATATAGGACTAAAGGAGTTTAAGGGCTCGCTGGAGACCCTGTATGTTCCCACAGTCAGCACATCTGGTGATGGTCCAGTTGTTGGGATGGCCTGGTTAGCTTTTTCTCTGATAGCTAGAACTTTATCAGTGAAGAAGCTCATGAAGTCTTCACCACTAAGGGAAGAAGGGATACGTGGATCTAAAACACTGTGACTCTTGGTTAATTTGGCCACAGTGCTGAAAAGTAACCTGGGGTTGTTCTTATTATCCTCAATTAAAGAAGAAAAATAAGCTGTGGCCTTACGGAGGGCCTTTTTGTAAACTACTAGACAGTCTTTCCAGGCTACATGATAGCTATCTATTTTACAGGAATACGACTTTCTTTCTAGTCTTCGCACTCTCTGCTTGAGGGTCTTAATATGTTAATTATACCACGGGGCACACCCTGGTATAAATGTAAATGTAAAAGTGATCAAAGAATGGTCTGACAGGAGTGTTCTGAGGGAACACTGACACATGTTCTACCTCAACGTAAGTCAGAACTAGATCAAGGGTGTGGTTGAAGCTATGAGTTGGTTGATTTATCTGCTGGGGGAAACCAACTGACTCAAGTAATGAAACCAACTGACTCAAGTAATGAAATAAGGACATTTCTGAAGCTGTCATTTATAACATCTATATGTATATTAAAGTCTCCAATAATAATGACTTTGTCCGTTCTAAGGACCAAGTCAGATAAGAAATCAGAGAACTCAGAAATGAACTCTGAATGTGGCCCAGCAGGGGGCCGATATATAACTACAAACAGAAGTGGCTTTTCTGCCTTCCAGTTCAGATGGGTGATGCCAAGAGTCAGGCTTTCAAATGAACTGGAACTCTGTTTTGTTCTAGGATTAATTAATAACTTGGAGTGATAGATTGCTGCCACTCCCCCTCCTTGACCAGTAACACGAGAAATATGATAATTAAGATGGGTAGGAGGAGAAGATTCATTTAAGCTAACATACTCCTCCTCCTGAAGCCAGGTCTCAGTTAGAGAAAATTATTCAATGTGATGATCCACTATCAGGTCGTGCACTAACAGGAATTTAAGAGATCTAATATTTAATAGTCCACATTTAATTGTGATGTTAGTTTCTCCAATTTGTGCTTTGGTATTAATTCTAATAGGATTATGGGTGATTGTGTACGAGCGGTTGTATTAGGACCCGAAAGCAGGCAGGACACAGTGGCGTATCGTCTTCCGAGGAGTTTTATTTATGTTCACAGAAAATCGTGCAACACAAAAGACGTGGAGACCACGACTCAGTTCTTAACCCAAACAGAAAAATGAAAACTTACAACAAAAAATCCCGAGCGGGGTCAAAAGCAGTCCACGAAGGGAATAGATAAATGATTGTCCGAGGAACGGGTTCAAAAGTAATCCACGAAGGAAAAAGTCTTTACGATAGTCCAATTGGTTGTAGCCGGTGTTTTCCGAAACAGACAAAACACGCCAACGCTGGCCACCCGTGAGAACAGTCCATAAATAGGTGGCTTGATTACCGATAGTCTGCAGGTGCACCAGTCCCCGGCACCACCTGCGGCTGAGGCATGGCTCCACCACGCCCCCCGCAGGAGAAACCCTGCAAAAGAGTTCCCAGAAACTGGGAACCTGACATTACCCCCCCCCCCCCCCAACGGGCGCCTCCGGGCGTCCTTCCAGGCTTCTCCGGGGGTGGCATGGTAGAAATCGCGGAGGAGGCTGGTATCCAAAATGAACTGGCGGGGAACCCACGATCGCTCCTCCGGACCATACCCCTCCCAGTCGACTAGGAACTGGAAGCCACGGCCTCGTCGGCTGACGTCCAGGATACTCCGGACCGTATAGGCAGGGCCTCCGTCCACAATGCGGGGAGGAGGTGGAGGGTCAGACGGGGGAACCAGATCCGACTCTGCAACAGGCTTTACCTTGGAAACATGGAAGATGGGGTGTATCCTCAACGCTGGGGGAAGCTTCAGGCGGACGGCTGCGGGGTTCACCAGCCGATCCACCTCAAAGGGACCCACGAAGCGAGGAGCCAGCTTCCGAGACTCGACCTGGAGTGGAAGGTCCTTGGTGGACAACCAGACCTTCTGACCTGGTTGATAGGAGGGGGCTGGCGTCCGGTGTCGATTGGCCTGCAGTTGGGATCGACGAGAAATCCGCAGTAGAGTCGAACGGACCTGCCTCCACACCCTCCTGCAACGGCGAATGTTGGCCTGCACTGACGGAACAGCAACCTCCTCCTCCTGCCCCTCAAACAATGGAGGCTGGTAGCCCAGGGAAGCCATGAAGGGAGACAGACCAGTGGAGGCAGAAACCAAGGAGTTGTGGGCGTACTCCACCCATGGCAGGTAGGTGCTCCAGGAGGATGGGTCTTGGGCTGCCACACACCTTAGGGCGTCCTCCAGGCTCTGGTTGGTTCTCTCGGCCTGCCCGTTGGCCTGTGGGTGGTACCCTGACTTAAGACTGACCGAGGCTCCCAGCGCCGAGCAAAAGGACCTCCAAACCTGTGAGCAGAACTGTGGGCCCCGATCCGAAACTATGTCTGTAGGTAATCCGTGGAGGCGGAACACATGCTGGACCAGGAGCTCTCCAGTCTCAGCTGCCGACGGGAGCTTGGGTAGGGGAATAAAGTTGGCCGACTTAGAGAAACGATCGACCACGGTGAGAACGACTTCATGACCCTGGGAAGGAGGGAGGCCGGTGATGAAGTCCACTGCTATATGTGACCACGGTCGTCGAGGAATCTCCAGGGGCTGAAGGAGTCCTGCCGGTGGCTGATGGGAGGCCTTCCCCCTAGAACACACCGGGCAGGCAGCTATGTAGTCCTTGGTGTCCCGGGCCATGGAGGGCCACCAGAAACGCTGCCGGAGGAAGTGTAACGAGCGGTTGACTCCTGGATGACAGGTTAATCTCGACGAATGGGCCCAGTGCAGCACCTCTGAGCGCACCGCCACCGGGACGAACAACCGGTTTGGAGGACATCCCCCAGGATCCGGAGCAGATTGCTGGGCTTCGCGGACCCTCTCCTCTACCTGCCAGGATGCAGCCCCCAGGATGCAGGAGAGGGGTAATATGGGGTCCGGGTCCATCTCCCCAGGCTCGGAGGCGAACTGACGGGACAGAGCATCGGGTTTCAGGTTACGTGATCCAGGACGGTAAGTAAGAGTGAACCGAAACCTCCCTAAGAATAGAGCCCACCGAGCCTGCCGGGAATTAAGCCTCTTGGCGTTCCGGAGGTATGTGAGGTTTTTGTGGTCTGTCCATACGATAAAAGGCTGGGTGGCGCCCTCCAGCCAATGCCTCCACTCCTGGAGCGCCAGGACCACGGCCAGAAGCTCCTTATTTCCCACGTCATAATTCCGTTCTGCGGGTGAGAGCCGATGACTAAAAAAGGCACACGGATGGAGCTTCTGGTCCTCCCCGCTCCTTTGGGACAGGACGGCCCCAACTCCCACATCTGAAGCGTCCACCTCAACCACGAACTGCCGACTGGGGTCGGGGTGAGTGAGAATGGGCGACGACGAGAACAGGCCCTTCAGTCTGTTGAAAGCAGTTTCGGCCTCGGGAGTCCAGCGGAAGCTTAGTAGGGTGGAAGTGAGCCTGGTGAGCGGAGCGGCCACCTTGCTGTAGTCGCGGATGAAGCGACGGTAGAAATTAGCGAAGCCCAGGAACTGCTGCAACTGCTTACGGGAGGAAGGAGTTGGCCATTCCATTGCTGCCCTCACCTTGGCTGGGTCTGGTGAAGTGAAAGCTGTCCCCGCGCCACCACGAAGCCCAGGAAAGAGATGGAGGTGGTGTGGAATTCACATTTCTCAGCCTTAACAAAAAGTCGGTTCTCCAGGAGCCATTGGAGAACGAGCCGGACATGCTGGACGTGCTCCTCCTCAGACTCGGAAAAGATCAAGATGTCATCTAGGTACACAAAGATGAACTTATTCAACATGTCCCGGAGCACGTCATTAATAAGGGCCTGAAACACGGCGGGAGCATTGGTGAGTCCAAACGGCATCACAAGATACTCGAAATGGCCCAAAGGGGTGTTGAAGGCATTTCCATTCCGTTCTGTCTTGGTTTACTTGGTTTGAGCATTTCACCACTTTTACCATAGCTTATTGGAATACATTGTAGCCGACATGCACGGCATGGCCTACCAGCATTTATGTTTTATTTTATTCATTTCCACCCAAGTAAACAACGCACGTCATATTGCCTCACCGTATGACCTCCCGTCTGTTTAACATTGCCCAAAGAATCACACTCACACTATGGCTGTTTAAAAGCATCAAGGTTTATTTGTTTGTCATTTATCAAAAGCACCAATATTTCAATAGCTCACCAGCAGGACATACTTCCTGGTTCGGGGAAACCGATGGACTGTTCAATGATTGTATATATGGAGGGGTTTCGCGGGGTGCTACGGCACAATCTATTTTAGCGGGGGTGTTTTAAAAGAGTAAGTTGAACATGTATTTTACTATGCACTGGGTGGTTTTGATGGTGGACATTTGTTTTGGACATTTTACGCATATTTTGTATTTTCTTTTTGGTTATTGTTTTGAATTTCGACATGTATTAGTTAGCGTAATAATTTTGATAAATGGTTTAACCTGTGGGAGGGGCTACAGGTATAAAAGCCCTGTAGTAGGCCCCAGACGGGTTTCTTCTTTTTGATTAGTGAGTGGTCGGTTTGGGGTTGTTGAGTTGGTTGGTCGTTGCTTTGAAAAAAAGGAAATTGATGGGAAAAGAGTTAAAGTTGTGGTGGATAAAAGTGTGCAGGGTCTGTAAGGTATCCTGTGGATTTAGCCTGACATCTTTCGGAGCCACAGCACTGTAAATATTTGCACCCTTTTTGAAACATAGAAAAATTAAGTCTATTTTTGGAAAAAAAGGAACGTCCATCTCCCTTTGTCTCCTCCACCGCCGATCATCCTTGCGACACTACCGCTGTCACGTGCGATTTCCCCGATGTGGGATCAATAAAGTCTTTTATCCTGATCCTTACTTACACCTTTTTAAAGCCAACAAGTGTTTTTCAGGACAATAGAGTAGAAACAATAGAATGTCTTGGTCGGAGCTCAGGATCAGAATTATTTCGTCTCTTTATCTTCCAAAGAAGAACTTCTTTAGACTGAATTTCGGCTTTTGTTTCTTCTTTCTTTTGTTTCTTGTCACGGAGGAGTTGCTGCAAAGACAAAGATCATTTATTAGATTAAAGAATGTGACATCAGTCAGAAGTCAGAAACACAGAAGGAGGTGGAGGCAGCTCACCTGCAGCTGGACGATTCTCTCGGACAGGAGTTGGATCTCCTTCCTGTTGGAGGTCTCCTTTTCCTCCGAGATCCTTTCATGGTCCCAGAACATCTCCTCCAGCTTCCTCTGGGTCTCAGTCCAGATCATTTCATACTTTGTGAGGTCGGACACCATCTGTTTGGTCTTGAGCTGAGTGTCTGGTGTCTCAGCTCCTGATCAGCCAGCTTTTTGCAGCATTGTTCTTGGAGACGGGCACATTTTTCTTCTGCCTGCTTTAGTGCCGCCTGCGTGCTGCTCAGCAGGGCCAAGGTGTCCGCGTGATCCTCAGCAAGCGTTCTCCTTTCCTGCTCGACCCTGGATATCTGCTGGTCTTTTCCCACCAGAAGTCCCTTCAGGTCCCTGATCTCTTGCCGCCAGCTCTCTTCTGATGGCTGTATTCTTTGGGAGCTCCTGCACTCCTGCAGAGATTCTCCTCGGTTCTCCTCCTTCAGCTGCTGAGGCTTCCAAGGCTGCGGCTCCTTCTTGGACACGGGGCCCAGCCTGGCTTCATTCCTGCAGCTCTGTCCTCTGGATTTCCTGACATCATCCAGAGCTCTGGAAAAAACTGAGTGAAGAAGCACAATGACAATTTACAATAAATGCACTGTTAAATCCCCAGAATTCAATGACGTCTGTACTTCAATGGGATATAAAGGGAGATGCTCCAATGCATGTCTGGATTTTATTGACTTATATTTTGAGATCATTCTTACGGAGATCAGTAAGTATTAAGTAAATCAAATATATTATAGCGATGGAAACATACGCTATTGCTTTCAAAATGTCACTGAGTGTCAGTTTAAATTAAAACATAAAGACAAAGACAGTAATAATCAACAGTCAGTGATGTAATCAAATAAATGGCAACAAGCCAGGGTGGTGTTTGAGTGAATCCTGAGTGAAGCGTGTTACCCTGCTGACTCCTCGATGTCCTGTTGCCATTCTGCTGGATTATAAGGTTCCAACTTCTGTAATAAAATAAGCTTTCCAAGTGGTATAATGGTCTAACACAACTGATGCCACCAATGTGTTTATTTGCCTTTATTGGTCCCCTTATAACATGGATTATTAGTCTTTGATGTGTGGACATAAAAGGTCCTTTGAAAAGGTCCTTCGTGCCAAGTGTATCATTTAAATGGCATTTAAAGCATTGATTTAGTCCTGGCATGGGAAACTTCCTCCTGTCTAAGTGAACCTTGAACCTTGTTTGATTAGACTGGAATAACGTAGAATAATATGGTGTGGATTTATTGAGTGGACAGTTTCCATGTTGATAATGCACAGATTGGTGTAGTATAGCAGAATTATGGTATTAGAGCAGAATTGTTCCCTACAGTAAGCTGAGAAACATGACTCCCTTTAAACCATTTTTAGACAGAAATAAAAAACAATCCTGCAGAAAAAATGCTGTCGACTATCACTGTACACCAGTCTCTGTAACAGGATGATGTGATCAACTGTATCAAAAGCAGCAATGAGGTCCAGCAGAACCAGCATAGAAACCAGTCCATGATCTGAAGCTATAAGAAGATCATTAGTAACTTTAATAAGTGCTGTTTCTGTGCTGTGATGAGCTCTAAAGCCTGACTGAAACATCTCAAACAGGCTGTTCCTCTGCAGGTGCTCCAGTAACTGAGTCACCACCACCTTCTCTAGAATTTTAGAGATAAAAGGAAGGTTGGATATCGGCCTATAATTTGCGAGTACTTCCGGATCCAGTGATGGTTTTTTAAGCAACGGCTTAATCACTGCCACCTCGTAGGACCGGGGTACATAACCTGTCACTAATGAACAATTGATCTGGTCCAGGATAGAACTGCCTATCAGTGGTAAAAAATCCTTCAACAGGTGTGTTGGAATAGGATCTAAAAGACACGTGGTGGTCTTGGATTTCTGAATTAACGCCTCAGAAAAATATATAGGACTAAAGGAGTTTAAGGGCTCGCTGGAGACCCTTTATGTTCCCACAGTCAGCACATCTGGTGATGGTCCAGTTGTTGGGATGGCCTGGTTAGCTTTTTCTCTGATAGCTAGAACTTTATCAGTGAAGAAGCTCATGAAGTCTTCACCACTAAGGGAAGAAGGGATACGTGGATCTAAAACACTGTGACTCTTGGTTAATTTGGCCACAGTGCTGAAAAGAAACCTGGGGTTGTTCTTATTATCCTCAATTAAAGAAGAAAAATAAGCTGTGGCCTTACAGAGGGCCTTTTTGTAAACTACTAGACAGTCTTTCCAGGCTACATGATAGCTATCTATTTTACAGGAATACGACTTTCTTTCTAGTCTTCGCACTCTCTGCTTGAGGGTCTTAATATGTTAATATTTACCACGGGGCACACCCTGGTATAAATGTAAATGTAAAAGTGATCAAAGAATGGTCTGACAGGAGTGTTCTGAGGGAACACTGACACATGTTCTACCTCAACGTAAGTCAGAACTAGATCAAGGGTGTGGTTGAAGCTATGAGTTGGTTGATTTATCTGCTGGGGGAAACCAACTGACTCAAGTAATGAAACCAGCTGACTCAAGTAATGAAATAATGACATTTCTGAAGCTGTCATTTATAACATCTATATGTATATTAAAGTCTCCAATAATGACTTTGTCCGTTCTATGGACCAAGTCAGATAAGAAATCAGAGAACTCAGAAATGAACTCTGAATGTGGCCCAGCAGGGGGCCGATATATAACTACAAACAGAAGTGGCTTTTCTGCCTTCCAGTTCAGATGGGTGATGCCAAGAGTCAGGCTTTCAAATGAACTGGAACTCTGTTTTGTTCTAGGATTAATTAATAACTTGGAGTGATAGATTGCTGCCACTCCCCCTCCTTGACCAGTAACACGAGAAATATGATAATTAAGATGGGTAGGAGGAGAAGATTCATTTAAGCTAACATACTCCTCCTCCTGAAGCCAGGTCTCAGTTAGAGAAAATTATTCAATGTGATGATCCACTATCAGGTCGTGCACTAACAGGAATTTAAGAGATCTAATATTTAATAGTCCACATTTAATTGTGATGTTAGTTTCTCCAATTTGTGCTTTGGTATTAATTCTAATAAGATTATGGTGATTGTGTTACGAGCGGTTGTATTAGGACCCGAAAGCAGGCAGGACACAGTGGCGTATCGTCTTCCGAGGAGTTTTATTTATATTCACAGAAAATCGTGCAACACAAAAGACGTGGAGACCACGACTCAGTTCTTAACCCAAACAGAAAAATGAAAACTTACAACAAAAAATCCCGAGCGGGGTCAAAAGCAGTCCACGAAGGAAAAAGTCTTTACGATAGTCCAATTGGGTGTAGCCGGTGTTTTCCGAAACAGACAAAACACGCCAACGCTGGCCACCCGTGAGAACAGTCCATAAATAGGTGGCTTGATTACCGATAGTCTGCAGGTGCACCAGTCCCCGGCACCACCTGCGGCTGAGGCATGGCTCCACAACCCCCCCGCAGGAGAAACCCTGCAAAAGAGTTCCCAGAAACTGGGAACCTGACAGATTGACCGCTCCCCTGCTCTGTGCTTGGTGAACTTTTAACCGTGGAGCAGAGACTACCTCTATAGTGTTAAATATGTTATTGTTGGTGGATGAGGGTTCTATGGAAGGAGCTTATTTCCATAAATGTGTCCCGCACAGTGGCTGAAATCTGAAATCTGCCACAAAATCTCTTTTTCAATGTGAAAGCTGAGCGGCTTGTGGATCTCATGATCTTGCCAGTGAGCTGGCATGATCCATGAAAAAGATGTGCAGTATCGCTACACAAGCTGTCGGTATATAAACAGTCCCTTATTTGAAGGATTTCCTGAGCATGATGTACTTCCTGCATAAATTTCCTGTTTTGTCTCAATTTCTTTTTTAAAAATGGAAAAATGAATCTTTGGCCTTTAGAGATGGTTCTCTGTTGACAGGATGTCCATTGGTAAAAACAAAACGCGGCAGTAACTTACATCAATGGGACACCTTTCATATTGCAGGTGAGAAATCCCGAAAATGCCGCGACAACTCTTTCACAATGCCAAAAAGACCGATGGTGACCCGTGACAAAGCAAGATATTTGGTGCAGAATGAAAGGGGCTTAATGTATTTCAAAATAAAGCAAGTGCATAAAATAAAATAAAATCAAGACCAACCAAAGTACGAAGGCACCTGCTCAAGAGCAGAAGCATGCTTCTTAGTCTTTTTCTAATGGGAAAAAGTTCAATAAGCAGTTGGGTGGGTGGGAGAGTCCTTTAAAATGCTGTGATCTTGTAAAGGTCTGAGCCCAATGCTACCTTACACCCAGTGACTTTTGATTTGATGTGCACCCCCTTAATTGGCTCCTCTCTAGTCACATTTCCAAACCAAGATGCTCTCCACAGCTGCTCTGGAAAACTGCAGCAGTCCATTCCTAGACACACATTTCAATAGTCTCTAATCAAGTCTCTGTGAGCTTGATTGTGCATTGACTGCCCTTCTATTTCAAAGAGGTGAGTGTCACACCCAGAAACAAATTCTGTGTTATTGATAGTCAAGAGTGGATCAAGTCTTGATGGCACAATCTTGTTACAAGGACCCTCTAAACAGACCTATTAGCTCTGCTCGAAAACTGATGGTTCTGGAGTGATACTGGGCAGATGTTACGAACAATTCATTTAAATTTTTTCATTATGATAGCTGCTGGACTGACAGGTTTATAGTCAATAAGACAGCTAAGACTGGGTTTTTCTCCTGCTGTATGGTTAACTCGAATCCATGGTTCATGTGCTACTGTCATCCATAGTTGGTGTAATTATCAGTCATTTGACAGATCTATTGCTATAGAGAGCCATGGAAATGCTAAGCAACAGCCGCATCACACTTCTTTGGTATTCCTCTAAATAGAGCTTTATACAGTATATCTTTGCACCACATTTGCCATCATCCGGTCATTCTGCCCTGCTTGAAATTATAATACCAATTTTGTTCTAGCTTCCAGGTGATAAACTTCAGACTTAGAATCCTTTTTTCACCTTGCAAACTCTCAATCCTATGAGCACTAATCAATTTTATTATTTTTTCTGTATATTTCATTCAATTTTAAACAATGGCAATGATAGAATTTAGTTGTTTGCGAGGAATGGAAAAAAGCAATACTCGTTCTGTTTTTGCTCCCTTTTTTAGCCACTACTCAGGTACTGTGAACACAAAAAGGAGACAAAAGGTTTGGTATTGTTCATGGTTTTTGTGTATAGCCTGGTGGGAGTCTGGGAAGTTGCTGTGCGAGCAGCAGATCAGCAAAGCCCTGAAAAAACAGTCATGCTGTGAAGGAGATGGCTTTTCTCTGTGACAGTCTGAGTGTGAGCCAGACTGTCTACAAATGAAATGGGGGAAGGAGGGGGCAGCTTTTATATATTCAAGGGCCCCATTGCCTCACTAGGCATGTCCGCTGCTGTCAAACCTCGGTGTTCCTGGTAGGTGGGATCCCACCAGGACCAACCTGTTCACGTATTACTTTCTATATGAGGGCTATTGAGTTTCCAATTACAGTGCTGGTCTTCTTGTCATGGCATCTTCCTTCCAAACAAACTGATCTTGCAGACAGAGAACCAGACTGATCCCTCCTGACTGGAGTGGTTTGTAGCTTTTATTGCCACTGACATTGTATTAGGTAGTCAGACAAACCCTTGCAGTAGCCATATTAGCCCTGTCCACATTAGCTTTCCTCAGGGCTTTTACACTCCTGCAGAGATTCTTACACTCAGTGTGACACTAATGTTGGCCAAAAAAGGTAACTTTGGAATTGGATGGAACAGAAATGCTGTTCTCTGTACATGGGCGGCTGCCTGAGCTTGGAATATTCTCAAACCTTCCAATACAGTAGAGGCTGGTTTCACCTGTTTTAAAGGGACACAGTAGTTGTCTCTGTGTATGTGTCTGCACAAGGACTGCACCTTGGTCACAATTTCGGATTGTTGCAATACTGCCCTGTTATACACGTATCACTATAGTTATATAGCTACAGATATCTTCATCTTGCACTGGTAGGCTAGTGAATATATATTCCAGAAAATGTCATTCAGCTCCAGCTAATTGAGACTGTGCAAGTAGTCTTAGAGCTGCATAGGCATAGAAGGACTGTAGAAGAAGTACACATTGGCATGACTCTGAATGTACGCTCTCTGCATTCATTTTTAGTTTTGTAGTTCAGGGTTGTTCATAGAAGCAACTCCATCGTTGATCCACTGCTTAACTGCTTCGAGGATGAAAGTGCCCTTATGCTTATGCATGTCTGCTTTATGGCCACCATGTGTACTCATCGTACTGGTGGTCTGCATGAAGACTGGCTTTGCTATGGTACATTGCTATATAACGTGACTAGGCTTTCTGACAATGGGCTGGTATTTCACATTTTATAAAATTTGTCTGATCGGCAGTAAAGTCTCAATTCACTGATTTAATCATGACGTCATTGTGCTATTGAAACGTTTTGCAGACGCTCCTGTTGCAAAGATTGCCGAGGGCTTGTGTTTTTTCTGCTTCGTTTACTCCAGAAAAGTTTCACTGCACCAACATATTTGCTAGTGATGATGTTGATGATTATTTAAAGTTATCAAAAAAACAATAGTTCGTTACATAGCGATGCGCTTGAAACACAACGATGTAAAACACAAAGCAAAAATAAGAAATGATTGTTTTCTTGTTTTAAAAATACCTTGCAATAGACACATCTCATTGTTTAAATGGGTTTCTGTGTAATGTCTTGCACCTATGTTCGAGCTCTGTCACTATATGGTGGCCAATAAAGGTTTTTTTTTAAATCTTAAATACGTCAGATACGAGCAAGCATGTTAGCGATGTGGAATGCGCAGTATTCTTATT